>NC_143439.1:8799209-9120612 GCF_987193195.1 Phasianus colchicus | reverse complement strand
CATTATTGGTGTAAAAAAGCTATAGAATAAAACCCTAACTATGTGCTTTAACATTATGAGAAGCACTGTCCAAATAATTGCATTTATAGTGCACATTTTATAGCTTTAGTTCCCTCCAATCCACTATTCCTTCTAGATGAGCCACAGAAGCTATGCTATACTGCAGAGAGAAGAAGCAAAGCAGAAGCTGCCCTCATATCACAGAAGCAAGCCAGTGAACGGCTGAAGAGCCACATCTTCAATAGAATTTAGAGCCATGCAGTCAGCATGAGGTACAGACCCAGCAGTCCGTGAAGCAAACACAAACATATTGTTGTATAAGTTGTAAGAAATAAAGTTTTATATTATTAGTGAAAAAATTCCATGTTCAATCTTTATCAAAGCCTGCAGCTTATTAACTTCAGTGTATTCCCTCAACTAGAATTACAGTATGCTAACTTGAATAACCGTAGCATAAGACACAGACTGAAATTTTAAATGAACGCTTTTACTGGCATTTATAAAGCTGGCTTCTTAGAGTAATTGCAATAGCAGTTACCTCTGGCCACATCCATGGACTCATGCTCAAAAGGCCCCTGTGGGCATCTATAGCACCCAGCAACAGAAGTGCACCATCTGGTACCCCCAGGCATCACTCAAATAATTCTGCATCGAGCCCAGGGAAACTTTGAGCAAAGCCTGACTACAGCTTGAGTGAATCCTACTGTCTGCTTCTTGGTGGGTGCAACAGTGCTGTTGCATGCTGACACTCCACACTGAGCACTACGCATATGCACATAAAACAAAGTATTCAAAATACGTCATAAAAATATGTACACACACACACATATATATAGTAAAACATCCCATCTCTTTCTCTCTGTGTGCATAATTTGTAATTAAATATATATATGCAATACTAATTCTGAAGTACATAAAAATTGATAAACCGTTCAGTCACAAATCCACGGTAAGACAAAGGAAACACAACTCGTAAGGTTGCCTACATAACCTTCATTTTCTCCATGAAATGGCAGTTTGCTACAATCCTAAATGTCGTGATCATCTCTCTTTTCCCTATAAAATCATTGCCTCATTTAGCAAATGTTTACATATTAAATACTATTCACGGAATGGATCATTCCAAACCTTATATTCACATGCTCTACATTCCTGCACTGGGAGGAAAATCACTGATTTTTATGTCTCCAGGTCTCCAGGTTTTACAGTGAGATTGCATGTATTTTCACATACAAAGCCTCCACCAGCTGAAACAACATTATTATTATTCTTCCTTCATAGACAACTAAAAGCTAGATAGATTAAAGTCAAATACCCACTAATTTTCTGAACAACACTGAGACTGAAATAAATCCTGTGGCAGTAAATTCCTTGTGGCAGAGTTAACCTTGGTTAACTCTTGAGACCATTTACTATCTCCTCTATGCTTTTTCTTTTTGTCATTCTGAAACTTTCTCCTGATTTTGTGAAATATCTTCCAAATGAGGCGGTAAGAGAGGTAGAAGTTCTACATACACAAGTCTTGTCTTGCCCCTTTTTCCTGAACACTGTTCTTCTCGGCTGTGGCTGAGAGTCCAGTCCACACAAAATCCAATTTATTCCACATCTGTTGCTAGCAGCCAAACTATTTAGGCTCCTCCCACTTGCAAGTGCAAATATGCATCCTGCTCAAACCAAATTAGCTTAGCTTCAAGCAGGTTATTGTTCTCAGGGATGAGAACAAATGAAAGCCACACTGCAGAGAAATCTCTGAATGGTGAGCCAGAGAGCTTATAGGTCAGCGTTTTCATTGATATTCCACTAGCAAATTAAACAAGCCCCCTCAGGGGTTCATTACTATCCATCGGCTTAGATTTTGGAGTAGGGAGAAAGCACAAGGAAGTAGTGGTATTACAGCACCTCTTGGAGCACTTCTCAGTACTTATGGAGTGGGTTTGCCTGTTCCGCTGGTTTGCAACACCATCACACATCCCTCTGCTTAATGTGTATGCACTCCTCAGAAAAGACTGAGCAGAACTTAGCCGCCCCTGTTCAATTTCTGTTTGTGAAGCTAAAAAACTCTGTATACAAGCAAACGACAAAATCAAGTTTAGCACAGCTTTTGGCCACTCTCTCTTCAGTTCTCTACCTCCATTGCATACTTCTTCCTTCTAACCTATTCCCTATGGACTGCATTCTTTCTTTCAACATACAGTTTATGATGTCTCTCCTTCCTAGGAGATTTGCATTCATACCTACCAGTGTCATGTTACTCGTTGATAAAACTTAGATTCTAAGTTACTACATGCCTCTTCCATTTCAAATTTGTTGGCCTACTAGCACTACGGTGTTGTTGTTGTTTTTATGTCCAGCCCCCTTAGATCTTGCTGCTCAGTGAATCTACACATAAGTCATCTTTTGCTGGTTCACTGTTTTTTGGTTAAAAACACACACATACACACACACATACAGATATATATTAGGAAACCATAAAATCAGAGAAGTGCAAAAGAGAGCAACAGCACCCAGGGAGAACTGATTATTATTCTTCTCAGCCTATTGAAAAATTTTAAGTTTTCTGACAGCAATTAAATGCAGATAATACCAATACTGCCTGATGGCACAATGCATTGAGAAAGACAAATCTCAGTCAACATAGCATCAACCCCTTTTCTCCCACATCCATGCCTAAACTTCTGGTCTTCCCAGGAATATATTTCAATAAGATAAGAAAATAATATTAATTGATGTAAAGCTTAAAGTCTTGAGCATATAAACCAAGTGTACAAGGGAAGAACTTTTTCTTCAATCTAAGGAACACTAATGCATTTTTTTTAAGCATTAGAAGAAAAGATTCTTTTAATGTGTGAAATCCACATTTCAGGCTTCTGAAATCAGAAAATGCCTGCAGTTTTGCAAAGCCTGGAAGCTCTTTGTGGTATTTTCCATCCTTGTTCCACTTGTCCTAAAAGCACTTGCTTTGACATCCCCTACTGCAGGTGCCACCACACACACTCACAGGCAAGAGGGCACAGCCTGGGCCTTCTTATGCTGAGATGTGAAAAATCAATTGAATCCCAGCAGATGGAATCACTGGTGCAGAAAGTGACTAAACACCAACAGTTATTCTGTAATACCAAAGCTTTGTTAGAGGAAACTGCAAATATACGCTATGATTAAAAAAATAAAAGAAAGGAAAAAGAAAAAAAAAGGTGATTATGTTCAGAATAACTCTCTGCATGGTATTTTTTTTTCTGGATCTCTGTCCTTCTACAGAAATGCTAGTCACTGGTAAATTAAGAGTTTCTCTCCAAATATTTTTCTATTCACCAATAACACGCAGATACAGGATTTGATGTGATTTGATAAGCACCAATACATGGCACTATCATATTGCAACAGTGGAACATTCAGAATATTTCCATTCCCTTACCATTATTTATGATTTTAAAATAGGCAGAAGTGAGAGCAGAGTCCATGCATACTGTGACAGGAAACACGTTTTGTATTTTTACTCCAAACTTTTGTGATTCTACATACTATACATTTATTTTACTAAATATTGTCTAATTATTACATTGTGCACAGTACCTATGCACAGCTTAAACCTGGATTTGCATAAATTCAGTGTCTCCTCTTTCTTTCTATTTTTTCCTATCATTCTTTGTATTTTATGCTGGTTCTGTCAGCATCTCCTCACCTTTCTCTACCATTCTTTGTTTCTCTCTTTCAGTTCACATATTTCCTTATACATTTGTGCTAACATCCAGCTGAGCTTCAGAGAAGAATTTTTTAGCGTACTCTCTGTTTGTGTCAGTCCTATTATAACGTACTCAAGATGATATATTATACTTGAAAGCTTCTGGTATAGAAATAAAGAAGTCATATTAGCTATTCCCAAAAGAATGTTAATCACAATCCTTCAATCACAATGATAATCATATTCGTATATGGAAAAAAAAATCTTTCTATGGTTGAGCGTAGG
This sequence comes from Phasianus colchicus, assembly GCF_987193195.1. Classification (NCBI taxonomy): domain Eukaryota; kingdom Metazoa; phylum Chordata; class Aves; order Galliformes; family Phasianidae; genus Phasianus; species Phasianus colchicus. Next base: position 9,116,648 of record NC_143439.1, on the reverse strand, counting down.
AATAGATGTCAGAAGATACATGTTCTCTTCTTAGCTTTCACACAAACATCTTGTGGTCGTAAGGAAACTGATTTTGTTTTCTAGTTTAACTGTCAAAATACATGAATAATACCGGCCTACTTGATTGGGTGACACTTGATTCAGCTAATGTTTGTAAAGGCTTTCAAAACATCAACTATGCCAGGCTAAAGAGGTACAGAGTATTATTAGCTGTCAATTATGTTTTATAGAAAATGCTGTGGGTGATCATTCATCCTACTAGTAAATTTGTAGAAAGAAGAAAAACAGAAAAATGGAAGAAAGAGGAAGAAAAGCAAACACTGGTTTGAAACAGAATATATTGGAGCCAGTGCACAACTAACTTTTGCATAAAATCCTCTGAGCCTGCACAAACACTACTCACCCAAAGCTCGAAGCCAAAATTTATGTGCACAGACAGACGAGTAAAAATGAAACTTTACGGTTTTAAATTCTCCAGCTCTTTGCGTAAACTCCATGCCTTAAGTATGCTGATGCTAATGGTATGAGGTCAATTAACTTTGATCTACAATGACAAGAGCACAAGCTCCCTAATTTACTGGAAAGAATAAACTTCCAGCAACCCTGAACACTCCCCGTGCTCCACCGTGTGTGCTTCCTACCAGGCTTATAATTGAGCACACTCTAGCGGTCTCTAGCATGCTCAGAAAGCTGTGCATACAAAAGTACAGGCAAACAAGACAAATGAGTTTGTGCATTTAACTCCGTAATGTGACACTGTGGACAGCTCACCTTGGTTTGAGAATTACTGGCCTAAAGACTGATGTCATATGATATTTGCAAATTCTACTACATTCTGTAGCTTGCTTGGCAGTGAGGTTGTATACCGCTCTAGAAATCAGCCATGGTAATTTATGGAGAAAAGTGCATGTCACTTGATTAACCAATTTGAGATCATAATTTCCTTTCTAACGGCCTTTCCTTGGCAACAGGAAAACAAAAGAAAATTAAAGCTGATAAGGCTGTTCTAATAATGTCAGAAGTTGGCATTCTTTATCAGTCTTTAACTTGAAAGCAGCTCTTGTCAGAATACTGATAAAGGCATCATAGGAATATTGCTTTTCATCTGTGTGGCATATAAATCAATGATCGAAAAAAAAAATCATTATATACGTTTGTTTTCTTTTTTTAAAAAACGGATACAAAAGAAGCCATCTTGTGTATGTTTTATATTCATCTCTGACAAAGTTAGTTACACCATTTATCTGAGTGCTCACTCATGGCTGAAACTGCTCTCTCCTACCCGTTATAACACTGACCCCGTTTAGAGGGCACATCACAAACAGATGCACTGAAATCAGTAGCCTTTTCCAGGGTGTGAGCTGACATAATGGGCAGCTTTCCCTTCCCTTGGGAACAACCACTCTCTTTACCTCTAGGACAAATGACCTGTAGGAGAGGCAGCCAGGGCTAGACACTCTATTTCCTTATAAATGCCAGATCAGATCATAACACATTACTGTGATTTACTGCGTTAATGACCACGCGCTTCGATTTGCAGGGAAAGCATGAAAATGTATCAGACTGAAGTCAAGCTCCCTGCATGTCACAGTACACTTTCTAGGCAGGCATGTTACTTTCAAAACTTCACTTTCTCTTAGTAAACAGCTTTGAATTTCACAGTTGTAGACACACTAAGCCACTTACATTATCGATAAACAAGGCTTACCTTGGAGCAATCGGGATCTGTTGAAATGGTGTAAACTACTTTTTTTTTTCTTTCCACATCACGGAAAGTCAGTTTTCAGCTCTCGAGGGGGCTCCAGTGAGATTCTTCATTTTTTTTTCTTTTTTTCTTTTTCCCCTGTGAGCAGGTCCTTGTTGCTTATGGTGGGCAAATGCCAGCAGCTTTATATCCTTTCTCAGAAGTACAAGGCTCCACCTCGCTCCTCCATATTTCTGAGAGTGGAGAAGGATTACTGAGCCTAAGAAGAAAAAAAGAAAAACAAATCTTTTTCAGGCTTCAGTGAATCAGAAAAAGGGAAATAGAACAGAAATACTTCAGAGAAAAAAAAAAAAAAACAACAAAATCATCTGTGGAAACAATTAAAGGGAAATTAAGAAAGACAAAAAGTGAAGAAGGAAAATAAAGATCAAATGATAAAATAGGAGACAGAGAAAAGACAACGGAATCAAAAGAGATTAGAAACAAGAAAAAGAGAATTTTAGTAATAAAAGAGTACTGAAAGTACAAGTATTTTGATGCATTTATTAAGATTACCAGAAGTAGGAGAAAAAAAAAGTTAAATATTCGCTGTAATTAGAAAGCTTCCTGAAGGAGAAAAAAAGGAAAAGAAGAAATATAGAAAATCAGAAAGAGAATACTTGTCGGGGGGGGGGGGGGGGGGGGGGGGGAGCAAATAGAGAGACAAACATTAAATAACATAAAGACATGAACTTTCACACTGGATAGCAATTCAACCACCCAGATCTGAACTGTCAGAACTACCAAATACTCAGTTCACGTCAGGCCATGAAGTACTAAAAGTACACTGAAGTAAGCAAAACATTCCTACCACAAAACAAACTGTTAGGAGTAGAGAGCAAAGTGGAACAGTATATCAGGTCCCCACAAAATAGATTTTCTGAGTTGAAATTCTCAGAAAGTCTATGGAGTTGTATCCTCATGCTACACAGGAAAGTAAGAAAAGTGCTATCACAAGATTATATGTTTTCCCTAGTGCAGCATTTAAACACATTCCTCAATCTAGAAAAACAAGCAACTGCTTTGCTAAATTAGGAGTAAAAGTATAACAGTTCATTTTTGTTAATGGATGTTTATCCACAAGTCTAAGATTTTTCTGATCAGATGCCCTGATTCTTTGAAATCTTAGCCCTCGACTGTTTCCAGTAACTCTGCTCACCTGAAATATTCTAACAAACAGTATCTGAACTCAAGTTACCCATTGCAAAGACCTAGGAGAAGAGCTGCCAGGGCAGCAGACCAGGCTGATCTGCTTCCTGCACCAAGGTTATTAGTGTCCTGTTTACTGTGCTTTTATCTGTGCTTGTCCTCTAAAGTAGATGAATTTAAATCACATTTTTATCTTTTGCTATTTGAAAGTCCTTCAGTTAGTTTCCATCTTAAGAAAACGTTCTAATGAAGTTCATTGTATTTTATATAAAAGTGCTGTAAGTAAGAGCAGATGGAGAAATAGAACAGCTTTGGTAAAGCTAGATATAGTTAGCTCAGTTTAGCTGGCTAAGCCTCCGATTTTCCAGCACAGAAAAAAGGAGTCAAAACAAAACTTTTCCAGATGTTACTTTTTTAATTAGCAAAGCAAACAAAAGTCGATAATGATGTTTTCTCCATGGGCAGTGCATGATATAAACGGCAAAGCAAGAGCAGCTCTGAAAACAAACTCTTATCTGATGTAAGCAGCTTTTTATACAATATCTCACAAGAGCTTTTCAAAACGATGTATGCCATTACCAGATAACAAATTATCAAAGCCTTGTGGTTTTGTTTCATTTTCACCATGAAGAGTTGCACTTACTCCCTCTTCTGCCTATTGTTTTCATGTTTGCATGGAAAATTCCCTTTAATCATATTTATACAGACCAAAAGGTTACCTTCAATTTTTAGGAATTCTACATAAAGTTCCTGATAAACAAACAAAGAAAGAAAAAAGTCACAAATAGGTTTAGAAACATCAAACAAGAGAAGTTTCAATTTACATTAAATTCAAAGTGAATTTAATGTAAAAATTGCAGATGCTTGGAATTATTTTTTCTGCTATGATTACTTTCAAATAAATGTTCCTTTCTTTCCTTTAGAAGTTCTCACTTTTCAAAAAGGAACATCATGTCAGAAATCAGTTCATATATCTCAGGAGAAGGATGCCAAAATGCATATGTCTGTATGTCTATGTCAGAAGAGTTAGAAGCTAGAGTTTTATATAGAGGTATACTCATGTATATACACTTAAGTTTACGAGCATTTGGGTCCTGCAATCAAAATTAGGGTATGGGCACAACCCCTTTCCCCTCTTCCACACAATACCCCGTGTCTGGTTTTGAGTAACACGATTACTCTCCCCTAGAGGCTGCAGGAAAGAGATCCAGGAGCAATGCATGAGGAGGAGTGCAGAATATAGATCAGTCTTTGCTAAGTTTATCTTTGAGTTGAGTGGCATGTTAGACAAACTGCAGAAGTACATATTTTCCAGACAACAGATTGCCATCATCTGCTTCCCAAGCATCTCCACAACAACTGCTTTCAGGCATCTTGATGGATAAGAAATTCCTTTAAACACATTTAAGGGCAAGGCACTGAAGCAGGTAGGTCAGGGGAAGACAAAGATCTACAGGTTGGATATTTCAGCCCTATGTAAAAGAAAGAAAACCTATGCTTAAAGAAAACCTATGCTTACCCACATTCTTGGTAAATTACCAGGTCTCACATTGTTTTGCAAGGTTTGTTCCATTCTAACCATTTGCATCTAATCTAGTGTGCTATCCTTGATACTTCTGATATGAAACTAATTGCCATTTACCATTTTACAGTGAAGTTACATCTGATTGAACACAACTAGTGTTATTTATATTGGTAATAGCTTAGTACTTTGCAAGAGCTTTTCAGCTTGAATTGTTTACTGTTATTTTAAGAAGAACAGATGCAAATGTTTTATTCCAACTTCATGTCGATAGCGTTTAAACAGAAGTATAAAAAAATAGCCAAGTAACAAAAAAGAGTAACTAAAGGGGAATTTTTTTCTAAGCCAAAGATACATCTACTAAGCTTCTTATATGGTATCTTAAACATTCATGCTAATCATGTCAGTCTTATTTATTTTATTTTTTAAAGACTTTGTCTTTTGTTGAAGCAATATTTATGCAGGTAAGCTGTGAAAAATAAGTGCCAGAATGTCTCAAACTATGGATGATTTGCTTATGTAATCTAGTACAAATAGGTTTCAGTTGCATTTTTTCCACTGTTTCTACATTTGGTAGTATGCAAAACTTCATACTAGTGATTTTTCACTTGCAAGCCTGCATATACATAAACACATTGACAAGAATGAGTTATTTCAGAAAATTAGACTTCCAGTGTTTTGTTTTCACAACAGAGGGAGCTCTGAGACACATGGGCTGGAGACCCATTATAAAGAGACAGTTTCTCAACTATTGAACCACATACCTTTTGTTCGCTCTACAACATGATACAAAGGTGATCCTCTAAATTAAACATGTATAAAGCAGCAGTGATAGTAGCTGAGCTGAATTAGGCTAAGTATCCACATGAACCTATGGAAATGCATGTTTCATAGCTGTGGACAAAGATAATGGCATGCAAGGAACTGCTATTGCAGAAAATGATGTAGCCTTTCATCCTTAATAACCAAATAAAAAATGGGAAGTCAGTACTTGGGAGCTACTCTTGCAAGCAGATCCCCAGGAAACAAGGTTCCCTACAGATTTGTCCTTGATCTTAAAGCTTAACGTGAAACATTTATATGCACGTAGAACCTGGCCAGAAGACGTGGGAAGGCACTTTTATCACACTGGCTGTATTTCTTTCTTAAATAATAGATTTCCTCTTCCTCCCACCCCTCTTCTGGAAACGGAATACACGCTCAATAATGTTTCTGTGCCTTTTTATTATTATTATTTTAATAGTTTCAGAACGACCAGGCAGTTTTGAAAGCTGTTAATACCCCCCAAACTGATGCTCAGTTGCACTGCAGTTTTAGAAGGCAAAAATCGGTAGTCAAAGTAAGGTAGATGTTAATTGAACGAGAAATTCAAATGCAAGGTAAAGAAAGAAATAAAGATTACTAATATTAATTGCATTTCTTTGACATACCTTTCTTTGACATACAGGCATGTGGATAAGCGATGCACAGACTAATTTGATTTAGCATAACTACTTAACAGTCAGTTCAACTACACGTAACTACGTGAACTATTGCCAGCTTCACAGTGATCGACTCACCTGGGTAATAGGCAGGAGGAGTTAATGTGTCATACATACAATATGAAGTAAACCTCTGCATACTACATCATTTATATCTTTGTGAGCATACTTCAAACTAGTCTTGGTTTTGTCTAAATCCTCAAGTATCAGTTATATATACAAACTTCCATAACAGCACCAGAAAGCAAACTCTAAGAACCTTTTTCCACTGAAGCCAATGGGAAAACGCACACTGACAAATGACAAACAGCTTAGTGCAATGCTTATTCACCTTTGATATAAATGAAAAACATGAAAGAGGATTTCCACATGGCTTTTAAATTTTTTTCAGTGTTTCTATATATATATTACTAAAAATAAATCCCCAGATATATTCTTCATTAAGACAAACATCTGTTGAATGCATAAGATATGAAAATAAAGCCTTTTTTTTTTAAACGCAAGACAACCCTTTACATCTTTTTTGAAAAGAAAAAAAGCTCTGTTTTTGCCTCAGCTTTGGAAATAAGCCCAGACTTCCACTGAGAGCAAACCAGAAAAAAAAAAAATTCATAGCCAGATAATTTATAACTTAAAACTGTAATTTGAGTTATCAGTTCATTTGAATTCCTGACTGCGGCTCTATTGCTACAGCGGTGCTAAGGTTTTTTTTCTGTAGTTTAAATGTACAAGAACATACATTTAAAGACATACTATGAAAGAGGTTAGGGTCTTGCTATCTGTACCTTAACATTCATCCCTGTTTCAGGATTTCCAGGGATTTAAGAACTTTAAAAGAATCGCAAGAACAGGAGGAAAAACAGCTGGAGAGACTGCAGACTGCATACAAACCAGGCAGTAACAAATGCACTTTGGTCCAAAGGAATCAAATAAGGAAACATTAGAACATTCCACTGTCATTTTCACTTCGTGCTACATCAAAATCTTAGCTGTAAGGTGTAACATTAGGACTTGAAATGAGAAAAAGGAACAGCGCTCTTCCTCTGCAACAGAAATAGAACATGAAATACCTAAAAACATTTGGGGCTACCACAGCTGTTTTAACAGCACGCATATCTCCAGTTGATTTTTCTACATTTGCACATGTGTAGAAGAATAACAAATATTCTTCTTTTTCACCTTCCCCTGTGTGAGGGTGCATTGTTTCCAGTTAACAATTTGGAACCTGAGGCACGGTAAATCTTCTGCACAAGCCAGTGGGAAATCAGCGCTCCCCTTTGTGCTCTCTCTGATGCTTTGAAAGTCTTTAAGAGCTCTTGTCGATTTCTCTTCTCTGCTCAGCAAGAAAATTCAGAAAAAAATCAGCAGAAGTGCAGTCACTTGTTTTGACTTAGACAGCTCTGAGTTCAGGCAGATTAAACCACCGATATGAGCACGGCAACTGTGAGCAAGTCACTGCAACTGTAGGTATTGCTGCACCTGGTCAGCCTGTGCATGCTGCTACGTTCCTTATGGAAGCAAATGAAGAAATGCTTTGGAATGAAATTCAAAAAAGCCCAGCACAATGAGCAGGGAAGCCACCGCATTTTATATCAAATTTTTTGTTTTATATCAAATAAAGGGAAGCAAGCATGGCCCCAGCTCAGAGCACTACAGCTTAGGAACCGGGCACTCTTCTGAGCCGCGGATCTAAATCCATTCAAGCACCCTGGACAAGAACTGTAGTCACCAGATAGCTGAACAGACAGCAGCACTCATTTTCCTCCCTCACCTACTTTGCAGAGCCTAAGGATGGCACAAGAAGGAGCACAGAGCTTGGGACAGGCATGGAAGACTCCAACGTTACGAGTTTTGAGATGCATCTTCCCTTTGATGTCTCACTTAAGGCAGTTCAGATCTTAGTCAGACAACAGAGCTTTAAATGTCCAGGGCACACGCACAGAAACTGGGCAAGTCCAGCACTTTCAGCACAGCAGGATTACTTACTCCAAAGAGCTGAAGAGCAACTGGCAATGGTATTCTGCCTCTGCACCCAGCAGCCTGTTAACCACAAGGGACTACAGAAGATAGACAACTTGTGACCAAATTGTTCATTTGGGGCTCAGCCTAACTCCTGGGCTAACTCAACCTCTTTGTGACCCTGGGCAAGTTGCATATCAGTTTCTCAATCATTCAGCCATAAAGTGGGAATTAAGAGTGCTCCCATGTTTCCTTACCATCTGCCATATCTATTTTCATTGTAAACATTGGGCAGCAGATGTCTACTATTATTCAGAGACCTGGGCCAGACAGGATCAGAACACCTTCTCATATGACCTCCTGCATTCCAGAGGCTATTATGTGCAGCGACAAAACACTGTGGGGACAACTAGGGTTTCCAGGTGCTTTTCCAACAGAAGAGAAATGACAATGTTAACTCATTCAGACACAGTCTACCTTCCTCTACATGCCCAAAACACTGGACCGTTTAGAATTTAAGTAATTCATTCTTACTTTAGTAAAGCTAGCAGACTTCTGTGTTTCTTCCTAATTTTGAAAGTTGATTCATAAAATTGCTTTTTAAAATTGAATAAATTACTGAAAAATCTCAAAATCATTAGGATATTACAAAGACAAGTCAGACTTGGATACCTCAGCTCCTAAACTGCTACTGTTATGTTTTAGTGCACATATTTTTAGTGAAATTATATCTAAATTAAGCACGATACAGCTTTAAGAAAAAACTAATTCAGAAAATCAATTAGACTGTCTGGTCATGAAGCATAAAAACACATAACTCAGGCTTCCTTAGAATAGCCTACCCCACTTATCAATGTCTAAATACTGTAGAACTTATCCAAGCAAAGTACAAATAATTTCATTGTTGTTGTAAGTGAAGAAACAATGAGGAACTCAAGCTTAACCAAATTAGTCCTTGACTTCCATGCACTTTCTCTCCTCAGGGACTATTTCTGCATTCTTTAGGTTTATAATTGCATATTTAAATGGCATTCAATATAAAGAGGAGAGGATAAAATTCAGCTTAATGGGAATTAAGTTTACTCCTAATTTCTGCTGATATGAAAAAGAAAACTGCTCAACCCTAAGTAGTAGCAAAATTTTTACATCTTATGTCTTGGAGTAGAAGAAAATAGCGCAAAAGAAAATAGTGCAGCAAGAAATGCATATAAATACTCTGACATCAGCTCTTTATTCAGTTTGTAATTGCATTACCCATGGTCATCATATCAGCTCTCAGAAAAACACTGTGATATTGAAAAATGCAGTGACTCACATTGTTTCTACCCAAGTGTGTTGTGTGTGCGCGTGCGTGCGTTTCCTCAGGCTTTCCAACCCTTGTTTAGAAGCTATGATCATCTCAGTGTCAAAATTCAATTTATCAAATCCAATATATATGAAGGGAATGAAACATAAGGGCTTGCAGCATGTAAGTGTTCAAACAAGATGATTTGATCATCCCCTCTGGAGTTCAAATCCATGATTCTATTACATCTAGTACTGAGGTGAATGAGCTAGAAGATATGCTGTCCACTTTCTGTCTCATAGTAATTCAGCCAAGCTGATTTGGCCACAAAATTCAACACAGACTTGAACACACTCCTTTCTCATTCAACAGCAATGTATCTTCTCCAAAAACTTTCAGAAACTGAGAACTTCTTTCAAGTGTACTAAAAAAAAAAGCAAGTAAAGATCATCCAATCTGAAGATAAGACCTACCTAATTGAAATACAGACAGGAAAATAACTCTGCCTGGGGGGAGATTACATTCAGGAAAATAACCCACAATTAAAGGCTGCAAGACTAGAAAAGACCCTGTTAACACAGGCTGAGAAGAAGGAAACTGGTACTGTAAGTGGAAGAAATTAAGAGTGGGAGCAGAGGAACAGCATGGCATTACCCAGTCTAAGAGCCTGACATCAGAAATAATCAGGAGGTCAACAGGAAACTTGTAGGTTTTTAATTGATATCAGCTCATGTAAACTCACTCTGGAGAGCACTGGTTTCACAGAACAGCAAATTAAGTAAAATTGAACCAAGAGTGAACTGGGAGATTGGACAGGGAGAAAAGGCAGCTGCAAACAATGAAGGGAGACAAAATGAGAGATTCAGAGAAGAATATTGGATGGGTGGAACAGAGGCAGTAAAGAGGTTGAGACAGAATACTGAAGAAGGGAAATGAGGAGGGAAAAAAAAGGACAGAAAGATTGGGTCTTTGGTGATCTGATCAATCAGCCAAGACTTCTCTCCCTGGGAGCTGGGAAAGTTTCTGTATTTCCAGCAACAAGTTAGGGAATCCAGGGAATTCACATCCCTTCTTCCTTTCTACTGACAATCAGTATAAAAAAAGTAAGTTTGTGCTAGCACTGTCAATTACACAGCTCAAGTAGCAGATGTTGGGTGGTTCCTGAAATTGCTGTCTTGCTGATGACCCCTGTGGGTGTTATGATTCCATAAAACATGTAGTTTTGTGTGTTTTTAGTTTGTTTTTCTAAAAACCTAGGGAATAGCACAAAATATTAAAAAATTAATGTCTTTATTGCAAACATAATCACAATTATAAATGCCTGTATTGTCTTAACGTGCTCTCTGCTGTGCTTAGTCCCTGTGATGTACATTACAGTGATCTCAGCTGTATGGCCAAGATAACTACTGCCCTTATAATCTGTCTCTTTTTTTTTAATAACTCATAAGACAGGTGGCAGATTAATGAGAGCACTGTAGGGAGGAAAAATAGATATTCCTAGGGCCAAGGCAGTTGAATGCTGCCTGAAGAATGAGGTCCTCTGTCTGCTTCTGTGCATAATGCAATGCTGGACTCTGAACAGAAACCTTCACTAATGGGATGATGATCAAATCTCTCACATTTTACACGTCCCATTTGAAATGTCTGGCCAAGTTTACTGAGTGCTCACAGTTGCAGCCAAAGTTCAATGTATTATAACGTTTTTCTGAAAACCTAATATGGTATAAAAATGCTTTGAGATGCATTTTCAAGACATCTCAGTGTGACCACCAAAATTAAGGCCGGCTTTGGGCCTTTGTATTACAACACTTCCTTTGTTACACAGTAACATTTCTTGATTTTTTTATGGGTACTGTAAAGTATTGCAAAAGTGTCCTGAAAGATTACCAACTCAGTCATCATAAGAGAATACAAACAATACAAAGACACAATATCTCTGATTAGTAAAGTAAAGACCACTGCAGCTGAGGATGAAAGCCGTGGTAGAAATAAGTAGCATGTGTTTGAATACATAAATACTATGCTTTTCTATGCCTGTAGAAAGAAAAAAACACAGGATGTACAGATGATGTTAAACATAATGTGTGCTTGACTTTATGGCCTTAATAAAGCTTTGTTAGCCCAGATTTTTGAGCACAAAATGCAGTAGAAAATCTCATATATATAGTTTTCAAGAACGCATAGTGAAGAGCCCAAACCAAAAGACGCTGTGTCACAATTCACTTAACGGTTTGGAAAAAGGTATAACCCGATGTTACTTTACAGCCAGCTGCGACGTGAAGCTCTGCCGAGGATCGGGGCTGGATTCCCGGGCAGGGCTGCACAGAGCAGCGGTGACACGGAGCCGCGGTGCCATCTAGCGGGCGATGGAGCGGAGCGAAACGCTCGTTCCCGCAGGGGAAAGTGGCCGGTTGGCACACTGCTTGCTCTCACACCCCCATCAGATCAAGGTAACGACCGGTTCCGCGTGCTTTAGGGGACGGATACATAGCCGATTTTAAAGCATCCTCAATTTTGGCCGTGGACGCCGATTTAAAGCGGCAAACTAACAGCTCTCCAACCAGCATACCTATGTATACAGTCACAGAATTGCTCAGGTTGGAAAAGATGTTAAAGCTCATCAAGTCCAACCACAGCCTAACCATACTAACTAACTCTAACAACCCTCTGCTAAATCATGTCCCTGAGCACCACATCCAAACGGCATTTAAACACATCCAGGGATGGTGACTCAACCACCTCTCTGGGGAGCCTATTCCAGTGCTTAACAACCCTTTCTGTAAAGAAGTTTTTCCTGATATCCAACCTAAACTTACCCTTAAACACCATTTTCCGTGCCTCTGGGAAGTTTCATTCAGCCAAGGAAACCTGCCACAGAAGTGCCAAGGCCAAACAGTTTGAACCTGGCAAGTATTTATCAGTTGAAAAAAGTGCCTTACAAGTGAGAGTGCTGAGCAAACACACACAGATCATGCTGCCTCTTCTTAGTGTAGCTCTCCAGAACTTACATAGGCTATACAAAGAGATCAAAATCAAAAATGCTCTGCTTTGCAGTCCAAATGTTTTATTATACCCATGCAATCTGAAGTTTCAAGTCAATAAATATTTTCCTAAAGCTAAGTCCTACTTGAAACACCTTTTAAAAAAAGGAAAATGTAAGTGCATGCCAAGAACCTTCTGAGGATTCACTGACCCCATTAGTACCTGAGATCAAGTCCTCAGGAATTACTATATACAAAATTTCTTTAGCTGCAATCGAACTTTTACTTTGTGAGCAAAAGACCCTTATGTTTATTTGACATCCACAAAGCCAGTAAAGCTTCTCTTGCTTTTATTTTCCAGACATTTATGCTGTCACATGAATCAGTAAAAGGCAAATGTGGCTGTGGTGGTTCAAGTCATAACCACACATAGCTACTAGCCCTGCTTTGCATCTTGCCAAACCTATTGTTCCCAAATCTGATTTTTGTGAAGTGGATACACTTTATACCATCAGTGCTTGAAGCTAAAATGCTAGGCTTCAGGCTGCAGCAACTGAGACCCAAGCACTTCCTTCCTGCAGCTTTGCAGGTGGAAACCTCCCACAGAGAAGCAGCACAGATGACTGGAGGCTGAGAACAGGGCCAAGAACCGCATCAGCATTTACTGGGAGTTGCCTCATGTCAGAGAAGTTTAGTGAGATTTTTACACACACCCACATGGCTTGCTCTATTCTAGCAGTTGGCAGAGAGAGAGGAAGGGGTTTAAGAAAATTGCATAATGTGCTTGGAAAACAAACATTGCAAATTCTATTACAAGGCCTCTCTATAAACACCTCAATTTGATCAGGTTTAACATCTACTTTGCAAGTACTATCATTTTCTGACTATACAACTGTTTTTCTTAAAAGCACTCAAGGAGACCCAAGTGTAAGATTTTCAAATATTGCTGAGTTGCTTATATGACACAACTAGCAGATTTCTTAAACACAGATTACAGTGAGCGCTCATACACACAGAGCTGTGCGTATCTGGTGACAGAACTGTGGAAAAAACATAGCAACATGAAAACCAGAGGATACCATAACAGTGAAACTTTTTCTTCTCCTCCTAAAAACTAATAGTAATACTAAAGCACGTGTTGAGTAGCAGCAGTTTGCCCACATGCCAGAGGAAAATCACACAAGCCAAGTCTTCTAAGCGAAGAGAAAAAACAGCCCTTTGGGTAACTGAACACTTTGTCCTGGCATACGCGTTGAGAGTTGTTATTCTTCTCCTCTGTGACTACAGTAATCTTGCATGCCTGCTCACCCTTCTGAGGTCCATGCAAGAATCTATTTTTAATGGTGGGATAACAGTGCTGGTGCATCATGACACATGGCCTCTTACTGGAAACATTCCTTGATTTACTAGCAACAGAATGAGCAGATGACGTATCCTCTGAGAATAAGAAATACATTTCTTAAGAGGAAATAGAAAAAAGAAAAAGTGAAGTCTTTAGATGCCTATAAACGTGCAAAACAACAACAACAACTAAAAAAGGAGTAAGTCTATTTTGAATGTGATTATCCTCAATTACGGAGAAGTATTAGAGTAAAGAGCAAGCTAAAGACCAAAAGTATCTATCAACTCTGTTGCATCAGCTCTTGGATACTCTAATTGAGATAAAAAGGGTAGACTTTTCAAAGTGAAAACTATTTGTAGCTACAAAAATCAAAGCCAAGGCAACAAATATAGTAGGTATCTTACAAAATACAAAAATCTCACTCACAAGATGCCCACCATCACATAGGAAGTTCACAAAACTGCTAGTATAAATTCAGAAAGAAAATTTAACCATAAGTTTGAGCGTTTTCCTCCCTGCAATCCATCAGGAAGATATCTTCACAGAACTAAAATAATAATAATCCTACATAGATATCAGCTGACAGATTTTTGTATCTTCCACAACTTTCTCTTTTCCATTCCCTTGAGTGCTGTATCGGTCAACACATCTCAAAGTCCACACATCCCCTTATCAACTAATGTACATGGCATCCCCTTGCCAGCAGATCATCTACTTTGAAGCATGTATTATTTATTTTGGAAATTTGATAAATTGTGTTTTTTGGCTCTCAGCACTTCTAAGTTTGGGAACAGCTTTATTTACCATGAACTGTGAGTAAAACTTCTATGAAAATGCGTAGAAGGTCTCCTGGAAGAGAGCTGCGCAATGCTGCTAGTGAAATGGTTGTAGACAATTTCTAATAATAAGAACAACTTGAGCTAACAAACTCAAGAGTAAGCTGCACCAGTGCTGATATGACTGGAGTGTTTGTCATGCCCACTGATAACTGAAATCTATTTATACACTTCAATGTAAAGACCATACACTCTGTGCTGAACCTCAGAGAGAGAGAGAATAAATACAAAGCTAAAAGTAGTCTTGTCCTTTTAAAATGTTACTGTCAGGTCACACAATCACTTACAAGGTGCTCTTCCTAGAGTTTAAGCAAGTCAAAGGAGATTCACATCATTCCCATGACAGAGAATGCTTCTGGGCATTCACATCTCACCCAATGGAAAAGTTACAGTAAACTGCAAGGTCAGCAGGAAACTCTTACTGTAGCTTCTTAAGGGCTATGTCACAGCAATTACACAAGTGTAGTTACTCCCGTGTGGTATTCCCTCCTGAAACATCTCAGTATGGGTTATCTACTGCATTTGGAGCTGGCTGTCAGAGGAAACTGCCATTCAAATAGTAGCAATAAATGAATTGCTTTGCAGAGGCCCGTGTCTCATGACAAAGGAGGCTGTTGCTTAGAAAGAGCAGACTATCATTATAGATACCAGGTTCTTATAGTCATTGCTATAAGGTGTGCCAAATTAAAGAACACCCTATATGGTAAATTCCAGAAGTTAACAAGTCTTCCTCAGTCCTTTAGTCTAATGCAAAGTATGTATTTCCTTGTCTTCAGTGGAAAACATTTATCTGGGGAGTTCACATTATAACAGTCACTACGAGTATGGAAAGTATTTTGCCTCAGTTTGAAGATAATATTTTCATCAAAGAACCATTTTTCTAAGGAAAACTAGAAAAGACTTCTGCTTAACTCAGTGTAGGCAGCCCCAAAGACAGTACCAATGGTTTCTGCATGCAAACTATTTAGGCTATATGAGAACACCCGGCAGGACATTAAGATTTTTCAGGCTAAGAACTTGAAGCTCCCAGGGATTTGCTGCAGTTTTTATTTCACCAGTTATTCAGTGCTGTTTGTTTGGGTTCTGCTGTTTTCTTTTCAGCTTGTTGTTCAAAGCTATCAAATATAGATCACTTTAAGGAACCTCTTGCCTGCAACGTTTTTTTCCCCCCAGATGAATTTGATAATCTTTATTTTGGAATAAGGACTGTACCTCTGAAAGGTGGTACATGACCAAAACCATGGAAGGTCTTGACCACACATGGATTTTATCTATTAGGTGCAATCACAGTGAATGCCCATCTGTACAGCTCAAAGTTCAGTCAGAAAACATTCAGCTCTCTACTTCAGCTTTAATTCTGCCCACACCTTCAAAGAACTGTTAGCAAGAAAGTGGAAGAACAAGATTCAAATGAACATGGAAAGACTAAGGGCAGGAAAAGTTTTAGAATGATATAAGCTTTCAGGACACAAGGGTAGGATTCAGGATAGCTGATGCTTTGCAGGAGTATCAGCACTGGACTTATCTGCATGTTAGAGGCTGTTGAACTTCAGGCTTTTCCAAGGAAGACAGGAGAGAAGCCTGGGGGGTGGTTGACTGGGGATTCCCAAGCTAGTCTGTTGGTATCTCTGCATTCCTGACTGGGGGTATATACTATATCCCTAGAATTAAGTTGCTGCTTATCTTTTAACCTATACTTTCTGGTGTTAGCAGTAATTCATTAATGGTTTTTCAGGTATCAAGAGAACACTCTGATTTTCCTTTACCTGGTTTGAAAAGATTTATCTTTCACAGATTTCTTCTTTTTACTTATTTATCAACTTATGATTGCCCCCAGTTAATCATCATGACTGAACAGACATTTTAAATGTCATTGTTACTGTTGATACTTCTCTGTTTATCCAGTTAACAAAACGATAACTGTCAGTGTCACCAGAATTTATAAGTGGGTCACAGCGTCACATTTTTCTCTGAACAGACCCAGAGAACACTCTGGATATCTGTCCTCAACAGTTTTAAACTGTCCTCTGGCATTAGTTTGGCTCTCTCCATGCTTTTTTTTTTTTTTTTTTTAAACTCAGACCAACTTTTTCCAGTCATCCAAAAGAATCTCCAGTAAAAACAGGCAAGTCATGAGTTGATGTTATTTATATTTTGGAGGTTAAACAAGCATTTTTATTTATTACAAATAAAGGGCCAGTTCCACAGCTAGAGTAAATCAGTGTAGTTCCTACGCTGATTGTAATGGAGCTTGGTGATTGAACCTAAACTTTGTCTCACGTGCTTTAAGAGGCTGTGCGTACATCCCGATGAAAAAAAAAGGGCTTAAGACTTATTTATTTTAAATTACAGAAATAACTCACTTTTAGTCAGCTATGTTTTCCTTCTTCCACATCCCAATTTAGGTCAGGATTTTACACCCTTGTTTAAGGAGTCCCCAAATTATTGCAGGTGCACACGAACTTGCAAGTTTTAAAATAGCAGACACTGACAGACTGACAGTGAACATGAGATATTACTACGAAAGGGTAGCATATGAGAAGACAGTGGTTTACAGTAACTTCACAGATTAATATGTGGCCAATTGTAAGGAATCAGGTTCCACTTGGACTCTCTTGCAAGTGAAGTGAAGTGGATTTAATGTTCACTACTGCAAGATTTCTATTAGTTTATTTTTACTTCAGTTTTGTCTAATATTTTGTTATGGAAACAATTCCTTCTACCTGATGTCTGCTCAGAATGAACCCTCATGTAATATATTTTCCAGATCAAATTTTCCATAAACATTAAAATAACTTAATTGGACTGCTACTGCAGAGTTCTGCTGGATAAGATCAGGCAATAATAAAAGAAGGAAGCCTGAATCAAGGATTCCAGGAAATGAAAAGATTAATTTTCCCCATGAGCATGAAAATCTTCGGAGAAAGTAGAAGCATTCTACAGGAAAACATCACTTCTTCCACTATTCCCCTCACATTAGGAGGAAATTCTTAGCAACAGCAGCTGTATACCATTTACTGAAAAATGCCCCTTTCCAAGGCCAGTGGTTTTGTTTGTTTTCAACAAACGCTTAATCCCTTTCCAATAAAGTTTCAGAGAGCATAAATCAAGATAGGTTCATGAAAGCGTTTTGTACAAATTTACGACATTCAAGGATTTTCCCCCTAGCATGAAGTTGTTGGCCAGACTTATTCATTGTTTGCCAATGAGCACTCTGGATATTACTGTATTTGTTTGGTCACTGGCCTAATAATCCTATTTCACCCATACTACCAATGTGAGCACAACAAAAAAGATAAATTTGTTTATCCAGGATAACAGAACACAATTCTAGAAGTTGTAGGAACAGGGAAGAACTGCATGTGCAAAAAGGAAAAGGTGGCACATAAACAAACTATTGAAAGAGAGATATAAAGCTGGAAATTTTAAAAAGTTTCTAACAATTTAAACAATGATGAACTGATACAAAAAGCCCTAGTCGCTTGGGAAGATAATGAAAGGACAAAATCACAATGTATTTTTCACATGAAAAACATTTGCAAGAGAGTAAAAGCTAAGGATTTTCTGTGAGTATTTTTCAATTCCTGAAAAGGACCGTGAAGACAAGACGAAAAAGCAAGATCAAACAACAACATATTTAAAAACATGTCTTTATATGTCAGATCAAATAAAGTCTAGCTATAATGGAAATGACAGAAGGTAGTTCTCACAGCCCAGACTGGCAAGATTTAGGCAAGAGTTAAGTGATTTAGCCTGTATTGTTTTTCCCTGGTGACTGAATGCAAAGCTGGGTTTGGTTACTGCCTGCTTGACAGAGTTGGAAATAGGCAGCAAAAGGAAAGTTCATGAAGAAATTAGAGAATACTGTAATACTGTATCAGTCACACAGTTCGTGAGAGAGGATTAGTTTTGGGGGATGAAGGCTGATTAGAACAAGACTTGAAAGTAAGAGCAGTTTCCTGCAAAATTTATCTTTCCCAATAGAAATTGTAAGTAGTATTAAAGAAGTTACTATACATACATGTATACATACACATGCATACATATACATACATTATGCATGGTCGTGAATGGTGGTGAATGAAGTTAAATCCAGTTGGCAATCACTCATGATTAGTGTTCCTCAGGGGATGGTACTGGGGCCTGTCATATCTTCATTGACAACCTGCATGAAGGCACTGAGTGCACCCTCAGTAAATATGCAGATGACACCAAATTGGAAGGAAGCGTCAACCTGCTTGAAGGTAGAAAGCCCTACAGAAGGAACTGGACAGGCTGGATCACTGGGCTGAGGCCAATGGGATGAAGTTCAACAAGATTCAGTACTCAGTCCTACACTATGCCCACTACAACCCCAGGCAATGTTACAGTTTTAGGGCACGGTGTCTAGAAGACTGTATGGAAGAAATGGACCTGGGTGTGTTGGTCAACATTTGGCTGAACATGAGCTAGAGTGTGTCCAGGTGGCCGAGAAGGCCAAAGGCACCCTGGCTTGTATCAGAAATAGTGTTGCCAGCAGTAGCAAGGAGGTGATCATCCCTTGGTAGTCAGCCCTAGTGAGACTGCACTGTGTTCTGTTTCAGGCCACTCAGTACAAGGAAGACAGAGAAGGGCAACAAAGTTGGTGAGGGTCTGGAGCAGAAGTCTTCCGAGGAGTGGCTGACGGCACTGGGATTGATTAGTCAGGAGAAGAGGAGGTTTGGGGGAGACCTGTCTACAACTCTCTGAAAGGAGGTTACGGAGAGGTGGGGGTTGGCCTCTTCTCCCATGTAATGAGTAATAGGACTAGAGGGAATGGCCTCAAGCTGAGTCAAGAGAGATTCAGGTTGGACATTAGGAATTTTCTTTTTCCCTGAAAGAGTAGTGAGGTGCTAGAATGGGCTGCCCAGGGAGGTGGTGGAGTTACTGTCCCTGGAAGTGTTCAAGAAATGTTTAGATGTTGTGCTGAGAGCTGTGGTTTAGAGGGAAATATTGGTGACAGTAGGATTGGATGATCTTGGAGGTCTTTTCCAACTTTGGTGATTCCATAATTCTATAATTCTAATGAATCTCTAAATTCAGTTAATTTCCAAGTAGACTGAAGTGTCAAGAACCAACATTGTTGACTTGGTCCATATGAATTCTTACGATACAATTCCACAGAAACCAACTACACTTGCAGTGGATTTCTTTAAAGCACACAGCCCATTCCCTGTTCTATTAACTTGGACTGGTCACAAGATTGGAATTAATTGCTTTAGTATCTTGCCAGATAAATAAAGGAAGGCTTACTAGCCCAAAGAACTCAAGTCTAAGAATTCATACAAAGTCAACTGGAATTAGTTGTTTTTGCCACTGCATGTTTACATGCACATTCCTTTAGCTGCTAATAGGGCTTTGTCAGAGATTTCAGGGTGCGTGCTCTATTAGTTTGTACATTTTGAATTCTCTACTGTCCTATTTGACAAGAGAAAGGGGAACCATTTAAAACAAAAAATGGGGTAGGTATAGATTAGAAATAAGGAAGAAATTCTTTCATGATGAGAATAGTGAAACACTAAAATAAGTTACCTAGTGAAGCTGTGGTTGCCCCATCGACGGGATCAGGGACTCCAGGGCCAGGCTGGATGAGGCTTTCAGCAATCTAGTGGGAGGTGTTCCTGCACATGGCTGAGGGGTTGCAACAAATAGTCCTTATGGTCCCTTCCAAATCAAATAATTTTATGACTCTACTACACAGGGAAATAAAACAAAACATAACATACTTTACATATATTACTACTTTTTTTTTTTTTTTTTTAAATAAGCAGCTGCAATTGCTAAATCTTCCATAAGTATAATTCTATTTAACTGACATTGTCTATCTAGATTTTACTTTTGCTCTCATGGGCCTTCTTAATGCTTTTCTAGCAACTAATTCTAGAGTGAGGGCCTGGAATTAAATTCCT
The DNA here is from genome assembly GCF_987193195.1 of Phasianus colchicus. Classification (NCBI taxonomy): domain Eukaryota; kingdom Metazoa; phylum Chordata; class Aves; order Galliformes; family Phasianidae; genus Phasianus; species Phasianus colchicus. The sequence continues at coordinate 9,096,422 of NC_143439.1, read as the reverse complement.
GGCATATCTGGCTGCCAGCTGACACACGTAACTTTTTGGATGGCAGGTATCTTTTTAGATTGCTCTACTCTGTTGTTGAAAACTTGTTTTGATCTATTTCCTGCATTTACTTACTTGGAAGAAGGCCATCATCCTTCCTGAAAAAAGAACTAAAGATGGAAGAAGAGCTCCTAAAACCGGAAAATTCTGAAAATAATGCCTGGAAAAATCTTTCAGAATGGAGCACTGGTCTTTGTTTAGAATAAGTGCATTCTGGTTGTTACTTATCTGGCCAGAATTTATGTGTTGAACCTGAAAATGCTATAAAGTCAGAGGAACTATCTGTACCTTATAAGGTAAGAATGATTATACTTTTTTAATGATCATGAGAAATTGGGAAAATGTTTTGTAAGTGGTATGAAATTTATCAGAAATGCCACAGGGACTAAATTAATAGCCACAAAATGTGCTGGATTAGAGCTAACATGACTAAAGGGCACTTTAGTTAAAAGGGTGTTCAGTAAATAATGAACTACAAGAATTTGTACTTCCCATTAGGATATACGAGCAATACAAGTGAAACCTGCAAGACAAAACTATTTCTGCTCTCTCAGCATAGTTGAGGCCTCATTTCTGGGCACGTGTACCAGTTGGTGACATTTCAGATGATAATCACTGATGAAAAAACACAATTTAGGAAACGTAACTCTGGAAAAAAGCATCCTGTAAAACATGGAAAAGAGAACTGAGTAAAGACAAAATAATTTTCCACAATGCAGAAAAGCTGCAGCAAATAAGAAGAGATTAATTTGTTTGCCACTGGCAGAAAGGACAAGAAATAGTAGGCTTCCACTGACATAAAACAGAGTTTCTGACATCAGAATAGACAACAGAAGAGTTGTCAGAAACGATGTAGGCACTGCAGACTGCCTTGACTGTGATTTCACGAGGTCTGCTCCTAAACTGTTTTCAGAAAAATTAAAGGAGTACTTACTATATCTTTAGATGAGTGAAAAGCCCTAAGAAAATAAGATTGGCTGCCTGCCTGACCTAACATACACTGAGCTTTGTATCAAAATTCTTCCAATCTGCAATTCAACAAACTTCACCAAAGTGTTTAAGTGTCTTCTGAGTGTTAGGCACACATTCTTGCACAAGAACTTGACAAGTAAGGAAGGATCAATTTAGGCATGTAATTCCTACAAAGGCAGGATATTTCATAACATATTTCTGAGGGGAAAAAGCCAAACCTGAAACTAACATAAAATCCTAGCAAACAATGGTGTTTTAACTTTCTTTTTTCCCCCTCCTTTTTGCAGTTTCTGCCTCCACATAATGGGAAAGGAAATGAAAACTGTAGCAAATAAAGAAAATCACAGCTCTTTCTTAATTCCTCATACACATACTTAAAAAGAGGGTGTGTGTGGGAGGAACATAAACATGCTAAATCCTTTACATTCCCCTTTGCTCCGTATACTCCATCGAAAAATCAGAGTTCAAATGAAACACGAGAAGCTTTAACACAAATAGAGGAAATCTCAAGAAGTGTCAGAGATTGTTGTGGGAAAGAAGACAGAGCGAGTTTAAAAGGCCTTCCTGTGTGCATCAGCCATGTTAACATCCACAGATTAATTACAGTACCTGCCCTGGACTTTAAGAACATATACGCTAGTAACCCGTACCTGTCTTTTAAATAAATAGGAGTGGTTTTAATCTGTGCCACTTAAAAAAGTCACACAGTTTTATCACTATTTATTTGTGAAGTCAGGACTGAATCGCTCTGTATGAGTTGGCTACCACACCTCAGACAAAAATGAACAATGATCATGCATACTTTGACTACAGAATGCTTCCAGAAATCATCTTGAAGGTCAGTGGAAGATGAAGCAGGTTGTCTGTTACTTCTGTTGGAAAAATGTGTCAGAAAACAGGAGTAAAATGCTGAATTTAACAACTGCATAGTATTGCTCCTTAAAACTCAGTTACATAAAACATTGTGAGAAAACCAAAGCAAACCTCCTCCCTATAGCAAAATTTCTGATTCTAATAACATAGAATACAAGTTCATACCTAACATTATAGAAGAAGTCATGGCTCAAAGAAAAATCCAAATTATTCTCTGGAATCAGAACAGATAGAGAAGTCATCCAGGAAAATAAGTGTGGACTCCAGTCTGTGGTGAAATCAAATTCTAGCAAAGAACTTTGAGGTTGAGTTGACCACCTAAATAGCTTACTGGAAAAACTTTTGTCAAGTTCATCTTCAACTATGTGTTATGAAATTGAGTACTGCAGTATGCTTACCAGGTTGAACAAATCAACTATTTCTTTAATGGAGTTACTTTTAAAAATGTTAAATAAATTACACCTTCCCTTTCACATTAATTTTTCTCAGGTTCTTTTTAAAATAAAATGCTCATGTTGGACTATGACAGCTGGAATAGAAATGTCTCTGACAGAAATTTGGCTTTCTTGCCTGTGGGCAAAATATGAAATTGCTAAATTGAAATGGACCAGAGAATGGATGGTAAAACTCATCTGTGGAACTTTTTCTAATAACAAACATTTGTCCCGTGACACGTATTTTAAGTAACAGTATATGACAAGGTGTTACAGTGCTACTGTGGGGTTCACAAGCATTCTGCTGACTGAGTCTGAAGACCAAATACTTTTGCTACCCAATATCATAGTTCCATATTACATATAAAATCAATATAGTTCCTCTATGATGATTAGAGCTCAGTAGCTTTGTAATCTCTCTTCATTTAATCTTTCTTCTCTATTCATTCAAGTGTACCTGATGGAACAATCCCTTTAACATTCATATTGTTTGTCTCTCAAGTGTATTGACTGTTTGAATCTAAACTGGTCAAATTATTTTTGGAAGTGCATGGCAATATAACAAGATAGCTTACAATGGTGCTGCAGGCGAAAAGTCTGACAATTTTACTCCCAGCTACAGAAAATCTGTCAAGAAATCTAAGCTCACAATAAAATCGAAAAGAAATCAGCACGGTAATGAAAATATTTAAGCAAACTCTTCTATTTCATGTCAGGACACACTCACCCCTTCTCTCGTTTTTCATTTTCATTGCTATTCGCCTCAGTGTTATGACTGTATTCCTTGTATAAGATATAAAGGAATGGGACCATCTTATTCCAGCTCCCTAAAAGACTGGGTTGAATCCAAGTCACATCAAATACTATCCCAAAATATGAACTAAACAGGAACTTGAAATGAGTTCAGATTTTTACTATGACCAAAGATTCCTATAATGTGGAAAATATTGTATATTTCCAGTTAAGCAGAGATTGATACAGATTTCTTGAGCACAGAAGACCTATCCATTTATAAAAAAATCACCTTGGAACTAGAGCTGGGGGAGACATGCTACTAAATATGGGCTAAAATACAGGGCTAGATATTTAAGTATGCTGGATCAATTTCAGATTTCTTTAGAAATAAGAAGTTGCCAACTGTCGTTCTTGTGAGGAGTCAATCTTTTCCTCACTAGGAAAAATAGCAGACAGTTATAAAGCTTGCAGTTACATATGCTACTGCATATGTGATTCTGAGGTGCGTCACTACAGCTCATAAAATCATTTACTATCCATTTCTTGGCATCTTGAAGTACACTATGCAAATTCATTGCACAAATGTCAAAACACTCATCAGGTGATGCAATATTGAATTGTTTTCATTACCCCTGGTTGCTCTCAAACTCCAATTACTGTATGTCTTTACATTTTAATTATTTTTAAATAAAAATGAGTCTGCTAATATACAGTATCATTGCAGCTGTGATGGCTTGAAGATGATTCACAGCAGAGGGAATGATAGCACCTTCAACGTAAGTGCAATCAATACGGTTGGAAAGAAAAGTATGCAAAGTTTTGGGCACTGAAGCCCATTGTCCAATAACAGCTTTTTCTAACAGTAGCAGTTGTTGTAATTAACAATATTTGTACACAAAAGCCTTGCCTCAGCTTTTCTGGAAATTACATTAAGAAGCCATAACCTAGCCACTCGTGGAGAAAGGCTGATAACTGTCTTTGTTACACAGGAAAACAAACAAACAAAAAAACACTAAAAATCACCTCTGATTTGAAGACCACTGATTTTACATGTTTGTGCTAAATTCACTAGCTGTCCCAAATCACTGCACTATTGCTCAGAAGGAAGAATTTTTCTCTGAGTCATGACTTCTTCTATAATATTAAGTCTGAACTTTATGTTATTAGAATCAGAAACTTTATTATAGGGAGAAGGTTTTGCTTTGCTTTTCTCATAGTGTTTTACGTAACTGAGTTTTAATGCAGTTGATAAATTCAGCATTTTACTCCTGTTTTCTGATGCATTTTTCCAACAGAACTAACAGACATGTTTCACCTACTACCAACCTTCACCATGATTCCTGGAAGCATTCTGTAGTCAAAGTATGCATGATCATTGTTCATCTTTGTCTGATATATGGCAGCCAACTCGTACAGAACAATTCAGAGCTCCACAACCAACTGTTGTTTCTGGAACTGTTTACTCAACACAGTTGAAAATTTTCTTCAGCTTTGGCTCGTTCTGCAATTTCTGTCTTGAGCCATAAACACTGTGATCTTTGGGGGCTTACAAAGCAGAAGTAGCCTTAAAAAATCTGGGCAATGTGCCAAAAATTTTTAGCTTTGTTGAACTGTGGCAGAAGGTTAAGCATTTCACACAGTTTTGTTCCTCCCTTCCCCCAGCTTGTCTTGCACTTAAAGGGCTCTGTCAAGAAAAGAAGTAACTTCATAACGGGATGGATGGAAAAATTTCCAGCCATTTCAGTAATGATTTTGCTGGAAATCTGGAACAAATGCTAACTTCAATCTTCCTCTGCTTAAAAGAAATAAGTATATTTAACACACGTTGAAGTGTCTTAATTACATATGGTCAATTTTTATTTTTATTTATTTATTTATTATTTTGGTATGGCCTGCTAGAAGAAGTCTAACGTCAGCTTTATGCCCTCTGAGAATTGAAGAGCAGCAAGTGAGCTGCTCATGCTGAGGGGCAGGAATTGCAGATTTTACTTGTATGAAGGATGAATTGTTTCCAAAAAGTACTAATGCACACATCATATGCTACAAGCACGTTTCCAGATAAGCATTCAAATATGCTCAAATTTACTTGTATTTTTTTTTTTAAAACAAAAAAGCCTTGTGAAAGCAAAAGTCCATCACTTAAGAACCTAGAGAAAGAAAAAAAAAATGCAAACTAATGAAAATTATTGTTTGAAAGCCCTAGGCTGTATTGTCCCATTGATTTTTAAGAAAAAAACCAATAACATCTCCTTTCTGAAGTACTCCAAATGAAATCTTCCTGCAGAGAACCCTCTAGGTGGACATAGTGACTTTGACTTTAAGTCCCATTGCGATTCACAGAAATTTTGCTAATCGGTCCGTAACTGAGCAGACACATTAGGAAAAAAGGCATAGTAGTATATAACAGTGTTGATTTCTTTTGATAAGTGTTACCTTATTTATGATTACACTTTAATATGCTCTCATACATGTGCTCTGGTGTGTTTTGTGGTGGAAAAAAGGCATTTCCACTGAGAGGCCTTTTGCTAGGTCCCTCGGTTAAGGATACTTTATTAAGAGACATGAACAGTTGACTGCATTTTTTCAAGACATAGAATTCCTGAATTAGCCAAATATTAATTCATACGGTCCCTTTAATTTCTAAAAAGTTCAGCTAGCAAATTCCTAGATATTTTTATGTTGCAATTTTGAATGAGAAAATTATGTACTCATCAGTGAAAAAAATCAAATATGCGTGTTCTTGCCTTGAAAACACATGCAGAGAAAGGGAAAATTAGATGTGTTCTGTCAAAGTAAAGAAAGAACCAAAATCTAAGGCCAGGTCCACATTTTTTTTCACCTCTTCACATTTGGAATTTGGATTTTTAATCTTTCAGACTTATCAGTAGCCTGTAGCAGAGCTAGGAACAGTTGCATTAGTAGGAATTCACTTTTTATATATTTTTTAAAGAATAAGAATAAATTGTAGCACCAACATTATGCAGATTATAACATCATCATTTCTAGCATAAGCTAGGATGGATGGGAATGACCTGCTGAGTTCTGCTGCCAGAAAAGCACTATGTGAAAGAACAGAAGCGTGCATTCTTGCCAGGGAGTTAGTGGGACAGAAGTGGATGGTTGGAGGATGCTCATATGCAGAGTAGGGAACCTACTATAGAAGGTGGGTTGGACAAGCTGATCTCCAGAGGTCACTTCTGACCCCTACAATTCTGTGATTCTGCATGCCAGTGAAGCTGCAACTCAATCTGCCTTTAACCAACATGTTTGAATCTGCTGGCCAAGCTTTGTGTACTCCCACTTCCTCAGTCTTACATCTTTTCACTTTCCTCTGCTGGCAGTTCTCAGTAAAATGTAATATGTTCTTTTCTGGGCTGAGAGCCCAGTCAACATATTAATATTTTTACCCCTGTGTGCAGCCCTTCTGAAGTCCCATATGGTATGTTTTTCAAACCAGTGCCAAATTTCAAACCACAGTGCTGAAAATTCCTCCAGAAGTGTTTTTATTTCTTCATTTCTCAATTTCACCTTTCCATAAATATTCAGTAAGCAAGGGCATGCCTTGGTGCTTTGGCTCAAAGGGAATATTTTCATTTATATCAGTAAGAGGACACATGATTGTATGCAGAACATTTACAATGAACTGTTAGCTCTGAGCAGTAGAAGTTAGAGGCAAAAATATTTCTATTAAGTAAGCCATTTAGTGGTGTAACAGCCTCTAGCTTTAATGGAGCTAAGCGATATTCCCTACTTCATGCATCTCCTACAGTATTATTCCTAACACCACATTTCTTTTCATTCACTCACAATTTATCTCTGGCTGCAATGTCTCTGAAAGTGCCAGTCTTTCATTGATCATGTACAGTATAGTGGAGTAACTGTTTTGTGTTCCTGTTTCAACACTAATATTCAATACAAAGGCATGGATCAGCACCAAATCCTCACTGGCAGCCCCTGCAGAGTAGTTTATTCAATTATACGTCACAAAAAATGCTTGTGTCTTCCTCAGGCCAGTTCCTAAAACTCCATGAAACTTACTTAAATACTCTGGAGATGAGCTATTCCTAATAATTTAGGAACTAATTAGAGGTCAGACCCTAAAAACAATTATACAAAATAAATATATTATTTATAGCAACAGAGCCATATAATAGCTATATAAAATACAATATGAAATGAACAATAAAACTGTGCGGTGCTCCCTCACTCCATCCCTTTTATTTTTAATAAGGATTGGCACATTTGATCTTAATATAGCTTTAGACTATATAGAAAATTCTGATATTCCCATTTCCCTGAGGCTCACTTCTTCAGCTTTATCGAAGCATAAATACCTATAATTGTGGCATTTCAAAAATTAAAGCCATTGATGAGGAAATCAGAGCAAACACATTTTAATGCAATTGCTTTAAAAGTATTTTGGAGAGGTGGAAAAAAGGAATGAGTCACTTATGAGAAAGACTGAACTACCATATAAGTTGTCTCAAAGCAGCTGGAGATTCTCTGACGCAAAAAGCTGAGCATTCATGCTAATGAAAACCAGTCATTAGACAGTTACTAGACACTAAAATCTAACTAACTGTGTTATAGCCAGTTAATACCATTGAGTAAGCTAAGAAATTCATAACATACATAAGCAATTAACCTGAATATCATGGTCTTAAGTATATTGAGCAAACGCAACATTTGTACATTCCTGATGCCTCCACTAAAGCAGCAAAACTTACAGTGGCATTAACAAGGAGTACACTGCTTATTTTCACTAGAAAGGTTTGCCATAAGCACATTCTGTTCTGATTTGCATATGTATGGTTCCAGTTATATCCAACAAAAAAAGTTAAGTACACATAACAGACAACAATTAGGTGCAGCAAATAAAGCCTTTCTCAATATCACTGCTAACAGATGAACAGACAGCAAAGGGATGCAGAACTTGGGCAAATGCTAGACAACAAACTGAAGTTTCCTGCTTAGGTCTGTCCTGTGCTTGCTAGGCAGTGTTCTTGCTAACTCAATTGCTCCCGGGGTGCCATGCAGATGCTCTGCACACGTGCTCAGGTGCAGAGATTAGGCAGACTGCTACCTAAACAGGGCCTGTACCATTTCTTATGCAAAAAAAAACCCATCTAAATTATAAATCAGCGTGATCCGGCCCTTCACAATATTAGGGTGATCGCCACATACAGAACAGAATAACAATGAGAAAATTCACTCAAGAAGTTGAAAACGCAGAACCAGTGCTGCCCTTATCTCAGGGGGCACAGATACAGACCTCCTACATCCCAGACATAGAGTTGAAGAGGACTCTCAAAGTATATGAGTCGTGCAGTGCACCTACAGCCTTGTGCTCTTGCTGGCATGGATGTCAGGGAAGCATTACCCCATACTGTGTGTAACCATGACATTAACCTGATGAGCAAAGTTCTATTTTTCCTGTCCATCCTAAATTCAGTCCAGCTTGTTGATTTTACCTCTCACCTTGTCTGCTATCAAAGACTTTTATTTTGACAAGTCATAGACTTTTCTTGAAAAGTCATCACCACACCTTATCTTTTCTGTTGTTGTTGTTATTATTTTAGGGAATGAGCCCAAATAGAATGAAGTCTTTTGACACACAGCTAAATATGCCTTTCATTCAGACTGTGCAGTCACACCAAAGCTATTAGGTCACTTATCTTGACCAGAAAGCCCACAGGGAATGATCACTGTGTTAAATATATAAGGATTCTACTCCTGTAGTTTTCAAGCTCCTATTTTTCTCATGGTGCTATCTATCCTAATTTCAACATAACGGCAGAAGGAAAAGCAGCATCAAGTCTTCTTGGATAGAGAAAGCAACCAAATACCATAATTGTACAGAGATGTTTATCCAATTACTGTTTCAAAGTTAAAAATAAAAAATTAAACCTCATAAAAGGAATAAGCAACACACAACAAACAGATCAAAGCAGGAAATCCCAACCACGTATATTCTGTGTATCATTTTGCAGTGTATCCTGCAGGAAATGCAGCCTGCCTCATCACTTTGGCAGTTCACCGATCTTGGTTCCACTGAAGAGGAAGCTTTGGAGACTAGGATTTTCTTATCTTTTCAGCTTTCTTTTTGTTTAACACTCCCTTTAGTGAGCTAGACATGGAATGTTTACCTTATATTCAATCATTTGAATGGATATATCAGAATGAGAAAAGGTTACTCAAACACTTCTATGTAGATGGAACAAAACTTGAAATTAAATGTAAAGAGTCTTCTTTGGAAGTAACGTTTTTTGATGGCTAGCATAATTTAAGAGGAAAAGGTCTGTTAACTCTAACAAGAAGAACCTCCTCCCACTGTTCTCCACCCGCAGAAGAAAAAAAGAGAAAAAGATCAGACACACACAAAAAAAAACAACAAAAAACCCAAACCACATAAACCAACCAAACAAAACCCACGACCCACAAAGAAAACACACGAAAACTCCATCATTCTTCATTCATCTTGCACCACAGGTAATTCTTAATGCATTTTTGTACTCTTTCACAGAAAGCACAAGAAGAGATTATAACCTTATAGCCTGTTTTCTCCCTATATCTATTTGGAACTAAACTTCGAAGATAATCTGTACACAAGGGACATCTGATGATGATTACAAAAAAATTACTGATAAAACATTTATTTAAAAGGTATTTTGGCTTATTCTATGTGAATATCCATTTCTTCAGGCAGTCTAGACCAATACAAGGCAAACATTCTTCAAGAGCCAGCCAACAAATTGTTTAGTGACACCAGAGGTTCATCACCAGATTGCAACATTCAGTATTCATCCATGAAGCGTGTCTTCTCTCATGGCACTTCCTTCTGGACTCTGCAAAATTGCTGAGTCTTCTCCTTCAAAAGCATTTCACTGTTTCTGTTAAGGGGACAATTAACTGGAACTATTACACAGCAACTGGTGAGCTGAGGTGTTTTGTCCTGACACAATCAGATGCTGTATATCACAGTATTTTTCTTATTTCAATATGACTGTTCTGCATTCTGACACACATATTTTTCTTGGACATCTGCTATGTCTCATTCCTTCCTTATCCTAAGGGCAGGAACATACTTTCATGTGTCTAATATGAATTGTCTCTAGGCCTTATCACAACATAAACAGCCCACGAGGGCAGTGAACACTGCTGAAAGAAGTGTTCCTATAAGTCACAGCTCTCTCAGTGTTAATGTATCATTTCCATCTAATCAGTCCTCTGACAATACTTTTTACTAAGAAAAGGAAATCACTCTATCCAGTGGAGGTCTCAGTGGTCTTTTAATCCTCTGAGATTTACTTCTGAGTTAAATAATCTACTTTTTAAAAAAATTAAAAATGCTAATATTTTCTTGAAAATTATCCTGAATGCTGCAGACTATTAATAATTATAAAGATAATTTTATCTTTAATAAACAATCAACTACATTTTTTCTGAGATTTTGGAATTTTTACCCACTATTATACAAAGGTAACTAGCCCTTTAAAGATGGCTACTAAAAGTCTTCAAACATTCAAAACTTGCACTAAAAATACTAAAACAAGCAATTATTTTGGGGGAGTTTTACTTCGGGTTTTCCAGTTAGATATTTATGTATCCTTCAGTAACATGATATTTCCACACTGTCTACCAGTGCAAACTTGGGATAGCATTGCACACACATTTGTACAACCTTCCAAGGTTGGAAATCTGTCTCTCAACTTGTGCTATTACAGAAAGCAGAATAAAATGATAAAATCGCACTGGTGAAGTAAAGCACTACTAGTTGTCTTCTTCAGATTTTTTAGGACTTCAAGCCATAACCGTACTAGGAATTCTGCCTGGGAAAACTGAAGCTCCAAGTTAGTCACTGCTTTTATTATCTCAGAGCTGAGGAGTGAATCCCATCGGTATTGTTAAGGCTTTAAAAACCGTTTTCTTTGCAAGTAGCTGGCTATAAAATTTGCAGGGAAGTCAATCAACTTTCATAGCCGGCAGTCAAAATTAGTTGAAAGCCAGTGAAAACAAATACTTCAAGGTTTTACTTAGACTAAAGTCAGAACTGCCTAACGTCCTCAAGACACAAGGAAGAACAACCATCATCCCCTCATATCTTGTCTGTTACATGAAGGAAGGCTTTGCTGATCCTTCCTCAGAAGCAGCAGCATTTGGATCTGTGAGTTGCCAACTCATTCAACTATTCTGAGTCACATTTAGAAGAACTGTTAATGCTATAAATATAAGGTACTTACTGAAATCAATTTCCAAGCATGTTTTAGATCTACTTGCACTGCTTAGTGGCTGCACACAGCTTAGTAATCAGTGCAAGACCAGGTAAGCAACTCCACGTATTTATTCTCAGAGCAACGAGCCAAGACCAAACAGCTCTAGTTTTCTTCATACCAGTGAACCACACCGATGCCTATTGCTAATATCAGGCAAAAAGTAGATCCAGGTTTTTCCAGGTATTAGCACATAGATGGAAAGGCAAGAAGAGCTTTCATGTTCCCCAAACACCTAGTTTTGTACAGAAAGCAGCAACACAAGCTGCTTCCTCATGCCCATGAAAAAAAAAATAAAGTAAGTTCCCCTCACCCCTGCAGTATATATGCATGCAACTTCTGGTTTGATGTCAGACTACATCACGTACCTACAAATCAGTCTGTCAGATCAGAAGCTGTCTCTGTAATCTCATACGCACAGTTTCCACTTAAAACAGGTACATTACCCTTAGAGCACTGAGCTACAAGTAAAAAGATTGTTCACGCTCACAGCCTGCACACCAACCATGCAAAAACTTCCTTATCTTTTCAATTTGAGCTGTTTTCCTTCTACTCCTTAATGCCATGACAGAACAGACCAATTTTTAGAGTGATGAAAACAACTTGAAAATTAATCAGTCATGCACAGGACATTCAGTATTTAACTGTATGGTTTTCTTTAGACATGCTTCCCTGCCTCGGCTAACAGGTCAAAGTTATTCAGCTTAGATTAAGACAGAATTTGATGTTACTTTCTGATATAAAACTATAAACCGAGGTGTTCAAACATGGATTTACAACTTCTACGCTACAAATTGTACAGTTACAGGGCAAGATGATAAAGCTTTCTGGAAGAGGAATGGCTACAGGACTTATTTGACAGTAAGGACTGTGATATTCACTACACAGAACAAAAGAAGACTTATGTTACACCATTTCCAGATGTATGACTGGATGATGCAAATGCATGGGATTGCAAAAGGAATTCAAAATAATTTACAGAGAATAACAAGACCAATAATTTCAAATTCTTCTAGTTCATCCTGAGCCCTGAAAATCATGATCCTGCTGTGCAATTCTTTTTGTGGCTAGTGACCTGTAAGACTACTTTGTCTTCAGCAGTGCGCATTTCCTACAACTGCACTGTCCTTGGGTGGCTTCTCTCTGTCATCCACAAAGTTATCAAGGAACTAGTCACTTGTTTTTCAGGCAGAATGAAAGTGATTTAATTTGCATGAGATTCTGAATTCATTTTATGCCATCAGATTAAAAATCCAAACATTCCAGCTATAGAAGAGAGAAGAATTGTGCAATGCCACAAATGCATTCCTTCTGGGAAGGGTTAAGAAGCACAATAAATATAAACTTGGCTATTGGTGTCTTTATCAATCACCTGAAATGATCCAGGCCAAGAGTCAAAACTCCATTACAAACATGTGAGGAAATAGAATCCCAGGATAATTTAGGCTCGGACAGAAATTTAGCAATTGTCTGATAGGCTCCAAGCATCTCAGAGCAGGATCCACTTCAAAGTTAAAATAAGTTGCCAAAAGTTATAATGTGGAAAACTCAGAATACCTCCAAGGATGCAGACTCCATAACCTCTCTGGCAAGCTTTTCAGTATTTGGCCACTTTCTCTGTAAAAGTATTAATTGAGTACTTAATCAGAATTTCTCCTGATGCAACTTATGTTCATTACACTTGGTCTTTCACCGTGATCATCAAGAGCCTTGCTCTGCCTTCTCTATCCTTTCCCATTGGACAGCTGAAGACTGCAGCAAGATCCTCCCTTGTCCCTACATTTTAGAACAAGGTGTTTCTTCTAGAAATATAAAGAATTCATCGTAACATATTCAAAGGAGAAACATCAATACAGAGCTTAAAAATTACAGCTGATACAACTAACTTGGTTTGGGGTGTTTTGTTTTGGTTTTTTTTTTTTTGGTTAATTAAGAAGGATAGAAATTTTGACTGGTTATCATACAACAGTAATAGAAGTATATACCATAGTATATGAGAACCAGTAAGCTGTTATGCAGTGCATTGGGTTTGCTCACAGACATAGATTATATCAATTTGATGAAGCGACTGCACTCATTAACTTAGTTTATCGTAAGCATTCTCTTAGTATTATCTCAGTATTACATTCCTTACCTTGACAGAGCTTTGATGTTCATGTCTAGCCAGGTCAGATAAGAGATGATGCTACCTTATCTGAAAAATCACAGACTACTTTAAAGCCTTCTTTAATAAGTAGGATTTAAAAACAGTTCATTTGGCTCTCATAAGTTTTCTGCTACAGGAAAAAGAATGTTATTGAGTTATACACACCCATAATAAGAGACAACAGCTGGAGTATGTTTTACTAGAGATATAATCCAGCAAGAATACTTAAAGTCCAGTGCTTGACCTAAGTAAGGGAGTGTCCTTGTAAAGGAAAAAGATTTAGCTCAAATGTTTGAGATAGGCAAACATTTCAAGTGTTCCATTAAGACTTCAAGACCTGCACTTCTTTGTCTAAGTTCAAAGTAAACTTCATTGAACTCAAATAACAGTCTTGTTTTTTTTTTTCCTTAATTTTAAGAGAGTCTTCTGTGGAAATGAGACTCAATCAGCATAAAGCAATAGCATATGCAAATGTGTACTTTAATGCATGTAAATATATTCACTGAGACATAAGGAAAAGTTTCGGAATCTTGTTCCCATCCCAGCTATTACTATACACAGTTATTACTATACAAGGTAGCAATAGGAGAGACATACAGGAAGCATCCCCTAATATAAGATGGTATTATCTATGAATTTTGACACCTTTGCCAGAAAATATTTTTAAGGACTACAGAATTTACTCAACCTAAAAATACGTAACACATTAATCCAGAACACTTGCATGTTTCTAAGCAAGCTAAAGTAAGATACAACAATACCATCTATATATATACTCATTGCTTTTCTGATGCAAAAATGCTGGAAGAGTTAAACTTTCCTGAAGATTGAACTTTCCTGACTGGAAGCAGCAATGAAATAGATTTCACAAATCACAAAATTATTGCTTATCTTTGGCCAAACCTTACTATGGATCTACACAGCACAACTCTCCACAACAAAGACCAAATTCTATTTTCAATTCTATGTTTTTTTAATGAACATTAAGTATTTAAAAAATAATAATTAAAAAAAACCTGTAGCCAAAATCAACAATAGAGAACTTCATACTATGTCTATAAATGTTATTACAGTTTCTGACATGAACAAGGCTATCTAAACAGCTTTCCTTCCCTAGCCTTTTTTAGATTTTAAGATTTTATGCTTTCAAAACAGATACTCTTCATTGCTTTAATTTCTAATGATTTTTATAAAATTCAAGAGAGGTAGTGGTAGCATCATTCTTACTATAATACAAGAGAAATCTCAAACTTGTTCATATAAATATTGATCTTGATTACGTGATTTTGTTGAAGTTCTCTCATTTTTATCTAGGTCTCTAGATCAAATTCCACCTTTTCACTTGCACTGCTTTTCAACACTCTTTGATCATTTCGTTCCTTATCTTTATGGTTTTTTTGCAGAGTCGTGGCTGAGACCCAAGAGCTTGATATCCACTGAGCTACTGCTTTCAAGCAATCACTTGTATAAATTGTTGCCAGTATACGTAACCTCCTCGTCCAGCTGAACTCAAGATCAGCTGTCAGCAACCAAATCAACTAAATTCAAGCAGCAAAGACTGGAATTAATGGTTGGAAGATCTAATATTCAGGCTTTTTTTCTTTACACTGTCACTGAATTCAAACCTTATGCCTTAAAAGATCACCTGTAATTTATGACACGACACTCAAATATTTACAGCCTCCCAAGGGTGGGGGGAAACAACAGTATTTGTTTTGCCGTATCTGCATTCAGGTTGAATGCTAACATTTCCAAATCTGAAAGCCATAGAAATGCACAAAACTACATCAAGATGACTTATTACACCTCCTTCACTTCAAAATCTTGCTTTGTCTTCCAGCTAAAATAATTCATGCTCAAACACTGCCTAACTTTAACTCAAGTATGAACTCTCAACGAGGATTTCAAACTCTCCTGCAATAATGAACAGACACATTAAAACAGTCCTTTCATTTGGAAAGATGCCCCTTCCAATTAGTGCTCAGGTCATCTACTGAAGTATTACATCAGAACATGATCTGTTAGAGTACATACGATCTTTCAGTTTCATTTGAGAAATGTGTACTCACACACCTTGTTAACTTGCTGTTTGGAATATTTTAAATACTGAAGCATGCACAACAATTTTAGCATTTATTGTTTAGTCAGGTCTTCTCTAAGACATGCAGGTCATTCTCTTTTCAATTTCTCCCAAAGGAGTGCCTTAGTATGAAAATAAAGTTCTCTTCCAGGAAAAAAACAAGGAGAGGAAAAAAAAAAAATAAATACACACACACACACACACACACACACAACCCCACATTGTTTAAACTACATCATCAAATACATGAGTTTACACATAAATTTAGCAAAACTAAGGCAATTATAGACTAGAAGTAACTACATGAGACTTGAAACATCCAGAAAGCCTTTACAAAACATCCGTACAGCATTTTCTCCACAAAGCGCTACATGTTTTGTCAAGTACCTGTTGACTTATGGTAATACGCAAACAAACACCCCCAAAAAAGAGCAGTGCAGACACTCTAAGGAAATACTGCTGACACCTACACAAAAATTGAATAAAGTAGAAAAGCGGGAAGCAGAACATTCAGTCTTTCCTCGCACTTCTATCAATTTTTAATCTAGGATATGTACAGAAGGGATGATGTATGGTCACAAAAACCAACTTTCCAACCAAACAAATCAACCTTCTCTAATTTATGAAGATGTTAAATGAATGCCAGGGTATGCTCAAAGGAAAGATGATAATAGAGAATCCTCGTTGAGGATTTCTTGTGGACTCTTGAACTCAATTTATAGTTTTGGATATTCAAAGTGTATTTCATGACAGGATTTAATTTGGCATGATTAAACACGTCAGTCAGTCTGAACAGGCAGTAAAATCTAGGTTTAACTGCTAGTGAACAGATATCACTCCAGTCAGGGCAGCTACCTTTAAATAAATAAAAAAAAAACACAATGTTTTACTTCTAAAGTTCACAACCATATTTCAGAAGAAAGACCTTGCGTGCTTTCTTCCAGCTCACATCCCTGGAAACAATCTATTTTCCACACAGACACAAACTTGCTTCCAGCTCAAGTAATTTTACTCCACCCTTGGATTTATTTGTGAGGTCTCAACAACACGCTAACTTTATCCACATCATCTTTGCTTAGCTCAGAAGACAGAGCTTCTTTTCCTCTGCACCAGTGAGCAGTTACGTCCTAGCTCAATATTTGAAGAGTTGGAATTTGGTAGAGGCCTGTTTAAGAAACAGCACCTCAAACTCATGTTTTTTCTTTCTCTTAATTGAAAATACAAAGATCAAGTTCAGTCTGGGCCTATGTAGGTATAGAATATTGGGAATATCCAAGGCAAATAACTCTAATCTGGCTAGCAGACAAAACATGTTTTAAGTTCTGTATTTCAGCTATGTACTCATGAAGAAGGCTCAGAGCTTTCTTATGGTTTGGGGTGCCTCTATAGAAGTATTTACTGTGCTTGCTCATTTTCAGAGTCTTCTATACCTTGACAAATGAAGGGGAAAAACAACAGTTTTGGTATTTACAGTGAACCAATAGATTTCTTCACAAGCCAGAAACAAACTGAGAAAAGACAAAAAGAAATTCTGTTGAATCCTGAGATCAAAGTGAGTCTTAGGGACAAAAAAATGGCAAACAACATTATTTTACAGTGCTTGTTTCCTAGATAGAAAGGGTAACTTCTTTTCCTCCTTCACCATGCAGGAAGAGAGCATCAAGGATTCACTATCACCAAGCAGTTTGTCACAGGAGATGCATTCCCACCATTCACATCAGGGATATTGGTCCATTTGCTGGACTGATACTGGCCTAAGTCCGTATGGAGGTGGTGGGTATCTTTTTTTAATGTGTTTTTCTTTTTCTTTTTTTTTTTTTTTTTTTTTTGGTTTGGTTTGGTTAACAATCAAAAGCGTTAGGTAAACAATACATCGTAGCTGACATTCAGATCAATCAGCAGCCATAGGCTTGGAGAATTGTATAAATTTCAAGCTTCAGAGATTTTTTGCTTTTTCTGTTTTGTCTGGAGGCAGTCCTTTTTTCATAGATTTGATTATATTTCAGATCTTTTATATTCATTAGTATAAACCAGCACACGGGAGCAGAGATGAGAATTATCCCTCATTCTTTTATTTTATTAGTTTAAGCAATATTTAATTTTTGAAGGCACATTCATATACTACTTCAAAACATTGAAGTCAAATCTGCGCGTTAATTTCATGAAGTCTTTTTCCAACATCTGATGCAGTAATAAACTGATACAGAAAACATGTTCTTGAGTCATCCCAGCAGCTGCAGTCCACACTGCCACTGGCTCTCATCTATACCAGAGATTTCACTTCACGCTTCTTCCTCTTCAGGGCTCCCTCTGTGATAACCTTTACGATACTGGCATAACAAGAATTGACTGATCTAACTGGAGAAACTTCAGTGAGATGGCTAACCTCAGTTTATGCTATTTTTTTTTCCTGTAATTCTTTCTCTGTCCCTCTAGGTACATTCATAGTGCACACGTGGCCCTCCTGATTGAGCAAGATATATCAGGTAGAAGTCAGTTTTTAAATGTTAGTTGTCATAAGGGTAGATATATGCGAGCTGTGTCACAGAGATGTTCCTATCTTTTTCCAGCGTGTAGAAATCATTTAATTTTTACTGAATGGTTCTGTTCTTTTTTCAATCAGTTCCATCTATTCAGAGTGTAAAAAACCATCTATTGTTGGTGCAATGACAGGGATGGTCTGGGGGCAGGAATGATATCTGGGACTAGCATGGGCCAAGTGCTTGTTAAGCTACTCTTGTAAGTGAAGAAAAATATTTGAGTTGAGGTTGAGATTTGTGAGATTTTCTTGCCAGCAACATCAGCTAAAGAGGCTCTTTCCCTGTCTATCCCACTTTCTCCTTCTCCTAGTGTTCTCCTCCAAACCACTTATCACCATTACATCGCTATTTGGGAGGCCATTTTATAAACCAGGTTGGAGAGGTGGTCTGGCTTGAAACACCATACATATCATTTCATCCATCCCATTCCCCGTATACATAACTCTAAAACGAGTTCTGTTCCCTGACATTGTTCACACTGCAGCCATAGTACAGAATTTGTGGAATTATTTTCCCACCCACCTCCCCTAGAACTTCCCTTAAATTTCATTATTTCCAGTTCCAAATGGCATATCCAAAAATCCCTCTCTTTTTCCTAGTTGCTCAGTCCTGCCAAATGACAGGAAGCAGAACTATTTACTACCTTTATCTACAAGTCTTTCCTCAATAAGAATAGGAAAAAAAGGCACAATAATAATAATAATAATAATAATAATAATAATAATAAATCAATGCTCACAAGCACACACAAACCCTACAACAAAACAACCACAGAATAAATCCCTCAAAAGAACCCCATCCAAACATAAAGTCTCTCTAGAGCTTTACTTCCAGTGCAAAGTCATCCTCTAAATGCCAACTAGAAGATGTTTACTTTTCAGTTTTATAACATGGGGAGGCACCTTATCAGCTGTCAATAATGGCTGGCTGAAAAGTATGCACATTAATCCCCAAATGTATCCTTTTTTTCTAGCCACAGCAGGTTATATACATATATTCACACTGGGTACCTATGGATATTGCTAACTATATGCGGCGATATGGCTGCAGGCCAGAATGTTAGGTATGCTTTGCATGGGACTTGGGTCATTTGAGCCACTCTAGAGATATCAATGGGCCAATTTCACACTTGAACTAGTCATCTTGATTTCCTTTGGAATGAACTGATGAAACAGGCACAGCTAACATACAGTTCATTTCATCCCACAGGAGATATCCACCCCATACTAATACACTTTGTTCATAGATTTACATTTATAGAATGGGCCCACGTTGATGACTCCGAGGGGTGGACATGGTCAGACAAGAACATGAACCTAGGCTGCTAGCCTCCATATTCAGAGCACAAGCGGCACTGAGCTGATCTTAGATGAGCAAGTACCACTATCAAGATCTCTGGAATCCTACAAGCATACAAATATTTATCTGTCTACCTTGTTGCACTCACCCTCATCTTTCCTTTCTGATTTCTTCTCAATTATTTACTCCCCTAGAACAATCCATTTTTCCTCCAGTCTCAAAACTTGGTACCAGAAGCTATATCAATGGCTTTTTAAGAGCACACGGCATTCCATGATCTTACTCTCTCAACAAAAGCGTATAAAAATTCATGAAATACTAAACATACATTTAGGCTTTTGTTTCTTTCCCTCTCCTATCCTAATAAAAAGTCAACAGTTTCTGCAACTTAGTTTCAGATCAGCATTTTTTGCCTGGTCTAGAACAACATAAGGACTTCATATTCTACTGTGAGATGTAGAAACCGTTTTATTCCTTCTCTTGCAATGGTGATCACAATGCAATTCAACAGATGGATAGTTGTCCTTCTATTGCTTCCCTTTCCCACTCTTTGCCCTTTCTGAACTCCCATTTGAAGATGGCTTGTCAACATCCTGCTTGCCTGGACCATTGATCTTGCCCCAGGATGTGTACTCCATTTCCCCATCTGTCAGATTTCTCAATTTCTAGCCATTTCCTCTCCACTATTCCCATAACAACCCATTTTTGCCTTTGGCCTTACACTGTCTCCTCTCCTTTGAGTACTTCTTTATTTTTCTTCTCTGGCTATGTTTTCTTTTTTCCATTTCAAGCCAGAGGGCAAATGAGCAGTGACCTCTGTAGCTGGCACCAGGACCTCTCCTGTGGCTAGAGAGGAGCCAGCTCCCCGTGCGAGAGGCAGCCAAGTCTCCCTCCCAGGGGAGAATATTCACCTCCCCACCCAGCAGCAGTCCCCTCCACTGAGATGCTGAACCAAGTTAAATTTAGATATTGATTAATCCTCTGTTTTTCCTCTTTTCTTCTGGGGAAACCTATGGCCTTTTTCTGTGAAGTGCCAATTTCTTCAGGAGGACAAAGTGGTTCTTTCTCTACATTTTTATCCCTAAAGTACAAACAATATCTAGAACAATCCCATAAAAAATTCAGTTTCTCAGACTAAATAAATGGAACAATAATGTGAGTTAAAAACTCAAATTTAAGTGTCTAAGTTGCAGCAGAGATGTACCAGAAAAGCCACAACAGGTAAAGCCTATCAATTAATTTTTTGCATATCTTGCAGCAAATACCTGCATTAGTTTCACTAATTATATGTTTGAAAACTTATGTTCCTGCTTCTCAGCTATGCTGCCCTTGTGCTGTTTACAAGCCCAGGAAGCTTAAAGCACCCAAAACAATCAATCACATGGCAAAATTTTCCTTTCTCATGATGATTCAAGATTAAAATTGAAGGTGGTCTGGCCTGACTTGTACAGCTTGTGTTTAAATCCATCTGTGAAATTGCTGTCATAATCCTGCATTTATTCCGCTGCCCTACACCAAGTTGCACAGCATTCTTTATGGCAGTTACTTACATCTGACTCCTTCCTGCTGTGTTGTACTGGCCCTGGCAGGGCCTCAGTACATGTTCCAGGCAACAGTGACCATTACCCCATAAAATGAATTGGAACAAAGATTCAGAAGTTGATTGTGTCCAAAACTGCCAATGCAGGAAAAGCATGCACCAATATTTTAGTTAGGCTTTTTGTTTGACATTCTAAATCCATATCAAGCACAGGAAGATGTTGATTCTGTTGTGGTGGTTGGCTTCAAAGACCTTTTTGATTTAAATAGAAAATTGAGACAACCATATTTCAAGGCCTTTGGCTCTCTCCAGGTTTGCTGTTTTTTTCTAACACGGCAAGATCTTTCATTTCGAGGTTAATTTTGACTTCACCAAGCAAACACGGGTCACAGTGACATGCAGTGTTAGAGGCAGCCAGCTTCACGTGAACAGTTCTATAAATTATCTGCCTTATTCTGTCCCCGATTTGCCTCTTTCTCTGCAGTGTCATAATCTAACTGATTAGGACATGATAAATTCAGCAGCTACCAGGCAAACAATTACAAGGACTTTGCATGGCAGATGATTTTTGAGAATAGATTATATCTGATAAACATAAAAATGTCAGCTCAATCCCTGTAAAAGAGAGTGATGAATGGCATATCTGCAGTGCATGGTGCTGGCTTTCTGTCACAGGAATGTCATACTTCCCTTTGCTGGTATCGTGATAAGCCTGCCTATGTTTAGCAGCTTTTGCCAGCAGGCTGTGAGCAACCAGAGCTGCTATTTGACATATCGAGTGTCCTGTCAGCACAAAATGTGTTTAATTGGCCTTAAATGTACCATTAATGTTAGAGCCACAAGTGAATAGAGGTAATTTCTGGGAAATGGTGTGGTGGGAGGTTAAAGAGAAATAAAATACTGTAAATTAAATGATGAATTGGACTGAAGAAGCTCACACACGGATCTCACTGTAGCACTTTAAAAATGAGAAACAGAGTCCATGCTTTTACTGATGTTGTTAAAGAATCCTGTGGGATTTATAGTTTCCAATTTGTGGAAAATGAAGTTTACCAGAACAGAGAACCTTAGAAACCAAGTTTAAAAGACAAAACAAGACAGACACTAGTTTTCTCTACAGAAAAACTGTCCTAGAAAAAAAAAAAAAACAAAACAGAAAATTCTGCACTGTTAGCCAAAGAATTGCAAAGAAGTGATTTGAAACAAAAGCACCCTGAGATGTTTGATGAAACATTTTCTTTAAAGCTGCTTACTGTAGCTTAAAGACATGGGGGGGTACGATCTGAATATGATCTGAATGTGATTTGCACCCTGAAGAGTTAATTCCTCTGGAATTGTCAGCTATTGACATCTTACTGCCAAGGTCAATACCTCAAAACAAAACAATCTGCCCACACCCTCTGCCCCTAAACCAAGTACAGCAATACGAATGAAGATATAAGATAAAAAAATTTACTGCAGTTCTCCCCCGTTGGTCAGATGTGAAGAGATATCAGAAAATTTTATAAAAGATTAGTAACTCTGCTTAGTAAATCCCGTTTGAATCAAGTAAAGCTTTCCAAAGAAATTAATCAATTCAAATGAAAATCTATTTTTTGATGATCAAGATGGATTTTTACAGTGCCTTATTTTGATATTCACAGAGCATAGGTTTTCCATTTTTGAAACGAACCCTATTTTACGTTTATTAAAATAAAATGTTCTTTGGCAAAAGTTTGAGAGCATCAAGTGACCCAAATCCTTCTTTCTCCAGATTCTGGTTCCAGAATGTTAGAAAACTACCTTCACCACAATTCAGGCATTAAAGCCAATCTGCAAACTGTTGGTTTTTTTTGTTTGGTTGTTTTTTTCTTTTTGTTTAAAAAAAAAAAAGAATTCTTGCCAATTGTAACTTGTGGTCAGTAACTTCTAAGTATGGGGAAATAAGAGAGGGGCCTATAAACTTGAGAATTTCTCCTTAGAGAAATGATAAGGAACAATAATCAGAGGGACAACAAAAATGCACAATGTAATATTCCCTGCTGTGTTTAAAAACAAAGCAACAAGTACAAAACATTAAACATAGTGCCAGATTGTGCCGATTGCTACTTGGATACAAATTCAAAACCTTAGTACTAAAAGTAAAATGCACAATAAATTAAATAGTGCTGTTCACAGCTAAACGAAGTGTTTTAACTGAAGTTATATGTTTGAAACCATTTCCCCTTGTCCTATCACCATAGACTCTGCTAAAAAGTCTGTCCCTTTCTTTCTTATCGTCCTCCTGTAGGTACCAAAAGGCCACTCTCAGGTCTCCCTGGATCCTTCTCTTCTCCAGGCTGAACAGCCCCAGCTCTCAGCCCATCTTTGATGGAGATGGTGTTCCATCCCTTGGATCATTTTTGTGAGCTTCCTCTAGACACGCTCCAACAGGTCCACATCTCTCCTGTACTGCAAACTCAACATCTGGATGCAGTACTCCAGGTGAGGCCTCACCAGTGCAGCGTAGATTGGTACGATCACCTCCCTGAACCTGCTGGCCACACTTCTTTTGATGCAGCCCAGGATATGGCTGATTTTCTGGGCTGCAAGGCCATGATGCTGGCTCACATCCAGCCTGCTAACCACCAGTACCACCAGGTCCTTTTTGGCAGGGCTGTGCTAAATCCTTTCATTCCCCAGCTTGTATTGGTAACAGGGGATGCCTCAACTCAGGTGCAAGACCTTGTACTTGGCTTTGTTCAACTTCATAAGGTTCTCCTCGGCCCACTGCTCAAGCCTGTCTGGATGTCATCCCATTCCTTGGACATCTCAACCACACCCCACAGGTTTGGCTTTCAAGACTCAAAAAATCATCAATTTATGTTTGCAAGACCATTTTCAGTTTATATAAATATATCACTTGCAAATTTCAAAATGGAATGAATAGAGTTGCAATCAGATACTCAACTAAAAAACCTGATCATGTCTCTTTACCAGACTTTCACAGTCTCTGTCTTAGAAGAGGAAAACACGCTTCACTTCACAATCACACCTTATTCATATCATTGCTTTTTAGAAGTACACACATTTTGAACAATTACTGTCAAGGATGAACTACAGGAAGAGTGAAATTTCATCAAAAATCTCTGATGAACATCTTGAGATCTCATTAAGAATTGCAACCACTGACATAGAACCAGACTGGTACTTTAGTTTCACAAAAACAAGGTCAAATAACCCACTGGTTTTATGTTTTTATTCTTCTCTTTCTCTTTAAAAAAAAATGTTTTAAGAAAAATATTTTCAATTAAAATGTTTTGTTACTTATATATTAACTATACTATATTTGCAAGCTATATTTGCAATATATTATATTTTGCAAGCTCAGAAAGTAAAGCCTCCTATTTTTTTAGGTTCCATAAGATCAGAGGTAGATATTGGTGTTATGGCCGTAGAGCTGAACCTTCCCGCCTATATCCCATTCCGTGCTGTTGCTGTGTGACAGATGGCAGCAGAAAGGCAGTCTAACAAAATGGCTTCTGACATGGATGTGCATATGAAGGAAAGGCATATGACAGAAAATAGCACCCATTCACATTCATTGATGCTTACTGAAAGTTTTTGGAGACCAAATAGTGGATGCAAGCACAGTGAAGCAGTGGGTGATTTATTTCAGCAGTGGTGGCACCAGGTAACCTTTGCTAGTGCAGATTGTTATGAGCATAGCACCAATCACTAAGTTGAATAATATTGTTTTATGGCTGAGAATTTGCTCTATCAAGAAGTATTATTGTGTTATTTGTATCTGTTGTTTCCATGAAAATACATAGGAGGCATTACTTTTGGAGCAACCTACGTATATGTGCTCCAAGACAATTTCTTTTCATTAAATGCAACCCAGACAAGCCAAAAGGTTGGATGCCCTTGGGGAACACACTACAGTCAAGTCATGCTCCTTCACTTAGATGGTTTACCTTCTCATTATAAATGTCGGTCCCAGATCTCACAGCCTTTCCTCGTAAGATGAAATGGCCCCTATAGCCATCTTTGTTGCCCTCTACTGGATTCTCTAAAAGTTTCATATCTTTCACGAACTGAGGAGCCCAGAACCAGACACAGTACTCCAGATGTGGCCTCACCAGGGGCAGAGTAGAGCAGGAGCATCACTCCCTCAGCCTGCTGGCTGCACTCCTCTTGACTCAGCCCAGGATACTGTTGATCATCCTGGCCACAAGGATGCAGTGCTGGCTTGTGGCCAATCTATTCTCCACCTGGACACCCAGGTCCTTCTCCACAGATTTCTTTTCCATCAGGGCAGCCCCTAACCTGAAGCAGTTATTCTTTTCCAAGTGCAGGACTCTACACTTACTCTAGTTCAACCTCATAATGTTCCTCTCCACTCAACTCTCCTGCCTGCCCAGGGCAGCACATCCTTTTGATGCATCAGCCACTCCTCCCAGGTTTCCATCATTAGCAAACTTGCTGAAGGTGCACCCTATCCCATCCCATCAAATTTTTGGACCAAAGTTTTTATCACTTTTAGATGCTCTATTGATAGAGAGACATTGAAGAATATGGACACTGTGTCTATAAAATCCACTTTTTACCAACTTTAATGCTATTTGACAACTTCCCTCTTGCTCCAACCAGTGTGTTTTTCTCCACAGATATTTCTGCAAAGGCTTTAAAATAAATCCACAGCTCTGCATTCTGACCCTTTGGAATGTGCTGAGTGCTTTAGCAAAAAAAAAAAAAAAAAAAAAAAGCAACCAAACAAACAAAAAAAACCTGCATGAAACTACACTGAGTGCTGATCTGTTTCTTCTTTAACTGAAGTTTTTTGATTTCTGGCCAATCAAATGGAATAGCACTAATGCTTAGCTGTTTGGCTTCTGAACAGGCTACCATACCAATTGCCATCATCTCCTTAATATCAGTGTAAGTGATAAATCTCTTTCTTTAATCAGCACTGGATATTGCCCTTAAATCAGAAATAAGAGTAAGTTCTTGCAAATACTATGTTCTTCCTCTGAAAACAATAGCTCTAGAGTTTGCATTGTTTCATTTTTTTTCTTTCCTCAATCTGTTTCTTCAATGCCCCCAAACCAACAAGCTGAGTTTTCCCCATGGGCAACTGATGGTTTTAAGTGGACTGTTCAGCAGCTGTGCCCTGCTGACTGCCCTATTGATTGGTTTCTCACATGTCTCTTAATAGGTTTATTGATATTTTGGATTCATTTTGTTCCAATTTTTGTCAATCTCCACATTTTCACAGTCAGGTTCCCTTTTGTTTGAGGAATGGATGCAATTAGTCCAGCTCTTAAAAGTCATGTTGTTGTTTTTTTTTTCCACTAATGGCTTAGTCATCAGCCTTATCTACCCAGGCTCTTTTCTAATTCTTCTGGGTTTTTTTTTTTTGTGTGTTTGTATTTAGAAAAAGAGTTCCAGTCAGGTAGGTTCACCTATTAAAGACAAGATCTGTAAATTATCAAGTAGGTTCTGAATGTAAGTAACTTGGTAGCAACTTCTCTCTAAACTAGTTGTTTAGTTTTTGTTTTTTTTTTCCTGAAGATCTCTTAGCTTGCTAAGGTGATAATGCCATGTCCCACACCAGCCTGGAGAATGCAGAGCACACTGTTGATCTTGGCTGGACTATCCTACTACAACCACTGTATAGTTTGGATTCGACACCTTCTGACTTCCATCTGTTCAGGTCAATTAAAGACTGACTGTGTGGTAGAATTCCTAGCAACCACACCATCATACCAGCTGTGAAACTGTGGGTCACCTCCAATGGTGTGGATTTTTACTAGCACAGCATGCAGGCTCTTGTTCATCACTGACAAAAATCCATAGTTAGTGGTGGTGGCTATGCTGAAAAACAGTATTTTGTAGCTGACAATTTGCTGAATCAACTAGTGTCATAGTGCTCTTTGTTGTAGTTTCCAAGGTAATAAATAGGAGGCAATACTTTTGGAGCAACCTAGATACACATGCCTTTGTGCTCAGTCACTAAGCAGGAAACAATGCAGGGCTGTCTCTTAGAGCAGGCCACAACAAAAGTCAGAAATCTAATAGTAGCAAATCTTTTCCTACGCGATCCCCTTCCCCAAATCTTACAGCTTTTACAATTGCCAATAAATACTCATGATGATAAATATAAATCATATTCCTTATACTAGTATCCCTCATGCTTCTCAGACAACTTTTAATCTGCTTTTAAAGTAAATGTGAAGTAAATTCTTCAGCAGAGGCACTGCTTAACATCTTGCACAATGCAAGCCAAACTCTAAGGCCTTTTGTTTGTAAAGCAAAATTAAAGTATATCTGAAAATAGTATTTCTTCAGGTGTTCCAAAAAGTTGCGGATGCTAATACTTTTCTTTTTTAAAATAAATATCTAGAAAATTGGTCTATTTACATATTAAGATTATACATTAAGATTTTTCAACTTCTGCCTCAGCTGGAATCAAGGTTATGTCTGCCTTTTGTTTACCCAGCAGGAGGATAAATGAAGGGTTCTTGGCTGGCTGAGGATTACAGAAATAACAGAAAGACCTCATAAAAACAGATATCATTCTGTCTCATACTTGTAGCTCTGCAAACCTGAAGTTTGGCAGCACATGTTGTGGTTAAATCTTCCTTATTTGGGAGAAAAAGAAACAATAATATTAAAAAAAAAAAAATTGAGAGAGAAGTAGTGTTCTGTAAAAAGACTTCAGATAAGCTAAATGAGGCATGTATTAACTGGGCAAGAACTAAACTGATGGTTTACTAACTGCTCCTTCCAACAGAAGAGTTTGAACCCTCTGAAATGTATTTAGACATCTAGAGTACCTGAACACAGAGTGCTCAGACTTCCTCCTTCAGATACCCGGAGTGCTAGGTCTGCACAGGCAGGAACTCTCCTGCTCCAGCTCATCTGCAGCTCTTCTCTTGCAAGCCAGGAAGGAGGAAATACCAGTTACCAGTCAGCGTGGAGCTGCATTTTCCTGAAAGACTCAATGTCCCAAAGTGCACCAGAAGTGCAAATAAATAAGACTCAATGTGTTCACAATTTCTGTCATGCTGGAAAAATACCTGTCATTTCATAAAGCCTAGTCCTCAGAAGAATCATGGGATTAAAAAGGGCCTCCAGAAGTCACCTGGGCTGCCTCTATGCTATGAGGTAAAATGGGTTACACCCATGTCATTTCTGGGCAACAACTGCTTTACCTGTTTTCATGACAATCTGCATCTTGGATATTAAAACCCGAACTCGAGTGGAAAGCAGAGATAAAGATACCGATTAAAAAAAAAAAAAAAAAAAAGAACAAAACACCCACAAACCTGCAGCTATCATGAGAAGCACTGAATTGAGGAAGCTCGAAAGAGAAAGCATACAACTGAGTACCTTCTGTTGCAGTGAAAAGGACCCACAATGATGCCAGCACCTTACATTATCAAATACATGGCAAAAATACTGTATTCTTCACAATGTAAGCCTTAACTGTAGATAAGAAGACTTTAGGAAATTGTGATTGAGCAGCTGCACAGACTATACACATACTAAGACAGTAAGAAATTTACTACAGCCCTTCTCCCTGTTTTTTATTCCTATTTTCTCGCCTATGCAGATTGTTTGAGGGCTTAGTTTCAGGATATATGAATGGTATATCGAGTTTGAGGTGCAAGTTTCATATATGAAAGTATATTATCCCAAAACAGTGTAAGTGCAATGGTACTGTGCAACAATTATACAATGTAGATGGGTTTTTTTTGTTGTTGTTCTCATTAAGAGGCAAGAACAGATTCTTTTATTCTGTCCAAGGCTGTTTCAAATCATTTATCTTTGCATAGTACAATTTGACATGAGTCCAAAATAAGCCATAAAAGCTAGCTACAAAAATAAT
Source organism: Phasianus colchicus (assembly GCF_987193195.1). NCBI lineage: Eukaryota > Metazoa > Chordata > Aves > Galliformes > Phasianidae > Phasianus > Phasianus colchicus. The sequence goes on along the minus strand of NC_143439.1, from coordinate 9,067,642 downwards.
GCAAGAAGAGAAAGTTTCTGCACTCAAAAAGTGGTAAAAGATTTAAACTGATACATTCCTAACTAAAAAATTTCAAGAGTCACAGCGTAAACTTTTCACTTAGCTGGAACAAATAATGAGAAAGGAATCAACTGCAATATCTGCAAGAGATAATTCTACATGAATTCTGTTTTGACTTCTCAGTAAGAAGTTAATTTGCAGTTCTGCAGTCTTTATGAAGTGAAAACTTTTCCTGACAAATTTTCCGAAGTTCTGCTAAAAATTTTTAAAAACCAGACTCAGTCATACAGGATACAAGACATTTGAAAATTGAGAGTGAAACATGAAATAAATGAATTAGGAATAATTTTGTATTCCCACTCGTTCATAGCATAATTTCTGAATTTGAATGATTTCTCACAATTCATGTTTTTTAGTATATTGATGAATTGTTATGTGGAAAATTGCCTTTCTTTAGTGACGTTTGTACTGATATTGAAGTAAGTGTCAAGAAAGTAACCTATCCTATCTCACTCTCCTTTCTCCCTCAACAGACAAACCAAAACAGAAAAAACCACAAAGATAAAATCATAAGACAAGTCTGTGGCTTCAGGTCACACTTGTTAAGCACACGAAATATGTTTTAAATCCATGTCATTAGCATAAGGGCAGCTTGCAGCTGGCAGCCTTGTTGAGTCAAAGACAAAAAAATTTCAGCTGGTACCTGAATCCTAAACTATATTGCTTTGGACGCACATTATCACTATTATCACACAAAGATTGACTGTCTCTAGGAATGGATTTGAGCAACAAAACGATCAGGTTTTTAAATAACTCACCCATAGGAAAAAAAAAACAACAAAAAAACAACAGCAATAGTTTTCAATACTCTTGCAGAATAAGCACTTAGTGTGAAGTTGCCTATACTCCCAAGCACTTTCATTCAGCGCCTTTAGGAAATAATACAGCATGGTACCTTGCTTCAGCAGGTGAGGTTGGGGCATTAGGAAAGATTTTAATCTCTCCACCTGTGCTTGTCCCATTCCCACATGGTGATGTTTTTTTTTTCTTTACGACTCATACTGCCTCAGTATTGCCAGTTGAAGCTCCTCACCAAATTTGGCTTCTTATCTCCACATTTTATTGCTGCTGCCCTGTGATCCTAGTTTGGTGTCTTCAGGAGATACAGGGAGGCTGAAAATAGTTAGCAAAGCTCTGGAAAATCACTGAAGAAGGAGCCTTGGTAAAACAGACACAGGGTTCTTGAAGTGATTTATTTATGCACATTTGCCTGCAGCAATCAGCTTGTACACAAAGAAAGCATGACCAGAAGAGACTTAAGGACTGAATGCTTTTTATATTCACACAGGATAGAATAGAGCTAGAGCATCTACTTTTATTATTATTGTTATTAAGAGCAAAAGATCTTCTGAAAAGGCAACTAACTCATAGTGTGTTCATTTTTGAGTCCACAGTCCTTTTGGTTAAACTGAACACACTGAAATAAGCACCAGTTCAGCCTATCCCCCAATCCCAGTTAGCTAGACTTGTGGTTTTTGTTATGCAAGAATACTAAGTGCTATTGCAGCATCAAAAGAGAAATTTGGAACAGATTTTCTTAAGTGTTTCTAATGCATCTAATGCTTTCTCTGATAAAACAGGAACGGTTATTTCTTAAACACACAGAAGTGAACAGATGCACACAAATGTTTACATGCAACTTGAAGGAGAAAAAAATTACATCATTCCCTAATTGCTTTCAAAACCCACAAATTACCCTAAGTGTCATTGTAAACAGATCTGATTCTGAATGCCTTCATAAGGTCAAAGTTCAGTTGTGTACTCTAGTTAATTCACTGTGTCATAAAACTTGAGATCAAACACTATTTAGAATGATAGAAGCAAGAGCCAAGAAAGAAAACTATGTATTACAACTCTTGATAAAGGATACAGTAATGCATCAAATGGAAGAGTCCACCATATATTTATTTCTGAAGAGCCTGGAAGCAATTATGAAAGCTGAAAAGCTGTGGTTTTAACAAATGGGGGAAATTACTACATACCAAAAATATCCAAATCCATGATTTAAGGATATTAAGTAAACCACACATTTGATTACAATTGCTCTACACAAAAGATTGTCAAGAGTATTTGAGAAAAGCAAATGTAGAAACTAAATAGAAAAAAAGAAGTTGCATGCCTTACTAATAAACAAAAGAAATGGTAGAGGTCTGGAGAGGCTCCTAGCAATGAGTTACATCATTTACTGCAATGTTTGACTAAACTTCAGATGGACCACAGTCCATCTGAGTGCAGAATGTTCTTTTTAAAATATTAGCAAGTCAATAGTGGGCTCCAAATGAAAAGGAAGGGTTCATCATTAGCCATCCCTTCTGTTCCTCTCCTTTCATTACAACAAAAGGCTGTTTCAATTAGAGCCATGCAGAGTCTCTGTACTGAGTTTGGTTCCAAGTCTTTTATACAATGCCAGCATCTCCAGGGATTAGCTTCCCTGCAGGCCAAGGCTCTCCCACTGGTGGGACTGAAGCTAGCTTGGGTCACGCTGTGCTTGCCATTACACCCTTTGGCTCTCTAGTACTGTTCTCAGTGATGAGCCTGATCTGACCTCTTTGCAGTGACTTAGGCTCTGCAGCCTCCATCCCTTTAACACTAGACTGGTTATTGCAATCCAGCAGAAATGCATCCCCTTGGCAGCCCCTTTTCTGACTTCTGAGGGAACTCTGCAATTTGAGCACGTATGTAATATTCCATGGTTAACCTCACCCTTCTGCCTCCCACCTCCTGTCTTTCAGACATTTTAAACACAGAAGATCTAAATGCAATTGTCACCATTCAAGAGCTTAATAAAGAAGCTAAAGGGAAACTAGCTCTTCATTTTTAATAGATACACTGACCTAAAGATATCAAGCCTGTTTAAAGAAGACTATTAATTCACCAAAGCTCTGCGTACTTAGTTATCTTATACAGCACAGACAAATCAGCTAACTCACAGGCATAAAATGGATTGGAAGGGGCATACTGCGTAGAAGCAAAAAATACATGAGATGCAAAATCATGACAGTGCAGCGTTAGCAATCATCTTCATTCTTGGAATTAATTCAGTACACTTCATCTAGGAGCCAAGATATGACACCTAAAATCGACTGCATTTTCTAACAGCCATATATAAAATATTGTCTGTGAATTGATTTAATTCTAGTTTCACCTGCAATTCAGTGCAGTATTCTATACATGGCTGGCAAAAAAATAAGTAGGATCCAAGCTAAATAGCAAATGTCTGTAAACTGCTGGGTGCTTATAGAGCAACAGAAACAGTCATTCCATCCATTGCTAAGTACAATAAATGTGGCTGATGAAAATCCACAAGGCAATAAGCTTTAGTATGTAGACACCAGTATCTCCTGCTCAATGTCGTGATTAATGCACGCACCCTTAGACAATAGTCTCAAAGAATACACTACTTTGACATGAGTATGTTGGTATGTAAATTTTACTGCACTAAATATTATGATGTTTATTAGTATACATCAAGCTCTGACAATTGGATGTATCAGGCTGGAAGAGCTAACATTGTTTGTGTTCTTATATATATATTTTGCTAAAACCAAACCTCTGCTTTCCCTTGTTAGAGTATTTAGCAAAATTTAGACCTAGCATCAAAGCTCAAACCAAAGCATTCAAAACTTGATTTTGTTTTATTGAAACTGTTGAGATGATTTTTTTTTCCCCTCTTACTCTGGAAAATTAGCAAGCCCTAAGTCTTTCAGTCTTAAAAGCTTCCTTTGACCTCTGCCTGAGAAGGTCCAATGTTATTTTCAGTACACACTGGAAATTTTTAGGCACGTCACTCATCTACAAAAATGGTGTCTCCTACTCACCCCTTTTAAGTCTCTTTGCAAACAACAATTTCCCCTGCCACAGCCATTCCACAGAAAGATCCTGGCAGTGTCTCAGATGAAAAAGCTGGATCTAATTAAGGTAAGGAGCTGGACCCACACCATTGGCTGGGACAGCAGCTAAACATGCCATACTTGAGAGCGTGGAGATGTTGGAGCACTGGAATCCACTTCTGACCATATTTGCAGACTCCACCTATGATCTGTAAAGCCTGCTTCCCCCTCAAAAATAAAACTCAGCTAGATACACAGATATTTATCTAGCATAGCTAACACACCTACTTCAGTTCCTACCTAGAGGGCCTTGTTTTTTGCTCTTCAAAAAAACCTAACAGCTTTTCTACCTTCAGACAATTGCTACAATAATTTTTGCTGCTCCAAGTTTAAGCCAAAAGCTAGAAAATAGTATATTTTACAGTTATACAGTAATATCATTTCATTAACATTAGCGCTGTTCAATTGAGGCAGAAAAGTCCATGCTAAAGAAAGCACAACATTATGTACATACACAATATATAACTCTAAGCCTACTGACATGTATTCGGAGACCTCAGTCATAAGATCATATGCCTAGTACCTACTACTATACTTCATCTAGTTTAATATCTTATTCCCATTTGGGAGCTCAGGACTGGAGACAAACTGATTTATCCCAGGCCACACAGGATTACTGTACCAAAGATGCACATAGAACTCAATACTTACAATATCTTATTTTCTATACATCTGTTGTGAACCTAATGAGGTTCAACAAGGCCAAGCACAAGGTGCTGCACTTGGGCTGGGACAATCTCAAGTATTTATAGAGACTGGGGAAAGAACCCCTTCAGAGCAGCCCTGCAGAGAAGGACGTGGTGGTCCCGGTGATGAGAAGCTGGACACGAGTCAGCAGTGTGGGCTTGCAGCCCAGAAGGCCAAGTGTGTTCTGGGCTGCATTGAAAAAGGAGTGACCTGCAGAGAGGGAGGTGACTGTCCCCCTCTACTCGGCTCTTGTGTGGCCCCATGTGGAGTACTGCATCCATGCCTGGGGCCCCCAGGACAAAAAAGATGCAGAGCTCTTGGAATGGATCCGGAGGAAGGCCACTAAGATGATCAGAGGGCTGGAGCACCTCTCTTACAAAGAAAGGTTGAGAGAACTGGGCTCGTTTAGCTTGGAGAAGAGAAGGCTCTTGGTAGACCTCATTGTGGCTTTCCAATACTTGAAGGGGGCATATAAACAGGAGAGGGAATGGCTGTTTATGAGAGTGGATAGTGATAGGACAAGGGGAAACGGTCTCAAAATGAGACAGGGGAGATTTAGGTTAGATGTTAGGAGGAAATTTTTCACTCAGAGCATGGTGACACATTGGAACAGGTTGACCAGAAATGTTGTGGATGCCCCACCCCTGGAGGTACTCAAGGTCAGGCTGGATGTGACTCTGGGCAGCCTGTTCTGGTGGTTGGCAACCCTGCACATAGCAGGGGGTTGAAACTAGATGATTTTTGAGCTCCTTTTCAACCCAGGCCATTCTATAATTCTATGTTATATCTAACACATTGCATGCAGCCTTTTTTCCTAAAACAGAATTCAATAAAAATAATAATAATTCTCAAAGGAACTTCACAAATGCAAAGCTCTTGAAAAAGCTTTCACGTTATTCACAGAATTCTGGATATAGTTGCACTATTTGTCATTGAGGATTAGTACGATCAGCCAAACAAGTAAATATACCATTAGCAGCAGAACTAATAAGCGTCATTTAAAAAATAATAAACCTTGTAACCCAAATTTCTAGTTCTGCAAAATGATACACATCCCCAATTCTAGTTCACTTTGCTCTCCAAGAATCAAATAGTTGTATCAATTCAATTGAATTTGTATTTAGAAGATGTTACGCTAGAACATCTTACTTTCTGTTTTAGTGTGTGCAAGAACAACTATAAATGAGCCCGTGGTTTCTGCAGGAGCAGCCTGGAGATTCATGCAGCATTCCTCTGATTTAGGTGTCATTTTCTCCCCACATCCACAGTACTTACTACTTAAAGAAAGGGATGGTGTTGCTTACAGACTGACAGCAAGGGGTATCTTTGTTAAGAACGCTTGCAAAATTGCATGAGGAGGACTAAGATTTCTACATCTTGTACAAATATGAAAATATGCTAGTTCATTATTCATTTTTGCTTTGTTTGTAGCAGAAATAGGCTATAGGATAGACCTAAGGGTAAACTGTGATGGAGCTGCTGGAGAGGTCCCAGTGACCCTCTTCCTGCTAAAAGCAGCACTCTACTCTATCCGTAGCTAGCTGAGACAAAGGAATACATTGCAGAGCATGTGAGCACACACAGAAGGAAGAAATTATTCCTTTTTTTTTTTTTTTTCCTCTTACAGAAAGTTATTATAATAAGAAAGTAACAGTGTAACTGCAAACCCTAAAAACTAAGCTACAGGCACTTTAAGATACACAACGAAATACATTAATACACAGAAACTTATTCCTATTCCAGCAAAATAATGTAAACAAAACTATGAAATAGATATACTAAAATTTAAAGCAAAGCAGTGATTGAAGCAGGGGGAAAACATGCCACAGTTTTGCAATAGCTATTATATTCTGAAGAAAACAAAGAGAGATGAAATGAAAGAAAAATGAATAATTAAAAAAATGGTTCTTAATTTGCTTCATCCTGACTTTTCTCAATTTTATTCATACTTGAGAGAGGATTACAATTCATACTCCTCCATTCTAAAGACAAATCAAAATATGACACCTCCCCACCTCTGGTAAGTTACCAAAGCTTTTCCTTTAAAGGAGTAAAGATGTTTTTGAAAAAACAGTCTTCCTTACACTAAAGACCTAATTGAAATCATATGGCATGACCTGAGGCAAAATGTTAATTAAAACCACTCTACATTCATTTTCCAAGCAAAGTTCTTTTGTTTGACTTTTATAGATTAATTTGACACACTCTATTGCTTTGCCTGGAAAGTTCTAGGGTTGTTTTTTTTGTTTGTTTGTTTATACTGTACAAAGCATGAAATTATTGTACTTTTTGCTTAGTTCTTTCTAACTGCATGAAATTGAGTAACATTCTGAGACATATTTGTAATATGATAAAGGCCAGAAGTGACATATGAAAAACATGTGGGTATTTCTATTTGCCTGCACAAAAAGAAACATACTGAAGAAACATGCAAACACCATTCCAATAGCTAATTCATATTTTTTTCTCAGTGCCCCTGTACTATTATGCATATAGTATATGCAGTATAGTACAGCACCATTACAGCATATATATAATTATACAGCACATACACATGTTTCTGATGGCAAATCAGACACTAAAGTGCAACTCGTATTAACTCATCAAATCACCACCAACAGAAATGATCCTCTACTTCTAACACACGAGAAAGCAAGCTATACCTTCCAAGGCTTTAGAGAAAATCCACTCCAAATTCAGCACACTAAAACTACTACTCTTAAGCCACACAGCCTTTTTTCTCTCCTTTTTAATAGAAGGATGTAATATCCTAACAGTGAGACCACTGAGAATCAGATCTATTCTTATTACACATTCTTCTGAACTCCTATGCTTAAACAGAATATTACCAACATCAAAAGTACAGAAAATTCTCTCTTCCCTTTTTGACATCCAGAAAGATTTCCTTGTATCTAATTTCAGAAGCACCCAAAAATCAGCAACAAAATTATCCAAAATAGAATAACTCCAAACATTCCTACCCTCTGGAGGGTAATAGATAGTGAAACTTGAACAGACCATTTTTATTTTCAGTAAAACTTTGCTGCTTTCTCTTTCTTAATGCATTGCACACCAAAGGAAACATAATTTGAGAAGACCAAACTAAAGTAGTAAAAGCAACATTGAAAAAATTCAAAAATATTGCAGGGGAATCATCCACACAAAATAACTATTGATACCACACAAACTTACTAAACTATTAAGATATTACTAAGTATACATTACATACCATTGAGAAAAATCTGCTGGCTGTAGAACCCTCACTGTACCAAGCTGCTTCCCTTCCTCTGGAGAAGGAAGAAAGGGCTTCTCCCACACTGCCCTCTGAGCACAGGTGGGAACAATACTCCTCAGATGCAAAGCCATCAGCTGATAGGGGAAGTGTAGGAGGCTATAGGAGAAAAGTGGTTTCTGCTGAAATGTCTTTATAGAGGAAAAGTTGGGTTGGGGAAAGATCATGGGACTGCCTTCAAGGAAAATCTTTGCTTAGAGATTTAGACTTTGGCAAATGGAGTGTCTTTTAAACACCTTTAGTGGTGTATAGACATATGTAAAAAATAAACCAGATTAAAGCTTTTGCTCAGGCTATCCCTTCCTTCAAATTTTGGTTCAGAAAAATGAATGAACATTAATTGAAAATGTCCTTTTTAAGTCCTCCTTCCATATTAATTTCAAATCAAATAGCTCCTCAAAGTGCAGCTATATAATCAAATAATTAAGTTGAAAGTTAAGACTGTAAACATTTTAAATTTTACAAATTATATAAAGGAATTAGTAAGAAGTACAGTTTTTTTCTAGACACTGAACAATTAAAAATTAGGGTGGGTATCATAATTTTGTAATTTGTAATATTTTTTTTCTCTTCAGGTAGACTAATCTCCAAGATCCAAATAAAATTTCTTATATTAGCTTCCACTGCTCCTTTCCTTCTATCTTCTATGAGGGCTGCTCCGAAAGGTATGCTTCCATTTAATTATATTGGTCCTTGATGTCAGAGGTGGGTGTTGGTGCTATGGCAGTAGAGGTTGAATCTTCCCACCAATACCCCATTGCATTTTGTTGCCATGCAAGAAATGGCAGCAGAGGGACAGTCTGACAAAATGGTATTTGACATGGAAGTGCGTATGAAGTAAAGGACTGTCACTGAATTCCTCCATGTGGAAAAAGTGGCATCCATTGACATTCATCAACAATTGCTGAACATTTCTGGAGACCAAACAGAGAATGTCAGCACAGTAAGATGGTAGGTGGTATATTTCAGCAGTGGTGGCTGCAATATAAAAGTTAAGCCATGTTACAGATGGCCACAAACAGCTGTTACACCATGAAATTAAAAGCATCTCCCTCAGCTCATCCATATGTATCAGCAGTTTACAACCAGAGAACTGTGTACTGAGCTGAACATCAGCTTCAGTGCATTGAAAGTATTGGGATATTGCAAACTTGAACCAATAGAAGGCTGAAGGTGACAGTTTCCTGAATCATATGGTTACCAGTGACAAGATGTGATGTTACTACTACAACTCAGAGTCAAAACAGTAGTTCACGGAGTGGTGAACATGAATTCTCCATCAAAGAAAATGTTCAAGACATAGCCCTCAGCAGGCACAATGATGCACACTGTCTTTTATGATAGGAAAGGAATGATCTTTCTGGATTTCCTGAAACCCAGACAAACCATCAACTCAGACTGCTACATTATGACACTAAGATGAAGGCTCAAACTTCCAGAGTCAGGCCAAAGAAGAAGATGCTTCTCATTGTACACAACAATGCCAGACCCCATACCAGTATGAAACAGTGTAGAGCACTGCAAATCTTGGCTGGACTGTCCCACCATAGCCATTGTATAGTCCAGATTAGGCACCTTCTGATTTCCTTTTGCTTAGCCTGAGAAAAGATGAGGTGTGTTCACTTAATTTGTTTTCCTAACAAGGATGCTGCCATAGCAGCCATGAAACAGTGGGCCACCTCCACTGGTGCAGATTTTTACAAGCATGGCATCACTGGCAAAAATTCATAGCTACTGGTAGTGACTGTGTTGAAAAATACAATTTTGTAACTGAGAATTTGCTTTATCAAACATTTTTATTCTGCTCTGTGTATTTGCTGTAGTTTCCATGGAAAAAATACGAGGTATTTACTACTTGCAAGCTCAGTTCTTCGTCAGCCTGCCATATTCCTTAAAAGAATAAAGCAAGCTGGAGACACAATCTTCTACTGTTGTCCTACAGTTGATCTCATTCTGCTACTCCAGGAAGTGAAACATGAGAAAATATGGATTTCCTTTAAAAGTAAGATACTGTATAGAAATGTGTAGTAAATACAAATTATTTCTTAAACTATTCCCGTTTCCATATAACATAAGTTTTCAAATTATGACAGACTCTTCAGAAAACAAATCTGCAAATTGTGAAAGCCTTTCCATCATTATTTGCAACTAATCATTTCTAAATAATATAGAAATTTCCCGTTCTTGGCCTGAAATTTTCATAAAGAAAACCTTACCTTATAAAGTTAAAAAGTTAAAATATCATTTGGAGCATGAACTGAGACAGCACTATGTAAGGAAATATAAATGGAAGAATATCTGCTACTAGAAACAAGTAACCCAACCAGGTGTTCAATAAGGAGAAGACAGACCAAACAGGAAGGTAACATAAGAGTCAGCAAACAACTCCCTGAAAGATCTTTAAATCTCTGTTAACTATCCCAACTGAGCTGTGTGCAGCTCTGGAAACTAAAATGGCTTTCTTCCCTCGTATTAAAACTCCTGAACCTTATCCTGTGCTCTAAAAAAACACCATCCGTGACATCTTAGAATATATGAATGGCCATACTATTTCAGATGAAGAGTATACCTTGCCAAGTATAATCTTGCAGCTTCCAAGCAGAAGGATCTCAGGGCATTTTCCGAGCTTGTTTTGTTCCTTCTTCTTTCCTTTTTATACCAAATCCTATATTCAGAACGTTTCCAGATTCTGATGTTTCCTCCTTCGATATCCACTAGACTTGTTCATAAAGCTTGATGTCCACCATGCTGATTCAGTTTCATTGATACAAAATCCTCTTGCCTCCATTTCTTAACAACAATATTGGTACAGTGCAACTAAAATAGAGCCACAAAGATACTAGGAAGGAGAACAAATTAACAGGAACCACAGGTAGATGTTGAGGTCAAACAGCAGAACTCCTGCTCAGCCCAGACACTCTGGGCTCCAGCGTATGGCTGGCACAGATTGAGCCCTCAGGGACCACTACTGCCAAACTCCCATAGAGACTGTATAATAGGAAATTTTCAGAGGATTGTGATACAGCCAAATTTAAACAGATTTCTGACCCCAGGCTCCCAATCAGATGACTATAAGATTTTTTCCAACCATTGGCTAAACAATATGTTTTGCCTTAACCTTGTTCTTTGAATACTGAAAGCATCCCAAAGTAATCAGCCTAAGGCTGATGCTAGTTATTAAGAATTCAGGTCCAAATTTTGCAGTTTTGCAAGTTGTATTCTACTATGAGAAAGGTCTCCTGAAGGAATGCATTAGGCAGCTTTAATAACAGGCAGCTCTGTCAGCTTCACCCATAACAACTTTTAGCAATAATAAGAATCTTATCTTTTGTTTTCTTAGATAAAGACCATCTTGTTTTGTTTTGTGTTTTGTTATGTGAAATTGCAAATGGTTTATGCAGGCACTTCTAGATTAACTGCAATCCAAGATTTCAATGCAAATCTTTTCTGATCTAAATTAAAATAAAACCACTAGGTTTGTTTTAAGTGCATTTTTAACAGCCTACTTGGTTGCAGCAGTTCCTGAGTGCCCTTAGGATGGTATAGTACAATAGTACTGTTTCTGTCCAATTTCCATAAGGAATTATGAACTCAAGAAATTTTAAGCATTGAGAAAAGTATGGAAGATATTTTGTTTAGGTTTCTCTCTCTTTGTAATAGATTCAAGGAGAGAGAAGCATTTCTCTTGGACACTTAGAATTACAACTACCATTTCCTTCCTTCTCCTTAGAGCAACACACGTTGACTTCTCTTCATTTTAAGGTAGTTGGCTGACACAATTCAAATTTAATTACTCTTTCTGCATGATAAGCTCCAGTCTTGTGAGCAAATATGTCTTGCTTTCAAGGTTGGCTAGACAGCAGCAGAGTAATAAAGACCTTTCAACCCCTGGTGCAGCCTGTAGCTTTTGAATCTTTCTAAATGACAAAAACAGCCTTTTCTATCACAGAACTTTCTCATAACATCATTATTAAATAGACACCTAATCCCTAAAAACCTACAAACCTAATCAACTGGCTGCCAATTATAATGACTTCTGCTGTCAGAATAGCACGATGTGAAACCCAAGCAAGTAAATGGCAGTGTTGATGGCTTTCAAATTAAGATTTACTAGGCAAGGATGTGAATTGTCACAGACATTCTAAATACACTGTAGTTTCTCTCCCACTGAGTAAGATTTTCCTATCTCTGAATGGTTGTAGTAATCTAATTTGTGTAAGTAGTGGATACAAATTCCAGACAGCAAATTCTGACAGGGTAATTTGTGCTATATATATATATGTATATATATATGTATGTATATGTATATATGTAATTTGTGCTGTATATACATATATATATGTACAATGCACTACTTCCCTGCTCAGATTCTAATTAATACAGTAGTATTTAAGAAGATGAGAATTCTTTGAGTTTTTACTTCTCAACAGCACCTAAAAATGTAATTTTCTATACTCTGATTTGTCTTTGGATAACTCTCCACTACTGAGCACAGTACAGAGCTTTGCAGTATGGAGGAGTATCTTTCAGTACTCTTCAAAAATAATCAGACCTTTCCAGAGGAAGGAGACCAAGCAAAGACAAGGGACATCATTAGTCAGTCATATTTTCAAGCTGTTAGGATATGATTAAATTACTCTCATCATAGGCTGCTAAAGCAAAAGCACTAACAGTTGCTTTCTCTTCGGAAAGTACAACAGAAGCAGGAGGTTTCTCAGACAAGTGGCCAAGAGCAGCGTTTGACAGATATGCTCAGTCTGCAAGAGTCAAAGGGAACTATAAAGAAAAGTTTGGACCCTGTGAAACCAATGCCTTAGCCATGCTTCTCCTTCCAGCAGCTTTAATCATTAATTTCAGTAGCTCTTCAGCTCTTTCTTGCTAAATTTAGAGGAGTATCAGGGAGGTAACAGACATGTGCCAGCTGCAGTATCTTTCAATGATGGCTACAACTGATCATCTCATTTGAGTTAAAATACCAAAATAAAAAGGAGATGTGGTGGTAAAAGGGAAAAAAAACACACAACCAAAACCCAAAACCAAACCAAGCCAAACAAACAAACAAACAAACAAAAAACCCAGAACATTTTAATGATAAATAAATTAAGATGTCAATACGTTACAAGTAATAAAACTGGTAAAATATTTTAAATAAAGTTAGCAAGATGAAGCAAATGTTGCATTTTAAATTCATTGTGCAGGAAACTGCCCAGTTTTGAACTGAACCCATTTTATCCATCCTATTTATTTATTAAGCAAGTGAACCTTGCATCCATGCTTCCAGGCAGCAGAGCAATAGGATTTCTCTGCACAGACTGGTAAAAGATCAGTCATGCTCAAGGCCAGTTACATCAGCGAAGGGTATTGCTATTAGCACTCGTTAGTTCAGCTTTCACATACCCTGAACCTTTTGAAAGAATCATATTTAACATGAACAAAACCAAAATGCTTACTGAGACACTGTCAAGGAAAAATTAGACACCAGGGATGCCGCTGTTACAGTGTGCTTACGGAGACAGATAATCCATTGTTATTTAATTATTATGATTTGAATCAAGGCTTACTGTGAGAATATAAGCCGAATCCTAAAACATCACAGAAACAGTTGGCTGACAGCATTCAGGGTTCTTATTTGGTTAGTTACTTTAACTAACCTGAACAACATATCAGAGAATTCTCCAGTTACCCATTTTAACAGGCAAGCCTTCGCTGAATTTGTACAAAAACAAGGAAAAAAACTCTCCTTCATTGATTATTTAAACTGGGCACTAATAAGAAACTGCACATTGATTTTTATCAGTGAAGATGCAGTTCTGAGAGAGCACCACAGAAAAAGGCAAAATAGAGCATATTTGCATACAGCACATGAAATTAGGTCCACACTTTACACGTCAGCTGAGTTACATTCTCAGGGTAGCATAAGTGCTTGTCTTACCAAATCTGATACAACTGACAAGTGTTATCACCTAAGGGGGATACCCCATCACTTTGTCAAGCTGAGTGAAGGCAAACTCCAGTGTATTCCTTCCTCCAGTGACAAAGTGGTTTTGAGTCATTAGAAGTTGTACAGACACAGAAGCAATGCACCATGCATGCCAGATGAACTTAGCCAAAGCTCAGCTGAGTGAAGGCCCCAGCTCCCAGCCCTCGAAGGTCCCAGTCTGACCCAGTCTCAGAGCACAGTTACACTCTGGACTTGTTTGTTTTTAAATATATCTCCAACATTTTCATGACAGCTGTAAATATCGCTTTGGCCAGTGTCACTGCTTCCTTTCTCATTAGAAAAACATCTAACAGCTCCTTTTACACAGAGTATTCCCAAACACATGACAGTGATCAATGTCTTCTTGGTGTCAGCTTTCCCTGCAGCTCTTTTCATAATGACATTGTCTTTCCTCGTGACGGTGGTAAACAACTTAAAAGGAAAAACAAACTTCTTATAGAACACCTTATCTATCTTAGGTTTTAATCTTTCACAGCAGAAGACTGACAGTTTCATGGGTATGACTACAGAGTTCCACCATAGATATGAAAGCAAAATGACTGTAAAACAATTTTATAGGAGAAAAACAATCCAAAAATGAAATCCACTTTAGAAGAGGTCTACAGAGCCACTATTAGTGATGTTTGCTTCAATTATATAATTTTATTGGGCTGAAGCTTTTGGCTAAGTTAAGTTAATGTTACATGCTGATGGTAAACATCTTTGAGAATTCCAGCTAGATAGTATCATGCTGTGTGCTGTTCCCAGTGGGGTTACCTAATTGGATTATGCTGGACAGAGCAGATTCTAAAATAAAGAAGCAAATTTATTTCCCTTAGTACTTGATTTGTCTTTAAATAGCTATTTGATTAACAACTTTGTTTGATTTTAGGTTAAGTTTAGCAGCGTAAGTCTACACAACAATAACATTTAATGAGGGACTTTTAAGAGAAGAACTGTTTTCTGTAAAGCATTAAATTGAAATTTAGTTAATCTTCCTCCCTTTCACAATGTCAAGAGATATGAGGGGAGATACAGGACATCATCCTTCTGTGACATTTCCCATTCACAAACTGAAGATTACAGTATATGGCACAATATATAAACTCTTCTTCCTTTTGTCTGTGTTAATTGTACTAGATTACTGAGGCTGTTAGACTGGATTGCATTTTACTGTGATCTCTGATGGAACAAATTAAAATACTGATCATCAACAGAACCTGTTATAATAATAAATGCTATATTTTAAATGTACCCATAGCAAAACATTAAAGCCAAGCAAAGTATCAAACTGTGGACTCAAGAGGGATACTGAATGCTGCACTTTCTGTATTTCATGGAAGAGAGGAAAAGAGACATTACCACATCGCATATTCTATTTTTATTTTTCCATATTTATTTATATATATATATCTATATATATCTATATATATATTCTATATATATTTCTATATACTTTTTAAATACTATATTTTTACTATTAATGATCTAAAATCGCTAAGGCTCAGATTGTTTTAGATTTCAGAGTTTTTATCTGTTGGTTCTATCTTGGAAAATCCGTAGTTCTAAAAATGATATTCTCTAGACTTTAGAAAGAAAAAACGCACAAAATGTCCTGGTCTTGCTAAACTGAGCAATAAAACCTAAACACACATGAGCAACGTGAATCCTACCTGTAATAAAATATAAGGCACTTTTTCTTTTTTTTTGTATAGTATGTACTTGGGTTCCTTTCTCCTTTTTGTAATTTTAGGAACATTCTCCTCTGCTGATGAGGGGATGATCTGCACTGCCAAGAAAAACCAAAGTGCTACGCTCAAGAGCAGAGATATCAATTAAATTTCACTTGTTATCACATAGGCACAACAAAGCAAGTGCAAGAAAGCTTAATTGCTCTATGTGGTTATCTAATTTCTTTCAAATGAAGGTATTTTTGAATATATGTGTCCTGGAAAATAATCTCAATAAACTTCTCAAATGAATTTGTAGTATCACATTAAACTTCTCTGCAAATACAGGCTGATCTCAATTAATTGTCCTAATAAATTACCATAAACTGAGTGAAGCTATTTTAATTCTAAATTAAAATGTGTACACTGTAGTTTAACATCATTTCATTAATTCTCTTTAACTCAGCTCATTTTCTTGAGCTTTCATTTATGAGAGACATTTTATTAAAAACTTTGTAAAAAATAAAGCAATTGATTTTTTAAATGAACTGACCTCTGAATAAGATATTTTCAAGTAATGTACCCTAAACCAAAGCACACTTAAAGCTGTACTTGAATTTTCCTGTATACCTCAGGTGGTTTTAGTTAATATGCTATTTGTTGATGTATGAAACGTTAAATTGTTCTGTTAACCAGAAAAAAACAAAAAAAGACATTCTATTGTGTATTTGCAAATGTCAACTTTCAAAATCATGGGCACACATTTCTGAAGTTCAGCTTGTTTTCATTCCCATCTGAGGACAATGAAACAATCCTAGTTCAAGATTTGTAACATCATCTGTGCGTATTACGAAAGCACAGAAATGTCATTTGAACTACACAAAGATAATAGCTTTGCCTCACTCTAGCTTCAGAACAGATGAGCATATTTTGCTTAAATTTTCTGAAAGTTAGACATTGTAGGTGAGAGTCAGGCAAAAACTTATTTCAGAAACTTTAGAGTAAATATATCACTTGGAATGACCAAGTTAGAAAGACTTCACTGTTCATGACAAGCTGATAATGCAGCTAGATTTTAATGGAAATTTCAAAGGCAAAAACCACATAATATTATCTGAAAATACAATTTCTTACACCACGACTCCATCATCTGGAAGTATTTATGTTACACCAGCTTCTCCTGTCTCTTCTTTTTTCATCAGAGCAATAGCAAATCATTTTGGCATGTATAAAATCTTAACAAAAGGTGAGTGCCATGATCAAGGACCAATATAAACGGGCAATTCCTTATACATCATTTAAATTCTCTGGACCATTAACAATGTTGAAATGAATTGGGCTAAAACATATTCGGACACTGAAATCCTTGCAGACTGATTATACTGGAACTTACACATTTTTTTCTGGAAAAGGCAACAAACTCTCCAAGGAACAGGGCAAGGATACAGATGGCACAATATATACACTCTCACTGAACACAGGATCTTCACAATCTTGACAATACATAGCATTATTAAACCTCTGATCCTTTGATACAGTTTGCTAATGTGGACTAACGCTGACTTCTGCAACTACATGCAGGTCCACTGGAGTCATCAAACTCTCTAGTTCTGTTTTAGAGGACTCTATATCACACGATGAGATCGTGCTGTGAAAACAGATGGCATATCTGGCCTTCACTAACTCAGTCTTGAAATATTTGGAAAAACTGATTGTTCTGTACTGTAGAGTACACACAGTGCAAAATCTGTATGTATGTTGCAAAAGACCAGCAGCTGTGTGTCTGCTTTCTCCAACAGGCAGCAGGTGAAGCTGTTCTATTTAACAGAGATACCCAGTCCCACACTCTGTTGGTAAGACATCCAAATGCTTACATAAAGCTAGATGGAAGATGGAAGAGTGACTTAATCACTCAGCAAACTCTACTGGAATTTTTTTACATTTACAGCATTACAGGATTGTGATAAAATCTCTTATAATTTTATAAATACTTCAGTACAGGCCACAAGAATAAAATGATGAAAATGTCATTGGAATATGGAAGTCTTTAGAGAACATCTGCAAGATCCATTATCTTATGGAAGAATAGATGCTTGTTCTAATAAGAGTTTACTGCATTCTCTCATTCGACAATGAGTAGTTTCACAAAGTATAGTTTACTGTATTTGATTAGATTGGATATTCATGAAGATCCTTAACCTTCAGCATTTATGCCTAATCCTTTCTGAACTGTTCCATAGAACACCTTTGTTCCTGCACTGAATTCTACTTTCTCCCACATCAAGGTACTATGTTTTAAGAGCAAGATTATTTGATACCAGTTAAGAATCAATTTCCAGCCAGTACCTAAAAGCATACGACTAAAGAAAGAACCACCATAGCCAAAGAACAGTGTGAAAGAGTGACAGAAAAGGAGTCACAAAGGTTAGTGCTGGGGTATGGACCAAGAGGTAGGATGAAAACAAAAAGTACAGAGTGTCCAAGGTTCACGTGAATCAAAACAGGTCTAAAATGAATCAAAGATAAAAAATAGTCATCCATCATAAAAATGGACACTTTTCTGCATTCTGTTATTCAGTTAATACTGCGAAGTGCAAAATCCCTGACGAATACACAAGCAAGTTCTGGCTCTGCATCTTTCTAGCTTTGTTAATGGTAACAAAGTAAACTTGGCAATTGAACATAGATGTTTTTGTTGTATAAAACATCTGTTTTTTGAAATACTTTAATACAACAGAATAGCAAATGTCATACAGTAAAGTCATTCATTCATGCAGGTTTTTGTCCCATCAGTAGCTTAAACCATTATGAATTTTCTGCATTCTATAGCAATTATTCACATAATGACGTCCAGCAAGTCTTGATTTATTAATTATCAACAGCTAAATAAGTGGCATTTAAACCTGCATTGTATTGCTTAGATTAGATGCAAACCACACAGTAGAGTTATTATTTACTTATTAAACGGTTCTTAGAGTCAGGTTTCTTACATAAATACTTGTTACTAATGAATTCCAAATTCATTTTCCACAATAATTCACTGAACTTAATTTTTATTTGTTCCATGAGTGTCCCTGCCAGTAAGTATCTAGGCAATTTTGGAAAAGCAAATGAAAAGGGAGTGCAGACACAGCTAACCAACCGATCTTGGTTCTTCAGAGAGATTTTCAGATACACTTTTTTCCTGTAAGTAGAGCCACCAACTCTCATGTTTCTATCAAGATTTAAAAAATTTCTCCAACACCACAGCTCCTGAAGAGAAAGGTATACCTGGGAATATCCACTTTCGTTCACAATGAAAGTTTGTAATTAATTTCAGCAAGCTGAAGCTCAAAACTAGAAGTTAAACAACAATAAAACAAATACCTTCTGACGTTAAGCCAAACTGATTTGACTGAGGAGGGATAAAGATATTATCCTTCTGCAAGATCATGGTGACAACTGTGATTCAGCTAGTCATACATAAATACTTGGGTAAGCCAAAAGTATATAGGCACAGCTTAAAATCAACTGCAGCTGCAGCACAGGATAAAATTGTTGAATTTCAAAGGTCAGGAGTGGCAAATTGGAAAGACACAAGATAAAGAAAAATAAAGGAATAAGATGTATGAAATCAATGAACTGCATGGATTTATGAGAACAAAGATACTGTTTACCAAAACTTAGATGTTCAGTTTAGAGCAGATCACAATTATCTTCAGTAGCTGGCACATGTAGCAAAAAATATCCAAATCTTCTGTCTTAGCTATAAGACACTCTTTACCTAAGAAATAATTAACTAAATATAGGAAACACAGCTGTATTTTTCCTCTGCATAAGCCAGAGGAAAAATATTATTGTTTGGAACTATTTTCTCTTCCATTTCCTGGGTTCTGAAGTTCATATTTGCCTTTGACTTGTTCTAGTTCTACTTTCATTTAATAGAAGATTAGTTAACATCAGGATCAGAATTTGCTATGTATCCGGATTGAGTTCCTATCTTAGAAAGCAAATTCAAAATTGTGCAAAATGTGTAAAGATTTTGCACTATGTTTTCTTTTTTTTTCCTGTAATTAAAATATTTCCATTCTTGCCAAGTAAGACTCAAGTTTGCTACATGGCTGAACCCCTGTGAGTCCACATCAGTGTGCTTGCTTGCAGGACATGAATGAACGTTACCTACTGAATGTAAAAATCTGAAGACCTTCAAAGTATCAAACTGCTTTATGAACACTGTGATACTTTGGTCCAGACTCCAGCCCTCAGCCAGAAAGGTGCAGCTTGCCTCATGGGTTTTAAATTCTTCTGTGGAAAAAAGTTGCCATTCCAAGTGGAAGAAGTCCCTGCCAATTTCAGTTTAGCTGTGGTCTGTAGGCAGAACACTATTCTAGAATGAAGATTTCAGAAGGGAAGTGAACCCATTAGCTAAGAAAGATGGGGTTGTGGTGTTTTATTTGCATTATGTATAAGTACTACATGTGTAAGCAAATTTAGACTTCTGGACTGCCCTAAAAGAGGCAAAAATACTAATCTAAACTCAGTGGGGATGCTTCTCAGTATTTCCACAAATAAACGCTGTTTTTAATGGTACCAAACTACGAAAAGAATAGGACAATAATTATAGGATAGAAAACCATACTGTGACTTCAGGCTTTGAAGCAGTATTAATCTCCACCAACTGTTTGTTTGCTCCTCAAAATCAGGAGAAACATCAAACTGTGTATTTAAATATGACACTTCAAGCAAATAAAAAGAAAAAAGAGAGAGAGAGTAACAAGGTCATTATCTGAGTCTTATATTAAGTTAAAAAATGAAATATATCTCATGAGGTATCCAAAATGAGATCAAGGGTAAGGTTGGAATCAAGTTAATCTATCAGCTGTGAATCTAAATAAAAAGCTAGGTACTTAAATAAATTCTAAAGGAAGAACAGAGTTGCTTTGCACATGCTGTTATATCATTCCACTGTTGGAAAAAAAGTCTTAAACAAAAAGAAACAGCCTTAATGTAAGCATCCATATATTTATTGAGTAGATAACTATCACTGTAAATAGAGCTGAATGTCATCTCAGGCAAATAGAATAACTCAAGGCTTGTTTCACGAAACTGTGTTTTTCTTTCCTAATTACAGATTCTTATTCCTCAGAAACACATGGGCTTACATCAGAGCACATTCAGGCCAGAGTGATATTCCCAATTGTGTCTGCTGGAAACTCAACAAATTGCTTTCCACATTACGACTTTTTTTTTTTCATTATCTTATTCCACCTTAAACTGCCAACTTATTCCAACTTGCCTAAGCTTACTTATATGCAGTGACTCCAACTGCTCCAGGTTTGTAGAGCAGCAGCACAATAAGGCCTAAACCCCGTGTGAGAACTTTAACAAGCTAAATATGTTTTAAAAGCACTTGAAATAACCCATTTTAGAGAAGTCCAAAATTCAGAAAAGATAAATTTTTATAATAAATACAGAAAACTTGTTCATTTCAAAGGGCCCAGAGAAAGCTGATCTGATTCACAGTTTCAATTGTTAGCTCGTGCGGCTACTCATTAGTCTAGCTTTGTACTGGAAAGTCAGAACTCTTCTGGTAGAAATATGTGCATGAGCCCAGAAGAAAAACACTGGACCATTTTAGGAAACTGGATGAGAATTTCTGAAGTACAAAAAGCCTTCTGGAAACAAAACAAAATCTTAGAACTTCACCACAATGAAGAGATCATAGCAGTTTTGTAAATGATACTTTAGAACTTGATATAAAATATACTTGTTTTTTTAAAACATTTCAGGCACTGTAAAAATGCATACCCTATATTTTGCTGCTATGACCTTCTCAGCTATCCATCAATACATGTATCCTCACAAAGACTGAAAATGACACACTGAAGAGTACTTTTATACTTCCCAGCTTTCAGCCAAAGGTTAAAATCCTTACGCCTCTATTGTTTGCATGGACCTAAATAGCATGAAATCATATCCTACGAGAAATTATTACAAGTATATGTTATACATCAGCTGCTAGCATGACTAATTTAGTTATTGGACTACTTAGTAGCACTGGATGAAGCTGTTTACAGGTGCTTTAAGATCAGCAACTAAGATGTAATGTTTTTTCTGTTTAGTATCTGAAATGGAAAAGGCATGAATTGATGAAACGACTGGTGAATTAGTGGACATGAAAAATACTTACAAAGAGCCTCAAATAGTTGTAAAGCTATTTTTTAAGTTTTATAGTAAATTTCTAATCACAATACCTATTAGTAGGAATTACTAAAAAAGTGTTTTACAAGAAATTCTAAGAAATTATGACTGTTCTGTTGTCTTCTGCAGTATCACCAGCAAGAATAAGAAATTATCAGTTCATATTTATTACAGTATGGATTTTTCAAAACATATTTCTAAACTCACTATTTTTGTCTTCTATTGCACTGTTATGATCTCAAAAATATTCAAAGAAAGATTCAGACATAATGGATATAATTTTTTGTACTCTTTAAACATCATTTTCAAAAATGATCTTGGCCCACATTGTTAGAAGAATTAATGGAAAATACCTTTAATGGAAAATATCTTTACAGATCTGGCCTTTAATTCTTTCAGAATCTCAGTCTCATTGCTAGTCCTTAAGACTTTAAGGTACTTCTTTCTAAAATTTGCCCCTAGAAAAATCTAAGTATGTTTGGATGAGATCCTCAGAAATATACTAGTAAAGAAATGCTGATTTTAAAGCATGAGATCCAAACCACTTTGGTCATCAAAACTGTTCTGTGTATATTAGCAATCTTTTAATATTCATTTTAGCTATATCTTAGAATAGTTAAAAAAAAAAAAAAGGTGAAAACTCTTACGAATGCATATAGGCATGAAGACATGTACCAGGAGAAGCTTATACTTATTAATAATCAGTAGTAAAATATGAGGGATTAAAGTCTTTCCTCATTCCTTCTCTTGGTAAATCTTCACCAGTAAAACGGTTCAACATTTCAGATACAAGTTCTTCATCCTAACATTTTGACAAGATTACTTGAACTAGGACATTACTTGCAGGCTATGAACAAACACAGTTTTGTAATATACAGAGTTACAACAAATCTAATCTAATTTCCATCATTCTGAGGTTTTTGTTTTGTTTTGTTTTCCCATATTCTTGTGTACTGAGGAGGAGCTGAAAGCTAGGAAAAGAAATTCCCAGATAGAGAAATAGTAACAAAATTCAGTTTTGTCAACAGTGCACTAGTCATTTGAATGGAGAGACAAAGAGCTTGAAAAGAGTAAGAAATTGACCTTCTTACATGATAAAAAGGTGGCCATGTTCCGGAAGTAGGGCACACTGCTCTGCACAGCAAGATGGTACTTTTTCTTCCCTCACAGCTATCCAATCACAAGCCTCTTTAGGCCTGCAGCAAAATGCTTCTTGTAGTCTGTTTCTTGCTAAACTAGATGCAAGTTAATAAGTTCATAAGTTAAATTTGCTTTGTTCTCTGTGTAGTTATAAAGTTGCTGGTCTTACTGTCAATAAAACAAAATGTAATGAAGGCTCTCTGGAAGCTTTGGAAAGCTAGAGGCACAAGAGAGAGAAGTAGGAACCATGGTTGCTCTTTTAGAGAAAGAGCATAGAGAATGAAGCGACTTCTCAAAGAACACTTTGCAGTAACACCAGAAAAGGAATCAAGTAAATACCCAAGTAGATCAAATGCAGAACAAAAAGAGTAAAATAGAGACAAGAATAATCTGTCTTCGGCTCAATCATTTAAGAAAATCTTTACTCGTATGGTAATGCTGTCAGTTTAGCTCTCTCCTAACTTAATACATTCCTACCATGATGCTGAACTGGCTGTTGTAGTAGTCTAAACAAAACATTCCTCCAGTCGCCTTGCTTGGCTTACAGCCCTGCCATTTATTATGCTATAGCTAGCAGTATTTATTAGGAAGGCAAACAGATCAACTTAGTTCTGTCATGTTTAAATTGGCCCTTGAAATGGGCAAAACTAAAATATTTAGCACTTAGTACTTTATGAAATATTTTATTCTGTGCTCTTACCTCTAAAAATTCTCAATTTTTAGAGAAAGCTACAAACTTATAGGTGAGAACATGTTTTCTAAGAGCTAATACAATTCTTGCTGAATGACAGCATTAAGTTCAGCTAACAAATCGGTGACCGGTAGGTCTGAAACATTGGACAGAATTCCTGAACGTGGCCACAAAATTACCTGTTAGCTGACTCCCAGAGGCCTTCTCAAGAAGAGGTGGCTCAGCCATTCAGCATATTGCATTCCCAGTTCCCAGGCACTCTGTCCCAGGTGTTTAGAATCAATAGCTCAATTTTTGGTACAGTAAAGACTCATCATACATCTGTTTGCAAGCTGGAGCTGGAAGTACTGTTTTGTCTTCTCCATGCCCAAAGGGGTTAGTTAGTTCACCACAGCAAAGGCTCGTCTAGCCTGGAGATGTCTGGGACAAGAAGGAAACTCAGAAAACAAGGCGGGGGGAATGTTGAGGCAGAAAAGAGTGGGAGGACTGGTTTGTGAATGTCAGCTTCTTGCAGGGCTTATGGTTGCACTTGGCTGACTTCAGCTCTCAAGAGAAGAGGGTCTGGTGACACTAGCGGTGAAGGCTGTATTCCAGGAAGAGGAATATAATTTACCTCCCATCTAGACTGGATAGTAGCCAATGCAGTGCTGCATCAGTCTTTCATGTTGAGAAGATCATGGGAAAATAATCCTGAACTTTGTTTTTTAAACTTGAACTGAAGCCAGAGAGATTTTCTGCGTTTCCTTTCACACTTTTCCCAGAGTCAATACATTATCATAGAATAACATAGGTTGGAACGGAACACTAGATTTTGAATGGTAAAACTCACGTGAAGTCCCGTATGTAGTTCTTGCAAGAGAATTTTTTTTTCCAGTTTGCTCCTTCCTTTGACAGCCCCCATGCAGCCTTGATCCAACCACAGCTCTAGGTTCTGTCTTTATACCAACCTCCATCCAAACTGAACTCTACTTATAGACTTCTGGTTTCCTTGGCAGCCCCTTTACATCCTCACTTAATCTATAGTTCTACATTCAGTCTCTCAACCAACCCTAACTCCATCCAAAAAAGCCCTTGTGAATCAGTTTTTTTTTGGCAGCATCACTCTTCCTCAGGCCTATAAATCTCAGAGCACAACCATATATATATACTTTCCACATGCACACAGATTGCTTGAAATTTGCTACAGCCACTATGTGAACTGACCTTCATGTGATGTTTTAGGAAATTCCAACAAATTCTATATAACCATTCCTAATATATCAGGATATTATTCAGTATTTGCTCATTAGATTTATATTCAAAGCTCTGAAGAGGTTGCTATACCGTTATTAGTCCCCTAATTACCAGCTCTTTCTTAAGCTTAAATAATTACAAAATACAATAGATAGATGCTATTTTGTAAGAACAGCTCAGCTCAATTGAAATCAGTGAAATTATTAACATATGCCAGCTAAGAAACCAGCATATTGTCAAAATTTTGTGGAGCATTTGATGAAACGTAGGTAAAAATCTGATATGAAAGTGCTTTGAAATTCATTTAATTAAACTAATTGCTCTAAAGTCTGTATTTGATAGTAATCTATAAGAATTGCAATAAGGACGAACTACAGACCTGTCAGCCTGACCTCAATGCCAGGAAAGCTATGGAGCAGATTGTTTTGAGTGAGATCACACAGCATGCACGGCACAGCTGGGGGATCAGGTCCAGCCAGCGTGGGTTCATGAAAGGCAGGTCCTGCTTGACAAACCCGATCTCTTTCTGTGACTGAGTGACCCGCCTGGTGGATAAAGGAAAGACTGCTGACATAGTCTACTTAGACTTCAGCAAAGCCTTTGACACTTTTCACTTTTGCTCAGTGACTCTGTCATTCAGAAACTTAGCCTTAACAGGTTAAATGCTGACTATGTAAATGGTTTGGGAAATCACACTAAGTAGTTACCTGGACTAAATACATTACTAGTATGAAACTGTAGGCTCTGCAGCAGGACTATGTCACACCATACAACCTTACATCCTTTCCCAGAGCAGGTTACTGACCTATGTACAATGGTTTGTATGTCTGCTTTCCATCCAGGCATACTGGCATACACCTCATAAAACCAGGCCTGGTACTGCATCTAACACATATGTTCCCATGGAAGGATAAAGGCATAATCTTATGATGGGAATGAGGGATTTGTTTATCTCTATTGCCAGTAAGATGAGGAGCTAAAATCCAAACAGTCTTACTCTTGCTTTGATTGCATTGTTTGATTCCATTTTTCCTTCTTTTCACGTTTCAGATTTTCCCTAAATGATTGCTTTTATGCTGCTCTGATACTAAGGTAGCTCCAAGACAACAGGTTTCGGAATCACAAGTTACATTTTTTACCGTCAAGCTGTCAAGAGTGAGCAGAGAGAAACATCAATTAAAAAAAAAAAAAAAAAAAAAAAAGCTGGGGTCAGATCACTGAATGCTATGTGAAGTGAGCAGTCTCTCTTTATACTTTGTTCATCAAGACAGCATGAAAAGCCAGTTCAGGGAACAAAGAAGAACTAGATGTGCCTATGCAGACGCAGTAGCCTATGCTGATGGGCTACAGGACCCTGTAGAGAGAGTCCTCTAAGTTTATTATCAGGGTTTATTAACTCACATTAAAGATTCCATGCCCAGATACAAATTGCTGTTATGTTGTTCATTACTTGTAATGAATACACATAAAATTGATTCTAGGCCAAGACCAACTACAGTGGGAAGCATAACTCAAAACAGCTGGAGAGATTAAAAACTGTTAGCCATGGATACTGCTCCGTGAGAGTTCAAATTGAGGTCTCAATCAGTCTTAATCTACTACATTCTGTATAAACCATCTGCAAGAGAAGCTCTAAGGGCTTTGTGAGCTAAATGAAAGAGAAATGGAAAGAAATTTTGGGCCAGAAAGAAGACAGTGACAGATTCTGGAATGGAAGCAAGTTTTTCTCTCTCCTACCTTAAAGCTTTTCAATGGACATATCTGGCTGTGGACACAACAGCTCTCTATGTAATTAGGACATCACTGCACTGAGGGGACAACGTTGTATCACAGAATATGACTATCTGCAACATCTGCATAAGATAGTAGCCACTCTGCGAACATTTTCTTAAGGGTTACAAAAACTTTGTGGAGGCAGAAGGCATTGAAACGTTGCTCACTTTTTTTCAATAATTTTACAAATACATAAAATACTTTCCGAATGGAAAAGCATCCCTTTACTTAGTAGATGAAGAAGTGATGCTTTGAGGCCTAGATTTTTCAGCATTTTTTTTGTAAACAGCTTTACAGTCTTTGGATAAAAGAAACTTTCTACATGCCAAGTATTTTGTTTACTTCTGCATTGCTTGGTTGTATAATTTTTAAGTAAATGTTATTAGGTCACAGGTGGCAGGCGATAGAAATTAGATAGATGCTCTGCATGTTAGCACAGATGTCATATTTTAGGCTTTTATTCTTAAAAAGATATCCCCTCAAAATGCTTGCATCCATTTAAAAATGCATATGGTTACTGACTATATCTTTAAAAGTCGTGCCACCTCAAGATTACCAAGTAGCAAACAAACATTCTTTATCACAGGAGTATGGATAAATGTCACATCAATAACATATATGCATAGAAAAATATTTGACTTGTTTTTAGAGTTCAGTCTAAACTGAAAATTTGCAGTGTACAATAAAGATAATCCAACACAATGTAACCGTATATACTAACTGTCAAAACAGACCCTCTCTAATTTTAAACAAACAAACAAACAAAAATAATAATCAAGCTCTTTAATTTAAACATCTTTCTCAATGTACTGCAATTAAAACATTGTTTTAGATCCCATAGTTTCAACATTTATGATGTGACAAAGTCAAAGCATTTGAGTACATCATAGTTTTCTAAACTTAAACTGGAAAGCTAACAGCTGGGCTTTGAGGAATTCTGCTGTTTCCTAGACAAAGACCCATTAAACATTAGATAAACAACACCTCATTCTGTTGCCCAAAAGAATATATATGACTACTCCTAAATACAGTCACCGTGCCTTATTTTGGTTTACAATTCAAAAAATTAGTGTGAAATTTGGCTGAAACCATTCACCATTATGTGCCATCACAGAAGATTCAAGACTTACAAAAAAATCACAGAATCACAGAATTGTAGGGTTTGGAAGGGACCTCAAAAGATCATTGAGTCCAACCAATAGAAATATAATAATAATAATAATGATAATAATAATAAATCCTGTTGCTTTATTTTGCCAAGAACTATCACCTAAACTCAGCATTGCCCCTTGAAGAATCAAACTTTCCAAGCATTTCTCAGGAAGAAGTTAAAAGTTGAATTTTTTCTTAGATGTAACAGGAGTTTAATTAATTACTTACACAGAATTAATATGTTGAAAAACTCATTGCAACACATTCCATTTTGGACAAACTTTTAGTCAAGTAACTCTCTTTCTCAAGGGAATATCACATTGAAATGACATGTGATACTAATGTAAGTGTAAAAGAAATAACGAAAAGGACATTTGACATTTAGAAATTTTTCAAAACAATCAGTAAATCCATTTGGGAAAAGCAGCTGATGATGACAGCTTCATAAGATGTTTTAGTTGATTTTATTAATTCCACTGAAATAAAAGCAAAAGGAAGTAAATCTAAGAACTGGCTATTCATGAATGACCCATGTGCCGAAATCTAGTCCAAAATATTTGTCCAAAACTTTTTATAATGAATACATTTAAAAAATTAATGGTCCACTCCAAAACATGTTCCACCTAGAAAAACAGCCAAATTCAGGGAAATAGTTACTGTAATTAAATTGACTAATTCTATTAAAGAGTAATGTCTCTCTGATGGAAAAAAAAAAAAACAAAAACCAACAAAAACATAACGAACGTCCAGAGCCTTTAATTTCTACAGCAAATTATACTTAATACTACGTTTATCTCTTCCAATCAAAACTGGTCTTCTAGTCACTGAAACCTCGCAGCGAGCATCAAATTCACTGCTATGACACACGGGTTTTCATATTGCTGAGTTCAAAAACTCATCCAGTTCTCGATCGCACTGCTTACAATTTTTTAGCAATATTTTGCTAATTACTTTCAGGCTAATTAATACTGTGGATTGGCCTCTCTCTGTGTGCCCTGAAGCCATTTGTTATGATATGTTAGTACAGAGAGTGTTTTGCTACACATTTGGCTCCCCACCTGGCACCACGATGGATGCTGGGAGAAAATCTTAAGCCTCTGGTGTTTCCCTGCAGGGTTTGAGTCCCTACAGCAAACTTTAGTCTGCAACCCAGTTTGAATTTAGAAAAACATGCTGAATCATTGGCAGGTTAGGTGCAGCTTGCTTCTGTCACACAGTAAGGGACTGTTTTTGTTGAATCTTAAAAGAAAAACTTTTCTGTTCCCAGTAGCTTGCTACAGAATACTGGGAGCTCATGTCAGGACAGTCATTTTTCAACATTTTAAAACTGTAAATTACATCTGAAAACGCAGAACGCAATTAAGTGAATATTGCAGAGTCCCTCGCTGCTGCTAGTCACTGTTTCTGGAAATTGTCATCATTTGTGACATAAGAAACAGCATGGGAGCCCAGAGTCAGAGGTTGCATATCAGCTTCTATGCTGTCAGAAGAAATTTATTATTTAAACACGTAGTCAGAATACTGATATTAGTGCAGTGCAATGAAGGATCTGGCCCTTAATATTTAATCTAGTATTCCACATAAGCCTCTTCTTTTTACAAGATCAGAACAAGTAATCTCTAGGTGTGGAATCTTAGCTGGAATTTCAGATGTCACTCAGATATCACTTTTTTCTTCTTTGTTAATCTGAGTAGCAGACTCAGCAGACATCAACAATCACCTCAGACTAGGTTCTTGGGCAAGATACCAGCAATGACAAAGCAATGTAATCCTCCCGGCACCCTCATCAAAGCAGGGACACAGATGTCTGGTATCACACACCACACTTACAAGGACAGACTTCACTAAGGAAGGCACAGAACTAGCAGCAGGTGGACAACATTTAATGGACACCTCTGGGAGTCACTTGTGGGCTGCCCACATGGAATTCTTTGGGTCAAGCTGGCACTGACAGAGTTGTCTACGTGCTCAAATTCAGTTCCGCATACACTCATAGTGCTTCTCCTACTAATTAGCAATTAACAATTAAAAAGGCCCTTTAGCTAGAAGAAAAGATTGTTAAGTGGTGCAGATGAGTTCTGGTGCATGCTAATGACAAGAGGGATTGTGCAAATTCGGACATAACCTCAGATCCTAGTCAAGATTTTCCATTTAATGGCTCCAGGAGCAAGTATAAAATGGAGATGATACATTCTCCCTCTCTCTTCTCTTGTCACAACCTTTTAAATGACATGAGGAGCTGTCTTATTTAGAATGGCCACTCCCCTGGTGTACATTCCTTTCATCGGTGCACAGGAGCTGGGATTTGGCAGCCAGCAGGGCAAAGGCCACTCCTCCTCTGCTTTCACTCTTGTCTAGTATTTTGTGTGTTGTTTGAAATTATTTCTCTGTTGTTATGTATCTGGGCATGGCAATGCAACCTGCTCTCACTCAATGATAACAGCTTCTGAAACTTCCAGTCTCTGCCTATTTAACCTTTCTTAGTTACCAGTTATGGAAAACGACAAAAACCTTCAGAAAAGCAAATAATATATTTTATATTCACTACTGCCTATTTTCTCTGAATTTTAGAAAACCTTATTCTATTGTGTGAAAAATTTATAGAAAAAAACAAAAAAAAATCAAATTGCAATCTACATACATATAGATGTATATTTGTTATGATATGTTAGTACAGAGAGTGTTTTGCTACACATTTGGCTCCCCACCTGGCACCACGATGGATGCTGGGAGAAAATCTTAAGCCTCTGGTGTTTCCCTGCAGGGTTTGAGTCCCTACAGCAAAATTTAGTCTGCAACCCAGAGATACCATGTATGTTGAGATACCACAACACTAAGTTCTGTAGTGTCTGCTACTGTTTTAAATGGTACACATCAATAGGTGTAGATCTCATTGCTAGCAGACAGTAGAACTAGTTTAAGTCTACCAAATAATTTTAATTTTACCAAAAACCAGTTGGATAACATGACTTCATGTTATATTTCACAAATAAATGACTAAATAAATAAATAAATAGGAGATGAAGAGGAGAAGGGGAAGTGGCAACAAAATTTAAGAAAAGAATCTTCTGAAATTAGGAATCGAGAAAAGATGACCAAATACACTTTTAAAGCATTGTTACCTCTGACATTGATGGATCTATTACTACTTTCCATCCCACAATCTGCAGATAGTAGAATAACAGGAGACACAAATCCTTGTACGGCACTGCAGGTACTAAAACAGTGAGCCTTAAGTCTTTGGAAAGTGTATGGCTTGAGCAGGGAAGAAAAAAATATATATATACTTTGATACTGAGGAAGGATGTTTAATTTTCATCTCATAGAGATGGATCTCTCATGCAGCAGAGAAGAAGGGAAAATTTATTGTCATTTCACATAGACTTGAAGGGTAAAAGCAAAGCAAACAAGAAGAGGGTTTGTATTATAAAAGTAGAGGAATAGAAGTGAGAAAATAAGGAAAGGGCAGAACTATTCAAATCATTTTGAACATGGAGTTCAGCCTGGAAACACAAATTAACTTCTCTCAAACTGAAGCCATTCTTCAACAATAGGAAAGCAGCAATTTGTTTGGCAATCTACTGTGAGCAAGATAGTTACCGTAACAGTGAATTGACTTTCCTATTGATAAGGCAGTTCTTAGCACTTTCCTGTATGTGTAAAAAAATAAGATATACTTTCTGAGTTTTCTCTAGATAAGCATTTAGAATCACAGAAATAGTCTTTTAGTGGATATATTTTGCAAGATTTGCTGCATCATTCCATTCTAACTTTTTTTGAACAACTGCAGACTTGTAACTTCATTTATTACACCTGGGAATTTCCTGCTCAGTCTATAGTTAATACTACAAATGGGATTATTTTTTTCTCCTAATGACATAGTCTGAAGCTTTATTTTCCTTTGGGTCATATATTTGTTTCTTATCTGAAATGAATTATAATTAATCACAGCTACTGGCATTTCTGTTCAGCATTTGGCTCGGGATTTCTTTTTTTTCTTCTGGACAGGCTGCAGGAACAGTTGTATTTGGATCAAATTTATTAAAATTGTATGATGGAAGTAATTTGTGTTCCTGTGATATCTACCATTGGTCTGAGACAGAAATGAACCCTCTAGGAATGGGTGAATTCTTCAAATGTTCCCTAAGGTAAAGTGGATTTGCAGAAACCCTGTACCTCACAGAAAAGAAAAGCCAGTTTGTTTCTGAGTGTCTTCTCACCTCAAAAAAATAATGAAAACATAATTCTGTAACCTGCTTGATGAATTCATATTAGTGCAAGGGGGAATGCTGTAGACATTTATAATTTAGTTTCTTTTCAGAAATATACAAAACCATCAGCCAAACAGAAATAGATGTGCCACAGAGATGTAGCCAGTATTTGCTGTTTACCATGGTGTAGGTCAGCAGAACTAAAAATACCCAACAATAATAATTATTAAAAAAGTCGACTGCCACATTTCTAGCATGATAATCCTATTAAGATTTCTAACCCTACTAAGGATAGTCTCCAAAAAGTTTAAATGGAAGACAAGTTTCAAAAAATACTTGTACTCTGTTTCAGGTTGTGTGCCTTGTTTAAGACAAAATATACTTTCGCTGCTTCCTTACCAACTATATTTTATTGCTGTACCTAAAGCAGTGTTGGCCTGAAGCGGTTGCTCTCCTCACAGCTCTATAATATTTAGAGGAGAGAGTTGGTGTTAATTAAATTTAAACACTCGGGTCAAGTACTAATGCTAATTGAGTTTTAAATCATGAGATTAGGCACAGTAAGATGGTTGAAAGTTTCAGACATGCTGTATGTTCTGCCTGAGCCATTCCAACAGAGGTACTGTGTGTAAAAACCAATTAAGAAGCCAATCTCACCAGCAGTCTCACCTCAAAGAGCTGGGAGTGAGCAGAACTGTGAACAAAATGTAGGTGTCCCTTTTCTGTCCAGTAACTTCTAACTACAATCTCAGTGCCTGCAACAGTGCCAATATGCCTTACATAGTCTTGTGATTAAACTCTCTTCATTTTTCCTTCATTTTTATGTCACCTACTCATCTCTTTCCTAAACCCACAATTTTTCCCCACTGATCTTCCAACTTTATGCTTTCTAGTATATTTTAGCAATGTAGCAGTCGTCCTGGACAATGAACAAAAAATGAATAAAAAGGAGGAATTGATTTGGCCAAGGTGCAAGAGAACTTTAAAAAGAACTAGAAAATAGATGAAACAATCAGTGTGTCCCTCTTTGAAATCTAAAAATGGAATTTGGTGAAGGCCAAATTTTCCATAAAGATTTTTTGTAAAGGACAGTTAAATAGGATCTCTTCAAATCTCTCAATGATCTGCCTTTGGAACACTGAGCTCAAAACAAACCCTGCTCCTTAGTAAATGTGCAAAAGCAAAAGATAACTGAAAAGAAAAAAGAAGTATTTCATAGCTCAGTGTCCTTTCCCAAGAAATATTTATGCAGAGCAAACCCTTATGGGGTAAACCTTTCTTATAACTACAACACTCATTCCTGTTTCAGAGGAAAGGAAATATTGCAGTGTTTATGTGAGTGAGAGCAAAATTGCTGAAACGGTACTTGAAAACAGCTTTGTTATGAATAAGCAATAAAAATCCCCAGGTGGGGCAAAACATCGTTATGGAAGGAAACACTGGATCTGTTACTGATGACGTGCAGTGTATTAAAAAGTGTGCAGTGAAAATGCACAGCAGTTGCTGGAAATTCATAGTATGAATTAGAAAACTAATGATCAAGAGCCGATGAATTTTATTAATAAGGAAAATTGATATTAATTGATTATTATCTAACTGAAATATATAAATTATAGATAATAGTTTAAATTAAATAATTGAATAGTAAAAGAATACGTAATAGGTTAATTATAAATTAATGAATTCATTCAGAAGTGTTTTAAAACAAGGAACAAAAATAAATAAAAATCAATATGTATTGAATTTAACAAACATTAAGTACTTCACTTGTCTTTCCCACTTATTTAGAGATACAGTTAAATTTCAGGTGTAATGGATGGATTTTTAAGTCTTTTTAATGCAAATATACTCTCTAAAGCAAGCTGCAGTGTGATGCTAAGATTAATTTTGTGGGAGACACTAAGCTAACAACATCAAAATTATGAAGATTAATGCAGGCATTTAACAGCTATTTGTCCAAAGCCTTTTGTGACATCTAAAACAATTTATAAAATGGATTTTTAAGAAGAAAATGGGAGTTGTTGCAACAGAGAAAAATAATCTAGCAGCATGTTGGTTTAATTTCTGCCATAGATTTCACATTTAATTGCCTGTTAACTCCAAATGGAAATGTTAATTCTAAAGAATAAGATGCATTACATCATTCATATTCACACGTTTTCATGGTGAACTATTTATTTTTTCTGTCTGCTTTTCAGAGATTAATTCAAACAACATTGAATATACCTATTGATGTAAAACTGGCAGCAGCGTCTTACAAAGTCGTTATTGATGCCTTTTTATCCCCAAAAGACAAAAAGGAGGCAAGTTGCATCACATTCGCAACAGAGTGCAAGTGCACAGGGCAGAAAATTTGATAAGCTACCACAGTTTCCCTGCTCTATGATAACTACCTGTATGTATGTTTTCTCTGTTGAACATCAGATCATTTGCGTTTGCTTACCTGGAACCGATTACATATCTTATTACTATTTGAAAAGATCCTTCATTGCTCATAGTACCATTTCTCTTCTTCTCAAAAGAGAGGACAAAACGCCATTAAAATAAGTTATCTGTTGTGGTTATAGTACAGCACATGCAAGTAACTGTTTTGATTTATTTTAGTTATGTTGCTGGGGACAGAACTCTTTAACAATTATAAAAAACCAAACAGAACATGTTTGTCTAATTTAAAGAGAAAAATATTGAAGCAGTACTCTCAAATGAAATCACTATGCCTAAGCTTTCATCCTGTCCTTTATCTGATTAGTGTTTTAAAATATGCACTTTAGGTTTATCTCAAGAATTAAAGGAAATACTGTCAATACATCAGACAAGAAGTACTTCAGAAAAAAACATTCCTGCACCCTAATACTTCAATCTAATACAACATGGTGTACTGAATTCTCTCACTGAAGTAAATGGAATACATATACATCATTCAGGTCTCTCAGAACTCGAAGTTCTTTGCTATGCCATGTAGTTAGTTTTATCCTCTACTGGTGCTACAATGTTGAATTATCTCACTAAGACAAATCAGCAGATTTTAGCACCGAAAGTCTTGTTAATCAAATGAATGGTCTTCAATAAGCAGCTTTTGCTAACGAAATGGAGATTTTGATGTTTAGACTGCTAACCGTTAAAAGGAAGCCTGCCCACTTCAGCAAGAAGTGTAATGACACAAAGCACTAGGGCTGAACCAGGGAGGGCAGATATATTACAGTAATTTTCTCACTACCTAGTGCTAAGCTAAAAAGGTCTGTTCCATGAAAAACAGCAAGACCCAGAAGAAAAGCCTTGGGATGCAAAATAAAAATGATGGAAGAGGATTCTTTCTTTATTTGTGTAGGAAAGGGATAGTTTGAGATTTAAACTACATTGTAGAAGTCTCATTTCTCTCTCTCCAGCATAGAAAAGGTATAACAACTAAATAAGCTATAACACATTCAGAAAAACAAATAGAAAAGCAGAAGTTTGTTAAAATACTAAACTACTACAAAATAAAACAAGGTTTGTTTTTTTAAAAAAAACAATCAAGGGGATACCATGTAAGCAAGTTCTTTAGCTTCAAAGCTCATACTTTCAATTATGCCTACAATTTAGAAAAATAATCCTTCGTAATTAAACTGTAGATACTACTTAAAGAAATAGGAGTGTTCATTGCAAGAGCCTCTTTTTTATTACTTTGCAGCTCTCCTGCAGCTCTCTTTGACAGCTTTGTTTTATTTTGCTCTTCACTATTGCTCAACTGCAGAAAATAGTCACTGCCTGCTGAATTCACAGGATATTGACTCATCATGAATATCTTCATGAATATCTACAGCTAATCACATCAATATGTCAAGAAGATGTTTAAATCAAGACAGCAAATAAGTCTAGTCGATCTAAGCTGTGAGAAAAATTGTTTTAAAATAGTTGATTATCTGAAAATAAGCTTTTTGCAATCTTTTTTTTTTTTTTTTTTTTTAGAAATTAGAGGTAATTTGTTCCCGTTAAGTTATAGGGATCTTCATGCTAGTAGCCAAAACTAGCAACTACTTAATTAAAATATAACAGGCAGATGGATCTAACTGAAGTGGCAGAGATGAGCCTAATTCTAGCTCTATTTCTTAATTCATGACTGGTTAGAAAGCAAAGAATTTGAAAATTGTCTTTTACTGTACTGTTTGTATGTTTGAATTTTGCATGTATATATAATAGTGCTAAAGCCTTCTGCATTGCCAAAAGATAGTTTTTCCCTAGTAACAGTGTCAATATAGCCTAAGCTTGTAAACACTGCAAAAAACAAGCTGAGGGGAATGCAGACAGATTTCCCATTGCAGACCACAAGAGTCCCAAAATATTTCAAAAAGCCAAAGTAAATAAATGGATCCAATGGGGAGGAAAAAAAAAAAAGTAACTCTAGTTACTTGTTTCTAGATCTTAGCTTAATAAATACTGAGGATGTTTGCTGAAGGATACAGAAAGGTAGTACTGTCCTACTGTCAGACACAACAGAACAAGGAAAGTCTTCAGTAGAGTTTAGTATGTCCTATCTGGCATCACGTTGCTTTTGCACATTATCCTGCCAGTTCAATGCATATAACAAAAGAATTCAAACTCTCTACAAAGAAAGTAATCTGGTTTTGTATTAAATTAAATTACAGCACTTATTTTGAGTCTGGGCTAAATTAGGAGTACATGTCATTAATGCTCATAAAAGCCTTCCTATTCCTTTTGGAACTCCTGTTATTTTGCATGATAGTCATGATTGTACAACTTTGTTCTCCTCCAAGTTACATGGTACTGTGATAAAACCAATTCTGTGTTGTCTCTGTGAAGAAGATAGATCATGACGTGTCATCTGTGGATGACAAACCCCCTCAGCAGACAGGCCTGCCTCCATCTGCTTGGAATTAAAGAGCAGTCTATGCCTGCTCCTGTATGTTCTAAATTGTTTGCTTCCTCCTTAATGTCTAACAGTCATGTCAAAATTAGTAGGCCAAAATATTTGGTTTTCAGTTACCTTCAGAGACATTTCCCCCATTTGGAAGACAGGACACATGCAAATTCTGTTTGTGTATGTGTGCAAACAAATATTAGCACTTACACATACATACTTAGCACAGAGTCGTGCTGTTCCGCAGCCAAAAACTGCTCTATATTTTCCTATCAACATTTATGCTCAAGAACTCTTAAGAAAGTTTATTATACAAAAGATCCATAAAATTGCATTTGACATCTGAATTGAGGGAGGGATTTCCAGTGAGTAGTGAATCCAGAACACTTATAACTCTTCTGCCAGTTATATACAGTCACTCCCAAATATTCCACAAACATTACTTTCTAAACAAAAAATCATACAGTTTCAAACCATGCCATTATATAGAAGTCATATTGTCCTGAAAGAGAACTAGTAAATCATCTTTTTCACACCTTTCCCCAGCAGTTTGTGATAATAAAATATGAGTGATTCAAACCCTAACACTTACAGGCACCAACAGCTTAATTATTTAACAGTTCTTGGACTGCTGATATTTCCAGCCTGTGGAACCAGCACAGACCTAGGGAGTTCTGTTACAGAAAACAGATTATTAAATAATGAAATACAGCCTTTCAAAAGCCTCTGAGATGTTTACCTTTAGGAATAAGACCAGCATTAAGAGATTTCTAATAAAATATTGAATGAATTAAGGGACTTCTTTTCTCTGTATGCAGAGGTTACATTTAAATCCCTTCGCTATGTAGCAGCCTTAGGCAACACAACCTGACTTCATGTCCCGTTGCCTTGAAAAACATGAAGAAGTCAGGTTTTTCCACATGAAAGGCAGGCAGGACTCTTCCTTCTACTCTATTCTTGTTCTATAGGCTCCCTAAGTGACTAGGGCTGTAGTGATTGAACTGAAAACCCCAGAAAGACTTTGCTTGACTTTCAGTGGATTTTAAGCATATCTGAGTTTATTTTCTGACACTGAAGCTATAGCAAAGCCTACTTTTGTTTGTGAAGCTCATAACAGAGGCAGTTTTATGCCATGTCAAGCTGGACAAAAGCAAAAAGCCCTGGCCACCAGTGAGCACAAAAAAGATTAAAGACCTGGGGACTCTTTTTTTTTTTTTTTTTTTTTTTAAAGTCAGTCAGCATTGATTGCTCCTCTGAGTCTCTAAAAGCTCTCTTTGAGAACTGAAGAGAAAAATAACAGAAATTTTGCAGGTATGCTCCTATAATATTCCCTCTTCAAATGATACTTTCCAGAAATCCTTCTAATGGTAAGAAACTGAGCTTTATAGAAATTAGGCTTTATAAAACAGCAGCATCACAAAGTGCAATAATTTCTTCGTCACAGCCATTGTAAATATCAGACTCTAGGGTATGCATCTTCTATTATCACAGCTTCAACCAAATACGTGATTCTCTCCCTGACCCACTCTCACCAAATACTGGCAGCCAGCTCCTGTCACTGCACCTTTTCCCAACACACAAGAAAGCATTTGGCTGGTATAGCTGTGTGATAAGGCCTTAAAGAGTATATGTACACTTTCAGGTGCAGGCTGTCAAACACCAGCTCTGCTCTCCCTGCCTCCTCCCCAGCTCCTGAAAAGCAAGCTAAGTTTGGCTGGGAAGCTGGTAAGTGCCTGAGTGATAATGATTGTGATAGCAATGGGTGACACTACTGGAATCTTCTGTGATGATGACGCAGAATAATATGCCTCACCATAATGCAAGTATTGCAGTATTTAAAAGAAAATATTAAGTGCAAAAGGATTTTGGTATCTGCAGCTTTTCCTTCTCTTCACAAGTCTCCCGTTAGAGAGAATTTCAGCTCACCGGGAAGGGTTAGAAAGTGATTTGTGTTCTCTCCAGAAGGACTCTGCTGCAGAGATTACACGAAATGTCACTGGGACACCGAGTCCCACTCCATTTCATCTTCTCCCATTGTGTCAGATCCTACACCTCAGCAAAACATACAGACTTCAGGAGGAGAAAGCAGTTCTCCTGAGAACTCAGTGTAGTGTATAAACTGCTCACAATAATTTTCTCTTCTCTTAAATTACTCAGAGAGCAGAAAATATAGCAAAAGGATGACTGACAATCAAAGGCAAAATAGGCTGCTTAGCGTGACAACTTGAACAGTTTCACATCAGGCAACTTGTAAAGAAAAACTCCATGCTCTCAAGCCTGACAGTTACGTACTACTCTGAGGATGTAGAGAGATTTCATTCCTAGATATTTTATTTGGCTAGCAAAGACATTCTGCAGCACTGGTTGTTCTTATTCAAGGGCGTAGATCGGCCTGACCCACATAGTTTTGTTATAAGGCCTGATAGAACAGATTCCATAGTTAAGGATTCAGGTATGGGATTTTGATCTGGTCCTACTCCTTCTGTAGAGTCAAAAATATAAGAGTTTTTAATTATTTCTGGCATGGATCATGAAATGCTTAAACACAGCTTAAAACAGTTTTACACAACAAAACAGGGTTTAATACCTCTCCCTGGTGGTGATTCCATCTACCATTGTTCAGACAGTCTTAGAGTCTGTCTGCATGCTGCAACTGGCTGCAACTCCCATCGTTCCTAACAAGGCTGAATTGAATTTGACACTGACTGAATATTAACTTAAGATGGCTTCCCCAAGAGACAGTGTTATTTTCCTTAAAGGTCCATAGCACATACAAAAAAAGTTAAGACAAAGAACTCAATACATCCTTTTAAGGGAACCTCAGTCTTGGCTAGCATCTAGAGGATAATTCCACTCATCCTAGCTAATCCTTATCTGTGATAGGGGATCATATCAAAAGGACTGAATGCTTCACTGTGATTAAAAGACAGATAACTAGGAAAATGTCAAGGGAATTTTGTGATGGTATCTTTGTTTCCATCTGAACAAAGGAAAACCAAGAAGACCGTAAGAAAAAAAATTCAGTACCACTAGAGTCTAGATATACATAAGACAAAACTTTAAAATCCATGACTTGTCAGACCAGTCAGCTTTCATTTCTGCGGACATTTTGGTCACTGGTCTTTTTCTGAATCTCTAGTCTCTTGTTTTCCCTGTAAGAAGTCATTCCCAATACTTGTTCCTGGTGTCAGAACACAGTTGGTATTCCCACGACACGCTCACTCTCAGAGTTTGTCTCCATACTCATCACCTCAGCTGGGAAGCAGATTGTTTGGCATGGGATGTGCTACTTACACCAGGGTCATTAATTCTTAATGTCTGCAGAGCTCTTGATCTTAGTCTTTTAAACAAACTTTTTTTTTTTTTTCCAAAAAAGGAAAGGGAAAAGTGGGTTGCAACATCAATTTCCTTTTTTGATGGCCAACAACAAAGGAACTAACAGGCAACACTCAGTCCTACCCCTACAAATGAAGCAGAGATTACTGAAACACTCCCCGATTCTGTTGCCAAGAGCTGCAAAAATTGCAGTCATCATGTCTGGAGAGTGCAAAGGCTATTTCACGTTCAGTGTAATTTCTTATTCAACTGTTTTTGAAGAAGACATTGTCTTTTTTGAATCTTAGGTAATGGTAGGATACCTAAATACATTTATCTGGGAAAAGTGACATGATACGGATAACTCCTTGGGACTATGTATGCTATTAGTTTTTTAGATACATTCTTTGATGCACTGTACAGAATTAAGCCAGTCTCAAAAGAAGAGGAGACAGAAAAAAAAATAGGCTGAATTTTTCTTGCAGCTTACTACAGACAGGCCTTGAAGTAAAGTTTTACTGGAAGGTCTGTTTAAACTAAATAAACTAAATTGAAACTGTTAACTCTCCATGGTTATAAACACAAGTAAAAGAGTACTCTCATAGACCAAATTGAATATAACCGTAATCATTTGTGTTTTCTGAGGATTCAGTCCAATCATTTCCAGAAGGTCACAGGATACGTCTCGGTATAAACATAGCATTCGCTGTCATCAGATCAACAAACTTTCATCTAACACTGGAGGGTGCAGAATGTAGTGGGCCACCAAGGAACATCAAAACATTACTTTCTTTCTCCCAGCATATCAGCATACTAGGTCCATATTGTAATTATCAGAGATAAATCCACAAAGATAAAGCATAACAGAAAACTTACCTAATTATGTAGAAAACACGATTTGTCCATTCATTTGCTGCACCTAGAAAAAAAAGTTTTGGTTTAGAAAATAGTAAGTGATTTTCCAAAAACCTAGATCACTATTAATATTTTTTGCCATTATTATTTATAGCCATTTCAGTTGCTCATGCACAACATTTTAGTTGGTCAGCTTTTCTGATCTAAAGGCATGATTTCCCTCTTTTCTTTTCTATGCAACTCTGATGTCATAAATACCAGTAAGTCTTCTGCAATTAATTTAAAATGCAAGAGGCACTAAGCTGTAATTCACAGCATTTATCTCCAAGAACTGCATAAGCAAATAAAATAAATATATAACTTTATTCTCTTCAATAATCTAGGCAGATATTTTTCATATGTCAGAATCACAGTTATGTGCAGTGAACCTTTGAACAAGGTTCAGTGGATCCAGATACGTCTGATAGCTGGCTAAGTCTAGTCCTTTTCAGTATTTATTTCAGACTATAACTGATCAGTTGAATGAGGTTTTTGTTAAATATTTTCAGAGCTCAGTCTTTATCAATACGGTTTAAATTTGTTTAGTTCATACAAGTGGTAACATGACAGATTTTCATGACTTTGTCCAGGCAGTTTTTGAATATCTCCAAGGATGGAGTTCCCACAACCTCCTTCCCAGAGGGGCAACTTCTGCCAGTGCTCAAACAAACTCACAGGAAAAAGTTTCCTGATGTTTAGAGGGAACCTCTTCTGTTCCAGTTTGTGTGCATTGCTTCTTGTTCTGTCACTGGGCCAAAAAGAGCCTGGATCTGTTTTTGTCAGCCTTTCAGTATTTATAGACACTGATGAGAGACCTCCTGAGCCTCCTCTTCTCCAGGCTGAACAGTCCCAACTCTCTCAAGCTCTACCCTAAGATGTAGATATAAGAGATATGATAGGTGTGCCAGCCTCTTTGCCATCTTGGCCCTATTTTGGACTGTCTCTAGGAATGTCCACATCTTTTGTACTAGGGAGCTCAGAACTGAACAAAGGTGGATCCACACCAGTGCTCAGTTGAGGGAAAGCATCATCTCCCTTCACCAGCTACCAACATACATTCTAATGTAGAATCATAGAATCATTTGAGTTGGAAGTGACCTTTAAATGTGATCTAGTCCAATCCCCCTGAATGAACCACAGCATTTACAGCAAGATAAGGTTGCTCAGAGCCCCATCCAGCCTGACCTTGAGTGTCTCCAGGGACTGGGCATCCATCATCTCTGAGCAATCTGCTCCAATGCTTCCCTACCCTTACTGTAAAAAACTTTTCCCTAACACCCAGTCTAAATCTCCCCTTGTCTACGACAATAGACCCCGCAAAAGAGTCCACACCCTTCTTTCTTTCTTACAGTCTGTTTAGATACAGAAAGGCAGCTCTCAGGTATCCCCAGAATCTTCTCTTCTCCAGGCTGAACAGCCCCAGCTCCCTCAACCTGTCCTTGCAGGGAAGGTGTTCCATCCCTTGGATCATTTTTTTTTGGCCCTCATTTGGACCCACTCTAATAGATCTATGCCTTTCCATCAAATCAATAAATACTATGCACCAAATAAATCAGGCAGAAAAATACAGAAAAAAACAACTTCATTGGCAAAATGTGCATTGTTTTCCTCCTTGTAATACAAGCTTGGGCTTCAGGTTTTTTTGCTGACAACTTACACAGCCTACTTTGATTACAACTGATACCAGATGTAGAGCCAGAGTGCAACACCAACAACAATCCACATAAAATCTACTCAGGGACCAAGCAGTTGTACAAATGGTTAATACTCTATATCCCCTTAAGTGGGATAGCTTTGGACAGCTACTATGCAGAGTTCTTTTGTACTTAAGATAAATTTCCTTGAACTACCCAGGGGCTGAGATTGCACTGCTCTAGCCTGAATCCAGGCTCTAAATAATATGCCTTAGACTACACATTAAAACTTCATTGAAGTTTAATTTATTTTCAAAAGTTAATACCTTGAAACATCTCTTTTCCATCTTCATAATACTTTTAATAACGGTCACCTTTAACATACTACCTTTCCAACTTTTTATGCTTAAAAAGCTGGTACAAAGTAGTCAGCTTACTTCTATTAAATAAATGAGTTTTCCTCCCTTCTAACTGATTTTTAAGCGGTTCTTATTTTTAAATAGCACAGGGCTTTTAGTTCACTCATTTTCTATTCAAATTTTTAGCAGTATTAGGTAAAATAACTGTAGATTTCTTAGTAGACATTTGTTCCATAAATAAGCCTTGTTCCCTGCTGTTCACTGTGTTTTATTAGCAAGAAATAATTGCTCTCAGACTTTTATGGGTCATTACATTTATATGCTCTTAAGACCTCCCCTTGGCCTGACTTACAAAGAGCAAGAAATTAGCCCCACACAGGCTGACATGTGGCTGGTCAAATCTATAGAGAAGTCATGTAGTGATGAAGAGCACACTAATCAAAGATGATAGCAAAATTCAACTGTCCTATATTATAAGGAC
Source organism: Phasianus colchicus (assembly GCF_987193195.1). Lineage (NCBI taxonomy): Eukaryota > Metazoa > Chordata > Aves > Galliformes > Phasianidae > Phasianus > Phasianus colchicus. The sequence continues at coordinate 9,024,142 of NC_143439.1, read as the reverse complement.
AACTGATCAATTCATGCTGAATTTCAGGCAGAGTGGGTTCTCCTGCTTTTATCACAGAAAATAAGCAGACTTCATTATAAATAAATGCAAATGTTCAGGGGCTGCTTTCAAAAAAGTTTAAATCAGGTGAGATTTTGTTAAGTCAAAGCTGGCAACCAGGTATATTGGCAGGAAAACGCACTAGGAAATTATCTGCAGGCAATGAACAAGACAATCAACTCTTACTCCTGTTTCCTGCAAGCATGAAGAAATTTTCATTTTCCTAGCCTTTCAGAAATTAGTTGTTAACATGCTAAAACACTAAAAAGCTAGTAAAAGCTACAAAGAAGTTTCTGTGGCGTACTTGAGACTAATCTATAGCACTCAGACCTCTGTATTTCTGTTTCCCTTTGGTCCAAATATCCTGATTTCTTCTGTCGCTCCAGTTAAACTATTTAGAATTGAACAAAGTCCAAACAAAGGCAAAGGCAAAATACCACAGGACATTAATTACCAGAGAATAAAACATAAAATGATTCCGTGAACTCACTGAAGCGCTCCTACAACAGAATAAACCTTTCCAACTGCTGTTTGAGTTGCCCAGCTGTCCCAGTTTTATTTATTTTTACTTCTGCATAACTTGAGTCCGGGAAGGAAAGACGACGGGAAGAGGAGAAAGTGGTAACTTGTCGTTCACTTGCTGTAGCCAGACTATCAAACATCTCACAGTCTTTATTCCCTTATTTTCCTCCCCAGAAGGAAAACGGACATTTGTTCCCACAGAAATCAAGCTCTGTCCGCATAACCATCTTACCCTGAAGATACCCTCAGAAGCAGTTTGGGATCAGCTGGAAGCTATCACAAAAACTCACCAAACCAGATCAGCCCTGCTTTTGTTACCTTTCTTAGCAGATTTTGCACCTTTAGGGGTTCTCTATCACCAGGGATATGCAGAACTTCATTTGTGTGAGAACTGGCAGTGTTTAACTATCTTGCTTTTTTTTTTTTTTAACCTCCATTCTTTTCATGACAGAAAATACAGGTTTTTAGAGATTTATCTAAAATTTTTGATGATTTAGATGATCATCAGTGTAGAGAGAGACACGTGATGTATATATAATGTTCAGATACTAGTAAAAACCAATATAAGTATTGAAAATGTCTCAAAAATGATAAGAGAACAAAACTTATTTCTGACCATTTAATATTATTTGATTTCCTATTGTATATGGGTTCTAAATGCAACCACACATGTAGTTTTTTTACTATGCATTATATTATAAATCTGTATGAATCTTTTTCCCAGACTGATGGACTTAAAACCAGTAATGCTGCCAAGAAAAACATTTCACATCCACTTCAGTAAACAAGAGCTTGACAAATGTAGAACTAAGTCATTTACCAGATGTTACTATTTGTCTTAAAAATCTGTCTTTGACTTTTTCTTATTTTCTCTTGACCTTGTAGGCTTCTCCCATACACACTTGATGCAAAAAAACAAATGCAAAACCTTTGAGAGCCAGTTGTTATCCAGCTAAAAAGTTTCTTGAGACCTAATACTTACACCTTCTTAGTGTGTCAACAAAACTGCTCATAGTTGAAACACCATGAACAAATTGCTGTATCACGTTTCTGCCTTTTCTTAAGCCACATAGTTTCATACTGGAAGCTTTTGCAAGATGCTTCCAGGTACTGAACAAATAAACCAAACAAAACCTCAAATAAGAAATGCAGCTAAATTACCTCATTCACAGTCACAGAAAAGGAAGATTAGATGATCCGTGTTTACACAACAATAATACACTCTTGCTATCATTAGTGAAAGAGTCTGGAACAACACATTTAAATGAATGTAGGCATTTCCATTCCAGACTTTTAAAACCACATTCTCCTTTCTCCTTCTAAACAAACAGGACACTGCTGGTGGTCATAAAGCTACACAGCATTCAGAAATTGTTCCTTCTTGGCTTCCTATTTGTTCACTTGTGTATAAACATTCAGCACAAATTCCTATTGCATCAGCTAAACTTGAGGGTCACATGTAGATCACAGTTTCTCAAATTGTTTCATTGAATTAAGATGTCTTATCCATATCATCAGAGATGGAACTAACACATACTCCCACTGAAAATATTTAGCCTCCAGAAATTTCTAGAAGATTTAAAGTTACAGTTCAGACATCAGATGTATTTTCTTCTCCTGTTTATTCCATGCTAAGCAAGTCATAATAAGCACTTTTTTTTTTTTTCAGCATTACTTCAAGTTCACCTGGGCTCTGCTTTTGCCAGTTGTGCTTTAGCAGCTTCATGAAAAACATGGGATTTAGCCGAGTACAGCTAGCACTTTTTCCATTATTACACCACTTTATTTCTCCCAAACATCTACGGTAAATGTTTTACAACACAGGAGAACTGAAACAGAAGCAGGAAGCACCTGGAGCTCCAGCTATATATATTTGCAACATTACTAAAAGAACTACCTTTCCTTCCATGGCAAGTGATCCAAAGTTGTGTTTGTGAGGTGGATAGGAGGAAATCTAGCTGAAGACTTTTGCTACTGGTTGAGTGGAAAGCAATCCCTCTCAGGAGAAACTCTACCATGCCAGATTCAGTGGAGGGATAGTCTCAGTCCCTCAATTTCACGCAATCTTAACAGAAAGGTGGAAATGAAAATAAAGCAAAAAAAAAAAAAAAAAAAAAATCTGAGCCAGAGATTGAAATGGACTTGGGCAACAAACAGGATGCAGCTGTACAGAAGGAATAGCCTAAATCAGCAAAAATGCTTTGACCAGGACTGCAACCATGGAATCATTCATGGAACAAAGCAGAGATTCACACATATTTCATCCAAGAATGACAGGCTATGATCAGAAATGAAAACATCCTAGCCGAGACTAATAAAGCAAATCTGCTGGGGCTAGTAATCTATTGGGGAAATTAAATCTGTAGGTATTTGAGGCTCAGTATAACCAGAGTAAATATGTTTTATTTATAGCAGAGAATTCAGAATGGTCCTGTTAGTCAAGCTAGTTGGGGTTTTGTTTTTGCTCAAAAAAATTGTACCCCTTTTTTCTTTTTTTTAATCTCAGTGGAATCTGTGATGCTACCTTTCTTCAGAAGTTATGGAAAAGATCCAAGGCATCTAAATGTAGAGTGGCATGGCATAAAGTGTAAAATGCAATATTCCTTAGGGCATTGAAAATGAGATTAATAGTACTAATTCAGGTAAGTCAAAGAACAAACAAGTGGCTGTAGCAAGGATAAATAGTTTGACTTCGATTGAACTGGTTATGTGATTCAGTGACACCTTCGGTCTGATTGTGTTTCACTGAAGCTCTTAAGCCACTCGTACTGCACTTAGGAAACATTCTGTTAAGGCAAACAAGTATTTTTACATATTGTAACATTTAAATCATATCAGTACTGCTCAGTTTGCCTGACAACCTGAATAGTTATTTTAACTTAAATAAAATTTTAAACACTTAAAAGGAAGACGGTAAAGTGTATCACAGAATCAAATAACAGAGTTTGTATTTTAAAAATATGAAATAATGCACTCTTCCTTAGTAGATAAATTTCTCAGGTTGATATAAATATTGATATATTGCTGTTTTCAAAATGATATATTACAAACCAAAGAAAAATAGCCATGAAGCCATATGGAAAGGATCATCATAACTGAATTGGTCTCAGATATAGTTAAGAAAAAAAAATCAATCCATTTTACACATGCCCATGCATAGTTTTGTTCACCTTCAGGTTTTCAAAAGTCTGTTTGAAATTTATCTTACTATTCCGAAACAGATAATGCAAGTACATTTTGCAAAACGTAGAGTTGTAAGTAGATGAGAGACATAAATACTATGGAAAAAAAAAAAAAAGAATAGTTACTATATGACTACCAGAAACCACAAACAAACAAAAGCAAAACAAACTCACTGATAAAACAGAACTGAGCTGAGTACTTTTCCCTGCCATATCCTGGGAACAGATTTTAGAAGCATGCACACAAGCAACTTGAATGCATACGCTACATGGATGTTTAACAAAATCATCTTTCATTGCTTTTCCTGCTGAACTTTCTCTTAGTTTGAGCTTCCACAGCATTGTTTACAGCAAGCTTGAAATTAATGCTTGTTAGGGCAAAAAAGGCAAGATACCCTTATGTCAGCAAAATAGGAAAGTCACATATAGAGTAGCTGACAAATAAAGGTTTTATTCTGCTTCTTGGAAAGTACAGAAAATGGAATGCTCAAGAATGGTTTTGTATTAAGTCTTAGTTTGTTTTTGAAGTATTTTGGTAGATGTGGATTCTGAAATGGGTATAGTTGAGACGGAAATTCAAAAAGCAATTAAAAGCAAAACTTCTGTAATGGTGAACCTATGTTGGAGCAATAGTTTGCTTTTTCTGCACTCCTTCTAAAGACATCAGAAATATAAAATCTGCTTTTCCAATCATATCTTCCCATACGGTAGACCAGTTAAGTATATTCTGCTTTGGCTGCCATTTAAAAGCTCCAACTCCAATGACTCAAAATACTTGATATCACTTTCATGATAAAACTAAATCCTGACTGAACAGGAACATTTCCAGGGCTCTCCTACACTGTCCATAACCATGTGGCCAGTGTGCTTCAGGTCCTTTTCTTGCACTACAGTAGGAAGTGGCCCTGATCGCACCACAGAGTCCTCAGCATCCACACCACTTTTATACAAACTGTGGGCAGAAAGATATGGTGCATGCTGTGAGGTAAAGATGTACCTGCAGCTTGCACACTGTCAATGGTTTATGGACTGATTTGGCCTGGTTCCATGACTAGCGGGGCAGAGGGACCCACGGATCCGTGCCTCAGAAAGGGATAAGGGAAAAAAGGTAGAGAGATAGGCCACAAAACAAAACAGCAGCAAGCAATCTGACGAGAAACTAACTAATTTACTAAATAAGATATCAGAATGCAAGATAACACACTATAATGCAGTATAATTAGAATTTGAGCTAACAGGTCAAATGAGTGCCCAAAAAAACTGAAGGCCTTAGACTAATGCTGAGGTCAGGCAGGGAAAAGAGCCTGATAATGAGCAGCAGGGAGAAGAGCCTGACAATCAAAAAGGGACAAAAAAGGGACATCAGGTGACCTTGCATGGGGTTCTACCTCCTCTCTGAATGCAAAGTCCTCTGGGGGATGTAGTTCCTCTCTTCTGGGACAGATACTGGAGCATTAACTCTTTAACTCCCAGTGCTCTATGTGATGTTATGATGTGGAATACCAATAACCCAAAATCATAAAACAATGACACATATACACCTATTTTTCCAGAGCATGCATAGAATTCTGAAGCCATTACTTGATGCTGTGCAATTAATCTATCAATCCTATTGCTAATTAGGATGAATACATAAAATCTTTAAGTATTTTTGTATATAGGAGGATTGGTACAGAGAATTCTGCTGACTGAGTCCTCAGGACCACCTGCTATTCTTTTTTTAAATTCCTAGGTTAAATCATAAATGTAAGAAAAAATTAAGCAGAAATACAGAAAACAAAATGCTGTCTTGGAAAAAAAAATGATCCACTGATTAGGATCAGAAAGTTCTAGTGGATAATGTGTTAGCCAGAAAGTGCCCGGAAGTGTAATGGCAGGACAAAAAGGCAAAAGCAATCAGCAGTACCCAAGCAAATCTGGAGCATCAACAGGCAACTCGTAGCCTGGTATTTGTTAGAGGAGTCATGTCAACTGAGTAGTATGTCTAGTTCTGACATTCAGACTATAGCTATGGTCCTAACAACATGAAAACAGTTTTGAGAAGGGGAAAGGGAACTAATGACAATTATAATGGTGGACAACAATGTTAAAGCCTAAGAATGCCTAACTGAAACCAGTTAAAAGGATAACTCAGTCCATCCTATGAATTTGGCCAGAAAACAGAAACATGATAGAAAATACTGCAAACTTATAAAGTTACAAGGCTATGACTATGACTCAAAACCAGTTTCAAACCAGAAATAAATCATCCATTGTTTGATCAGTTGTGCCTTAAATGCTGGAGATAGAAATCTGTTGAAACTGTTTTTTTTTGTTGTTGTTTTTTATTTTTTAATCAGACACAGATGGTTTTCTAAGAGACATTCTCTTTTTCAGCATATAATTAGTTTCTATTAATCTGAAACACCTGGAAATGTGAAATGCACCAGAAGAAAACAAACTCCTTAAAAGCAGCAGACAGCAACGAGGAGTCTTAACTTACTGGATAACGGGGAAATTTTCCCTTCTGAAAAAATGATTGCTATCATTTCACAGATGTGCCCAGGCCTCAGTGTTGGCAGCCAGACTCCATTTCTGTACCAGAGAAGCAAAACAGTAAACAACAAATTTGTTTCCCACTGATCTCAGAAGCTTGTCAAGGAATGGCATCACTGAGTATTTTCATAAATTACAACTATAAGAACAAGTATTTATTTTCACTGGCCGCCATCTAAATAAATGAATAACGGAAAAAATAATTTTAAGGGGGTGCCTCTAAAAGTTGTCAGAGCAGGTGATTGTGCCTTTCTGCATAGAGCAGCAGGTACAAAATGGAGTGCGTGGTACTGCTACTGCTGTTGTGGAATTGTTAACAGTGGTTCCCATCAAAAATTCATCATTATTTCAAAAATTAAGGGAGTTCAGAGGGCAGGACTAAATTTAAATTCCGATGACAATCCAAAATGAGTTGGGAACAATGTGGAACCAAAAAAAACGTGACTTGGGTTTAGGGGAAGTGTGTTAAAGGGAAGTCTGTTTCACCTCCCAGGGCATTTTTGGCCAACAAAATATTTTTCTACCATTTCATCCTTCTTTTCCAAAGATAAACTGCTCATTGTTTTAAAATTAATTGCTTCAGTGACAAGTATCAAAGTTTACGTCAATAAATTCATTCCTTATGTAGTTTCAGAGAGGGACATACTTAAATTCAGCCATGAGACTGAGTCTTCCGGTATCCTGAATGATGACATAGCATCAATTCATGCCAGGGTTTTTACCCACCCTGCTTTGCATTATACTGTAAGAAAATATTACAGATCGAGAGGGGAGGAAAAAACCTTAGTTCTATCAAAACATGCTGGTAAATTGGAGGCGTAGACAGCCTTAGTAATAAAAAAAAAGAAAAGCCATCAAAAATTAAGCAAGTGATAACCTACTGAGCACAACATTTCCATACTTGCTACAGTGTTGCTTCAGAAAATTATCTTCTCCAGGCTTAACTACAAACATACGCATAGAAAAGGATAACAGGATTGATCTTAACTGCTCTTTTGCAATCATAAAGCTAGAGTTAGTTAAAGGAACATTAATGGAAGAGTTGAAAGAAAAAAAAGAGAAAGGAAAGAGAGAACATGAGCAGAAAAGGATCTAGAGGGATGGCTAGCAGGTAGATGGCACGCTCTAGACAGCTGCTGTTGTGAAAGCTAGCCAAGCAGGGAGCTGGAGAGTGGCCAGAGCAACATGCTGCCAGAACATCAAGGAACAGGGACTCTAAAGTGGTAGACCTGAGGCTAAAGAAGCCAGATGAGCTTGCTGAAAGGTGCATGGAGAACTGCCTCTGAATGAGCAAAGGTTTTTCAGTCTTCTGGAAGCAATAAAGCTTTTTGATCTGAAACCAAATCAGATCAGATTACTGAAGGGTCACTGAAGCAAACCATTAGAGGTGTAGGTGTTATCTTGGGCACCAATTAAAACTAAAACTCATGGCTTTCAAGCGGAATGGACCACTTAAAAGGAAGCACTTGAGAAAGATGGACAGTATCTTTCTATAGCTGTTTTAACGAAGTATTTGGTTTTCCTGTCTAATTTTTTTTTCAGGAATTTCCAGGGTTTATCTGGACTGACAACTGTATTTCCCCGCAAAACTCTCCCCTGCAATTTTTATTTTCAAGGCAGCTCTAATTACAGCACTCAGGAAAAAGAATAGTTGAACGTGATTTTTCCTAGAGTTTTATAAGATAAAAATATGAAGATTTCACCTGCAGGTCTACTTGCTGCAGATTTTCTCTTAGAGTAAATTTAAAACTAAGTATTTTGATTGCTTGCAAATGAATACAGCATATAGTAATTACAAAGCTGGTTTTCCTACTGGGCGCTTGGCCAACCCTTAAACAAGCTGTCATGGGTTCCCAGTGAAGCTCAGAGCTTCTCCTGAGAATAGAGGTCTGTCCTTCATGAACTCATATGAATTTTATGTTCCAGTTCTCAGAAAAGCATTTTGCTTTCCCTGCACATTGCCAATGTATTTACAACAGCAGAGAAAAATGTCATTGTTTTATACACTATCCAGCCTCGGATTTAAGAGAAACATTTTGTTTCAACTAAAGTTTGCATTAAATACATTTCTGAAGTAGACGGAGTAACAAGGAGAAAAACAAAGAAACAAAATATCACATACTCATATCTATATAGTAAATAAAAGCCATTGCTTCCTTACTATTTGCATCTGTTTTTCAGATACAACAACCACACTATACTTGCTATTCATAATTCTCTGTGATCTAAAAACAAGTCTAAATGAATGGCTCTAAACACACAAGACTGATGAAGCTTAGCATTTAATCGTTTTCAAAGAAACAAAATCATTTGAACTACATCATATTGCTTCCTGAGTGGGACAAACTTGGGAAGTGATTCTCTTCTGCAGGTCACTGGGGAAAGTGTTGCTTAAGTGCTAATTGTTTCCTGGAATGTTTGGTCTGATAAAAAACTTCAGTGTGTTTGAACCAATTTCCTATGCTAAATGATACAGTAGTCTCCAGAAACAATGTTTTCTGAAAAGACTTGCACTAACCATGCTGAAAGAAATACGATTTTTCTTGTTACAATTTAGTAGTATTATATATGCAAGAAGTAGTTTCAGTATCACATATACACCTTGCACAGTTTTTGACCAGATTCTTCACCTCTAAAGTCCCACCTGTTCTCACACAAAGTGGAGTTATTGTCCTTATAATTATCTGTCCACGTATTTGTCTTACTATACTATACTATTTTTAAAAACACTAATGAACCTTTAAAAAAATAATTACTGTTTTCACTGACAAGATGAAGTAAAAAATGGTTAACTGACAGATTCAAAGAGAAGATGGCTAAAACTGCTCTTCAGAGACTGCCAAATTTAGATCAACCTTAAATTAGGTGTCTACAGAAAGCGTGTCTTATCATTTAAAGATTTAAGCATTGTTAAACACCTGTGCTTTGCTGATAATCTTCTTAGGTACATATTAATAGCCACTAGTATCTTGAACAGCTTTTATATTTGAGTTGCCCTGCCAGACATCAAGATATTGAAGTCTGCAGTCTTCACAACCATAGAATTGTTTTGGTTTGAAGGGACATTCAAGATCACCTAGTTCCAACTGCCTGCAATAAGCAGGAATACCTCCCACTATACCATTTTGCTCACAGCCCCATCCAGCCTGGCCTTTTGAATGTTCCCAAGGACAGGGCATTCACAGCCTCTCTGGGCAACCTGTTCCAGTGTCTTACCAGCCTCACAGTAAAGAATTTCTTCCTAATATCTAGTCTAAATCTACCCTCTTCCAGTTTAAAGCCATTTCCCTGTGTCCTGTCACTATCTGCCCTTATAAAGAGTCTCAGCAGTCCTGGAGGCCTCCTTCAAGTACTGGAAGGCCACTATAAGGTCCTCTCAGAGCCTTCCCTTCACTAACTTCAGCCTCAGCTCTCTCAGCATGTCCCTGTAGGGGAGGTACTCCAGCCCTCTGATCATTTCTGTAGTCCTCCTCTGGGACCATTCCAACAGGTCTCCTTGCATTGGGGGTGCCAGAACTGAACACAGTACTCCAGTAGGGTCTCACAAGAACAGAGCAGAGGGCAGAATCACCTCCCCCAATCTACTGGTCACACTTCTCTTGATGTATCCTAGGATACAGTTGGCCTTCTGGGCTGCAAGTACACACTGCTGGCTCACATTGACTACAGCAATAACACTGATTTAAAAGAAATTCAGAAGTGACAATTTACCTTTTGAATCTGCAGTTCATTCATTACACCTAATCAATCATCAATCTGTAAAGTGGAGATAAGTCAGAATCAAACTATGGGCTAAATGCAAAGAAATTAGAAAATAATTAAGTCATAAAAGCTTGTGTCTATCAGATGCAAAGTCTGGAATAGTATTCATGAGGCAATCAATGTTTGCCCATATACAACTATAATGCGATGGAAAGTCCTGCAATAACAGCAGAGTGGGACAATCCTAGGCTGCACCTAATGAGAACAAGCCCAAATGCAGCAGCCAAGGACACAAAAACAAAGGAAGAAAAACTGCTTATCTTCGGAAGGCCTCAGGTAGGCAGGGACGTCGAGAAAGAAATACTCACCTCCACTGCCAACACTTAAATGAGATCTGGGAAGGGCTGAATCCTGCCCTCCACCCCTTCCAATCACTTAGGTGCATTGCATGCACCTGAGCTCCCTTGGTACGGGTTGGCCTTACCTTCCCACCAGATGCTCAATCACTGCTTCATGCTGTGACTTAACATTTCCACTATAGCCCATTACAAGGTAAGGCAGTGATAACCTATGCAGAATGTGGAAGTATCACACAGTGTTCTTTAAAAAAACCCCTCAGATATCATTAATGAATGACAATCTTTCGTAAGGAAATTTGTCTCATCTAAGAGTAGACAGATGTAAGTGGGAAGAGATCTGTGTGATACATTTCTGGGTATTTTGTCACATGTTCTAGACTTCTGTGATAAGTAACAGCTCCTTTCCTACTACTTGACAAATTGCATCTGCTAAATATAGAGTTAGACAAAAGGATGATCCATCAGAGAGAAATGATAAGATGGTAAAGCTATAACTGCTCTCTGTCAAAACCCATGTTCAGAAATGTACTTTCTAACTGCACACTATATCTCTCTTTTCCTTTCAGAAAATTAAATACATGTAGAAATTAATTTTTGTATTCAAATTCTTCATTCCTTCTTCCATCCTTTTTTTTTTTGTGATATACTTTCTGAAGTTCCCTTTTTCCACCCAGGCTGATCCCCTTTCCTCCTCCGCTGTAAAAGAGGTAGATTTCAGCTTGCTGCTGAGCCACAGAGGAGAAAGGGGCAAGGGAGTGAAGATGATGTAAGAATAATCTCAAATTTCAATGATTTCTATTCATGGAAAACAGGGGAGAATATAGAAGTTGTGATTGTATGTAAGAGAGGCTGTTTGCACAGCCACAACTCATCCATTCAACATCTCCATCAGCAGCAATAGCAAGGACAAGAGGCCTAGATTAGATTCAGTATGGAAATTTTGTTTCTTCACTCATAGGTAAACTGGATTGTTTTCTAGTCCCTATAAACTGCCACCTGTTACTATGTCTGTTTTGTCGTCCCTATAAAACTGCCACCTATTACTATGTCTGTCCTTTAGGACAGTTCTATGACTGACCTGCAACTATATTACTTTCTTAAATAGCCATAAATCAAGCTTTTCCCATCAGTTGACACTTCAAGGCCTTAGCCAAAAGCTTTCTCATCTGATCCACTGTGAGATAAGCCATTTACTTGGACTGCTACCCATTTTTATTATCCAAATACTACTTTATTCTCTTGAGCCAATGCACCAAAAAGCCCAGTTAAGTTCCCCAAGCCAAACAGCCCAGAGAAGCTCCCAGAATGAGAAAACAGAGCTGAAATATAGGGCTGAAATGCAGGGCTGAATATTAGTTTGGACTTAGACTGAGTACTGATGTCAGATAATTAGGAAAGGGTAGTAAAATCAAAAAGATAGGGTAGGACCTCCACAGGTTCTGCATCCATTTCTCTGGTATTTCTCTGCAAGGGACTGGAAGAATGCTCCATTTACAGTTATGGTTCTCTTAAGTTGCCAGGAACATCAACTCTGGTATTGAGATCAATCCAGGAGACAAGGTCTTGTCTACCATCCCTACTTCTGCATAGACAGGCATATTTTGTTTGCAGCAGGTGATATCCAAACAAAGTAGTTAGCATATGTTATCAGCTGCTAGGTACCTAAACACAGCTTTTACTTCACTCCAAACTGTAGTGTCGTGAGTATTTCTGTCTCTAAAACTAAGGTTTTTAAGATTAAGACCTCTGTTCTACAGAGAAAAGAGATATTCCTGGCTTGAAAAGCAAAAAGAAAGTATATAGAAAAAAAAAAGAAAGAAAGAAGAAAAGCCAGAGGGGACAATTCTTTTAGGCTTTTATTCCCAACACTTAAAACATGTTTTTCTGGACTTCTTATTATGTTTTAGGTTAAAAAGAGGTGTCAGGAGAGGAGTGATAATTAAAAAGAATGGTCACAAGCAAGAAGCTATAAAAACAGATTTTTTTTCAACTCAGTGGCATGAACTGATCAAAGGATAAGATCAAATGGGTTCAATCAATGACATGGTATCACTACACTCAAGCTTTGATCCAGTAGACCAAGAAAAAGAGTGACAAATTGGGAATACTTTCTTGCCGTCTATGTATACAATGATGCAACCTTAATAATCAGATAATAAAAGAAATGCTATGCTCTAAGGAGCTGTTCCTTCAGCTTATGTTTGATCTGAGGTTTCTCAGTTGTGGGTGCAAGATATTCCTGCCCCTTGCAACATAATAAGTTAGAGCAAAATTTATATTTAAAACACTGTGTGCCATTTCTTAATGCTAGAAAAGTTCATAAAAATTTCAGTGTTAAACATCTGGGGGGCAAGGGGAGAGCATTGAAAATCATCCTAAAAATAATACTGCATGAAAGTGAAACATACTTATCTGACATTTTTCCCTAATCAGTACTTCCAACCAACTATTAAAAATGATACCTCTTGAGTACTTTGTTTACCTGGATATGGCTCTTTGAACTTGTTTCTTAGATTATGTCTGCCAGTCACAGAAAGTATTCCATGCCATAGATAGACCTATAATTAGCTCCGTGTCCTTCAGATCCTCAATTTGAGAGTATAGTCCTCAGATAATTCATTTTAGAAATAGACTGTGAAGTGAGGAGCAAAATTTTCAGAAGAGTGTAGCTGCAATGTTAGTCTTGCTCCATGCGTAAATTAAATCTCATCATACCCAAATGACAGTAGTAAAGAAGAAATCTTATGATCAGTTTTGAAAGTAGCTATTGAGTTTTAACTCACATTAAGCCATATTATCTGATTTTCATATGAGATACATGTATGCTGCAGCAGACACCCAGTCAGCCAGACACAATCCTCAAGATTCGTCTCTTGGGAAACAATATTCTTATTTAAGAATGATTATTAATGGTCTACTCCTTTGTGACACAGCAAGTCACAGTAAAAACCATTCCTGCAGCAGCATTAACTAGCACTTTCTCCCTGCAATTTCATTTTATGTTACCTATATATAGGAAGATCATAATGAAGAACATGAAAAGCAGGGGGGTTGGAACTTGATCCTTGAGGTCCCTTCCAACCCAAACCGTTCTATGATTCTATGAATTTACAAAATGCAAGAAGAGGTTATTTTGGGGGGTGAGGGTGAAGAATTCCTTCACACAAACATGATTATCATAAAACCCTGCTTTAAATTTTCACATGAGAGTTAACCTGAATTATCTCTGCTGATCTTCTTCCCAGAATTTGTATGTAAAAAATAAAAGAAACCTCATTAGTATTTACTCCCATAAAAGCAGGCTCAGCAATAACATTCCAGCTAGTTAGGCAGCCAAAATCTCACTGCAGTGAGAAGAGATGATCACACACACATTCAAGGACAAATCTCATGAAACTCATGTTTGACAGGAAATTGTACAGGAAGCTAATTCAGAGAGATCAAAATAAGGGTGGTATGTTCCCAGGACCCAGGGCAAGTCAGAAATCTTACAGCTGAATTTTGTACATATGGTAATTTGATCAGAGTGGATGTAACAGAGAAGGGAAGAACCAGTTGATTGAAAATGCAGTTCTAACTTAAAAAGAAAGAAAGAAAGGAAAAAAAAAATAAAAACAACATGGGAGCTTGAATTTTCGTATGTCTTAAATAAACCAAATCACAAAACTCCCTAGCTGAAACACAAGTTGCTTTATTGTAGTAGAATCTAAATTACCAGGATTTTGGATGCATGCATTAAATGCTGGGCACTTAAACTGTAGGACTTGAAATTGCTACGCACGTTTTCATTTATTTTCTAGATAATGTACTAAATTTGTTCCTACCATAAGTTTGCAAAATTTAGAAAAAAAAAGAGGGGAACATTAGAATGAAATAAAAGGATAAAACAATAGATTTGAAAGTTATTGCGCACTTCAAAGCCTACTTCATTTTTCTGTATTCAGCATTAAATGATTACAAAACGCTTGTATCCCTGATGTATGTATTAGAAACAGGGAATGCGATTCTCTTTGGAACCTCCTCTGCATTTCGAGAACATGATCGAGAGGAATTTCAAAAGTCAGTAGGAAACGTATGTGGGCTGCAGCCTGCAAATCCCACAACCACTGTACACATCCTTTCAGCCAGTCATCTGGTGATTTGTGGTAGCATGAACTTCGATTGTAAGTGGAAACTGTTTAATAACATCAAGTACAGCAGTGCCAAGTAATTCAAGTAAAAACAGAGAGCAAAGCATTAATATCAGCCATAATACTGACTTTCTCTGGGAAAATTCACAACTTGTACTGCCCCTCCATATGACTATTGGAATAAAACCTAGTATTAAAAAATTTAGTTTTTTGGTTTATATTAAAAAAATCCATCAACTTATTTTTTTAACTTTTAACATACTGAAAATTGTAGTAGCTACATCACAATCCATTTGAACTACTTTATTAAACTTAAGCATAGGGAACTCAGATAGCACCAATAAGTAAACTGGAAGTAGTTTGAACCCATTCATTCTTTTAAGTGGCTCAAAATCCAACATTGTGTCTATACTTCTGTATACTTGTAAGTGATGTAACGTGGATTTCTATGGGGAGAAGTTGTGGCTTCACCCCATAAAGACCAGACAGGAAAGAGAAAGATCAATCAATGGGAAAACACTAGAGAAGTCGGAAAAAAAACTATACAATTTCCCTGAGGTATTCCATAATTGAGGCCAAATTCTAGACTCAGTTGCACTTGTAAAACCTGACTGATTTTCTGGAAGAGTGAAATTTGCCCCCTTGTAAAGGTAATTCTAAAAAACAATTTAAAAGACAGATTCCTCTAAAAGTGCCCATGATGTACAAAGATGAACTATAACTTACATAAGTCTTCTAAGACATTTGAAAAACTTCCTGATACAAAACCATGAGGAATCTATTCAAAATCCTATTGGAATCTGAATTAAAAGAGAAGTAAATGAAGAGAGAAATCTGAAGGATAAAAACAGAACTTGGACAGGATAGCTTAAAAAAATTAATCAGGTCATGAACCAGTGAAGAATAAGACATACCATTGTGTATTTCCAAGCTCACACACACAGCATGAAAGTCTACCAAGCACTGAGCACACAAGACAGTACCACCACTAGGAGGGACTGGTGAGAGGTGTGAAGGTCAGGAGCTGTCTTGGGCACAACGACCACAAAATGGTGGGAGTTCTATATTCTTGAAGTCAGGAGGGGAGTCGGCAAAACTGCTAAGTTGGACTTCTGGAAGACAGACTTTGAAATAGACTGGACACTGATAAGGTTCCTTGGGAGTCAGTTGTGAAGGGTAAAAAGGTCCAGGAATGCTGGATACTCCTGAAGAAGGAAGTCTTAGAAGCGCAAGAGAAGGCAGTTCCCCTGCGCCATAAGATGAGCAGATCTGCATGGATGAACAGGGAACATTTTCTGAGACTCCAGGAGAAAAAGGGAGTCTTCCTCCTGTGGAAGAAGGGACTGCCAATTCTAAGAGAGTAGAAAGTTGTTAGGATATGCAGGGAGAAAATTAGAAAGGCAAAAGCCCAGCTTGAAATCAACATGGACATTGTAGTAAAGGAGAACAAAAAACTTTTTTACGAATATATTAACAGTAAGAGGAAGACTAAGGAGAATCTCTGTCCTTTTCTGGGTACAGCAGGGAACGTGACACTGAAGATAAGGAAAAGATTGAGGTTCTCAATGTCTTCTTTACATCTGCATTTAAAACTGTCATTATTTAGTCTGGAGAAGAAGAGGCTCGGGGGGAAACCATATAGCTCTCTTCTACCTGAAAGGAGGTCGTGGTGAGGTGGCGATCAGCCTCTTCTTGCAAGCAGCTAGTGATATGACTATATCACTACTATCCAACTTGAAGGAATGGCCTCAAGTTCTGCCTGTTGAGGTTTAGGTTGGATATTAGGAAGAATTTATTCTCTGAATGAGTGGTCAGTGCTGGAATGGGCTGCCCAAGGAGGTGCTTGAGCCCAGAGGTGTTCAAGAAATGTTTAGATGTTGTACAAAAGGACATGGCTTAGTGGGGAAATATTGGTAGTAGATGAATGGTTGGACTAGATGATTTAGGTCTTTTCCAACCTTGGAGAATCTATTATTATATGATTCACTGAGACTGAAGGGTATTCGATTTCATTGAGATGTACAAATGGGAAGACTCAGATGACAAGACAAAAATATGAGAAGAGGCAGGTTGGAGTCGCTTCCTTCTACTCTCCTGGTCGATTTTCTCATTAATGCATTCCAGTAAAGTGTACGAAATAAATATTTCCCACAAAAGAGCTGATTTCAGAAAGAAATTTTTTTTTCATAAAAAAAAAAGAACTTTAAACATTCTTTTAGCTTCACTTTTTTCAAGTTCATAGTTCTAGGGAAATGATTCCTCTTTAATTTCTCCACTGTTCTGTAGCTCCATCTTTCACAATACAAACGTTCATTATACCTAAATATTTCAAAAGCAAATTTACAAGACCACATCCTCACTTCCCTTCCAACAATGTGTGTATGTCCCTTCTCTAGGGATATACGCTACTGCCCCTAGTTCACCACCAAATCCGTAGTCATTAAAACTCTTGGACTCTTTCTGTCCAAATCTTGGAAAATCTTAAGGGTGATACAGTCCTTAATGTTCACTAACCTACAGATTGCTCATTTTTCTGTGGCTTTACTTTCTGTGACCTCTTACACATTAAACATTTTTCAAATGTCAGCTTCCACTTTCAATCAGCCATGTATATATTCTGATAACTAACTCTTCCATTTTAAAACACCATCATTCTTCTCAAATTGCCCCATCACAAATGGATAGAGCTCTCCATAAACAGAAAGATTTTTCCAAAAAGATATTTCACAAACATTTCCAAAGATCTCTTTTGCTATATTATCCATACAAAACCTGCAGATTATTAAGCTCTTCTGCCTTCCTTTTACTCTCAGTAGTAAATACAGTTTAATAAGTTTCTTTGGCTCCTTATTGACTGTATTTCCTCTTACATGTACTGATATTACAAACTTAAAATTAACTTTTCTTATTCTGTATACCACCTAGCACAAGTTGACCATAGTTTCTGACTATAGTTCATAATAATACAGTACTGTGCAGTTAAGACTGATTAAAAAAAAAAAAAGGAGCTGCAGCAAGGAAACACTGAGTTCAGTTTTCAGAAAGAAAAAACAGGAGAGATGCCTACAATCTACTGGAATTCAGACACCTACATGTTTCCATAAATGACAACAGGAATCTGTCATCATCTTTAATGGACCAAAGAACCTTCTGCAACAATAAGTTTCTCAAGATATCACTTCTCAAGGATGACACAAAAGATCAGTTACCCAATTTTGGCTCAAGCCTACCTTGGAACAGCAGAAAAAAATATTTTATAAACAGGAAAATTACTGTTTACAAGCTCTCTCATGAGAATGAAAACCAAATGTATACATTATACACATTTTTACATAATATATTGTTCTAAGTCTTTCCCTTTAAGGAATATGCAAAAGATGAAGTGAAAGAAACATGAGAAGAAAAGAATGAGAGTGAGACAGAGAGATCGTGAGAGAGGTTACTCTCATAGTACTTTTGATCTGGCTGACACAGAGAGGTAATAAAAATTCATAAGAAGTCTGTTCTTGCTCAATTTCCAGGACAAAGACATCTGGATATCTATCCAAGGCTGATTCAACATTGACATCTTTTGATCCCAAGTGCCCTATTTCTTGTAACTGAAGGTACTGTGAAGCAGTCACAGAAATGCACGTATTTCTCAGTGAGTTTTGGTGTAGGCTAATCAGGGTAGGATGGGATTAAAAACAAAAATTAGAACAATCCTAGACACAAAACCAAAACCTATACAGGATAAGATGAACAGTTGCCATTTGTAATAAGATTGTATTTTATTATTTATGGAGCTCTGCATGCACAATGCAGACAGCGTTTGTCTTTGCAGTCTCAATATTAGAACTTTCAGATAATGCTATCGATACACATAAGTAATTTAAGAAATTGGATTTTTGCTGTACAAATGAAAATGAGAAATGCTGTATGCCTAACAAACCAAGGAAAGCTACAAGGCAAAATAATGAATATTGTAGAAGAGAAAGAAGGAGGTAAGGGTTTAAGAAGTACCTAGGCAAAGCAAAGCTGACCAATTATATGTTACACATTCCAAGCCTCTTTAGATTATATAATGAAGTAGTGAAGATAAATACATTTTCCACATACACATTTTTAAAGTCCAGAAGATTGGGGGCTAAGCAATGTCTTAACAGCAGCTGATGTATACAATTGCATTACTGTAAAACCTAACAGCTTTTTTCCACTGCTTTAAGTGAGGTAATAAACAGTAGGAAGACTAAATTTTACATGGTCTGACAGTGACAAGATGAAGGGGAATGGTCTTAAATTAAAAGAGGGGAAATTTAGATAAGACATTTGGAAGATTTATTTATTTATTTATTTAACTCAGAAGGCGGTGAGACATAGGGACAAGTTACCCAGAAAAGCTGTGGATTCCCCATCCCTAAAGGTGTTCAGGGTCAGGTTGGATGGGACCCTGGGTAACCTGATCTAGTGGGTGGCAACCCTCCTCATGGCAAGGAGGGTGGAACTGGATGATCTTTAACTCCCTTTCCAACCCAAGCAATTCTTTGATTCTGTACTGATTCTACTACAGAAAAAAAAAGAGGCAACATTCTGCTACCTGCTGCATCAGTACAAAATAAAAAGAGATGAGCTAAAGAAAACATAACATAGATAGAACTGCCACAGAAACCTTATTCATTTGAAGTTAATAAACAAAGAGGTATTTACTTATCTTGATCTCATGCTACTGGAATGCTGTTCATTTTTTTGTGCAGATGCTTAAATTGATGAAGCTAAGAATTTCACAGTTATTTTACCTCATGTCACATTCCCCAAGCTGGTGTAAGAATAGGTGTACAATCAATAGGTATACAGAAGCTAGGCTTAATAAGATTATCACAGTGGTGGAAAGGTAATCAAAATAAATGAAAATGCTCACCGGTATCATAGACTCACAATAAAAACTCCACAAGGAGCAATCTCCAAAAAGAGAACCTTCCTCAGTGGTAGTCAGCACTTAAATGGGATCTAGGAGAAGTGGAGCCACTAGGCTCCACCCCTTCTGGTCACACAGGTAAATTGCCTTCACCTGTGCTCCTGCAGCTGACTCATTTCTTGCCTCAGGTGGTCAATCAGAGGTACAGGTCGTGATCAACAGTTCCCATACAATTTATGTTGCCACAAAACTTTTCGGACTAGCAGACACGGGGTTTCCCTCTGGCTTACACATAAGCACAGTTGTTAACTACATTTAGGTTGCCAAATTTAAAATTGATGAAATCAGAAAGAACTTTGGGAACAGATGCCCATTTGAGTTCACAAAGCATTCTTCCTTTTTTCTTGTGTGCATGTTTTACTCATATATTTCTCTAGAAAGAGAAGTCACAGAGGGAACCCATACAAAAGTTCACAGTGTCCCTTTCTAATTTATTTTTCCTGTCATGCAAGTGTAGTTACACTCTAATGCAATCCTTTTTCAGAGAATACGTGAAATGTTTGTTAATAGGGCTGTGGCCTCAAAAGGATGTCCTGGATCTGGAATATTTCCACAGGATAGCTTCCAGCTGACAGTGGTCTGATTTCTGAAGGAAGTGGTAAAGTCTAAGTCATAGCAGTTGTTTAAACTTGCACTGGCAGCATCTTACAGAAATGATTACTAATGCTGGTAGAAAGATGGAATTGATTATTTAATAAGTATATCCAGCTGTTTTTTCAGCTAATATGTTTGAAAATGGAATACTACAAAAAGATTTGCTCTAGATCCTATAAATCAAAATCCAGGAACTAAGTAAAAATAAGAGATCGTGAATATTCCCAAGTATGGTTATGTGCTTCAGTCACAGACACAGATTCAGAATAGAAAGCTTTCACAATGATAAATTACTGTTTAAAGTTCCAAGCAACAAATATACTTTCAAATATAAATGCAACTAGCTGTGAGGAAATGCACCTCATAAACAGTTTATGTCCATCTGGACACGGGTCTGGACACCCTGCTTTAGGTGGTCCTGCTGGGGTAGGGTGTTAGACTGGATGACTACCATGAAACCCTGCCAAGCTCAGCCATTCTGTGAATCTATGTGCACAGAAGTGGACTTCCACCTACCTATTGTATCTGGTAACGTAACTCTTGTCAACAAGTTCCTCTTTGATGGTCCAAATACTAAAGAAATACATACATACATTAAGATGATAAACAGAACTTGAAAATCATGTGTCATTTAAACAGTACACGAGGAAAGGTGAAGTGAAAATTACAGCTTTTGTGCAAAGCGATGAAAATTATTGCTAATAAAACTTTTCTTACATATATAAATAGAGACGTGCTTCTCCAAGAAACCGTGGCAAAATAAGTTAGTTCTACCACACTATTCATTTTTTCTATACTGAGTCTTCTCCCTCTTTAGAACTATCATTCTCACATCAGGATGCAGTTGTAACATGGTATGTATGCAGCAATTATTCTCATAAGCTAAGGCCTGGCAAACGTTTATCTATGCACATTACTTTGCTAATAGCTGCATGTATTTAATTTCATCTACCCAACCATAAGAACTTTAAAGGCCAGATCCCAACCATAGCAATACTGAGACAGATTTAAAACTGACAGTGCCTATATGTAGACAATATCATGCATTCATCATTTTGCATCCCTCTTACCCAGTCCTTGAAGGTTGTAAGTTATGGAGCTAGAATCAGGACTTTTTATGAGTTAGTAGACACGCCTAGCGAAATGTTTTTTCACACCAAGTTGGACACTGAACAAATACATTCCTATACAAAGTAGGAACATGTTAATAAAGATGGCTGAAGGCAGAGAGGAGGGTATTCAAATCATCACCTCTTGGTGCTTATGTTAGGAAGCTGGTTTTCCTTTACTGTAGATGATAAGATCTCTTACCAGGGTCTGGTTAAGATTCTAGATGGATGGCCCTTCCAGCTCAGATGCATCAAGTAGATTAAATGAATACTGATATCTCTATTCACTCATTGTCTACAATGCTGTGAAAATGCCTTCCCCAGTCACACAAATGAGGATGTTACGTATGCCACCATGGAGAAGAGAATATCTCATGAAGAGAATAGATAATCTTTAAATACTGATTGAAATAACAGCAAGGACATACATTTTGAAATCAAGCACAGAAACTCACTAGTGCTTTGTGCAATGATATTAGAACTTCCCTGTATCCTTTGGGTATACTCCTATCTACTGCTGCATCTCAACACTGTATTTGTCTCATTTATCTCATACTGGTGGCTTAGTCTGATGTTCACTAATTACTGCTTGCTTTTTTCCTCCTTTTCTTTCTTCTTTCCTTATTTTTTTTTTTTTTGTCATTTATGACTGTCTTGGTTTTCAACAGAAACTCCTTTGCAGTTTCCATTACTCACAGTCAAGAAAGAAAGAATCAATTTGGCAGAAACAGGTGAAGTAGATAGTTGGTTCCAATTTAAGCTCTTGTATTTACTAGCCTGGCAAAATAAAATCCTCAAGATAAATTGTTCTTTCCTTTCTAAACAACAGTGAGGAAGAAAAATGACCTAAATTAAATAAAATGTTGGCACAAGAGTAATTTTGTTCAATGAAACCCTAAATAAATTTAGGCCAAAAATTGTAAGAATTTGTTTTGGAATACTTTTTCATTAGGAAGTATGAGGAGCAAGAAACCTAACTGTTTTCAAGGAGTACCACTGATAAATACTTGTAACACACCAAAAAATAGGTTTGTTTTTTTTTTTTTTGTGACAGCAAAGCCTGATTGCAGTCATGTAGAGATTCTGGATTCTCTCCTAAGATAAATAAAAGCTATGTAAATGAGAAAAAAGTATATCACTCACATTAAAAAGAACAACAAATTCACAACAAATCTTATAAGGAGCAGAAATCAATTTCTCCTGGCAACTGGAACTACAGGAATTGAAGTGAAAGCCCAAGTAATCCATCACAAGCTATGATATTACTCATTCAAGAAGCACAGAATAAAGATTTATTTTATTTTAATTATTTTTAGGCAATAAAGAAACAGGCAAGGATTGTAACAAACCATTGTTTTAATAAGAAGACCTAAAGGACAAGAAGAAAAAGATGTGTTAAGTTCCACATATCCAAGGCGAATAAGCAGTATTCTTCAGAGAAAAGCATGAGTATTGAGCTTTATGAGTGGATTTGGCATTTTCTAAAACAAACAAAAAAAGAAACACAAAAACTGGACATGTAGAAAGACAAATTACACACAGCAGCTAAATCAGGGATTTACTAAAATCTATTAATTTACAGGCACAACAAAGTCTATGCTCTGGATTCATTGGTGCTGTGCTCTGGAAAATGTATTTAAATAGTATTACTAGGAATAGAAAGCAACTCCATATAAATTAAGCCAGTTTCACTGGCTGTCAACATTGGCTGATTCCTAAAACTTGATAATCCACACATTTTTTAATCCAAGAGGCTGCTTTAGACACAGCTAAGCCTGGTAATGCCAGAATGCTGTAGGAATAGCCATCCCTGTGGCACTTCCATCAAAGACAGAACATACAAGTGCCAGAAAACTCTTAAGACTGACCTGAGGCTTGCAGACCCAAGACTGGCCCCAAGACTGTCTGCTCTCAAGTGCAGACTTGGGTAGTCTTTCTTTAGAAAATTTGCAATGAGACTAATGAACTCTACAATTTAGAAATAAATCTGAATGACAATATGCGCACATGTACACAGGTTTATCAAACTGTGTGTGTGAACTATGCTTAGTAAACATGCTCTCAATACAAGATAGGAGCTAGAAACAGTAAAGCACACCAACTGAAAGAGCAAATAGGCAAACATGCAAACTGATGCTTTTAAAGGATGCAATGCTTACATTTTCTTTGTAAATTTGTTCGCATGTTGAAAGATTTTTCACTTGGCTGCATATAACATTATCTTTATAATTTTGAAGCAGAAAGGAATTAAGATTTTCAATTAACATCAGTTCTTTATAGATTTTCATTAGGATGACTTTACATTTTGTTTTTTGTAATTTCAGATATTTAATTTACTGATTGCACAAATAACTCATAATTCACATTAATGCATATACTGATACACTGATGAGATTCTGGCTTTTGTATGAAGCTTCCAAGTTCTGGAGAACAGTCTGAACAAGAATATCTGCAAGCTTCATTCAGTGAGAGCAAATTATATTCAGCCACCCCTTTTCCCTCATTCCTAATCAACTCTGATGCAGTCTCAGATAAAAAATGGTGACAGCTAAAAAGAAAATAAAATATTGAAATGGAGATATTCATATTCCTTTGTAATTACCTTTGTGGATCTCCCTCAGACTCACTGCAGATGATTTAGGTATCCTTATGGCACCATGCACAACTATTTCTATATCCAAGTAAGCATCACTGAAAAAAAATCCTTCGAATATTGTCACTCAATTTGCATTCCACGTGTCATAATTACTCTTTTATTTTTTAATAAGTCTCACAATATCATCTTTTCTCTCATCTAGGGCAATGCCATCACAAGATGGACTAACCTGAAATATGAATCTAGGTATGGAAACTGCACACATGGGATATGTGTAGTGTTACAGTCATTATACATGTTATCAATAACACAGTAAGGTAGTATTTCAAAACACAGTGGAGATGTGAGACACTATCTGTTAGGAGGGCATGGAGAAGTTAGACCAAATCCTTTCGTGCTGGTCTCATAAGTAGCAACAACAAAAAAAAGGGAATATTCACCCAAAATGTACGGTGTACATAACATTTCCATTAAAATAAATAAACAAACAAACAAATAAATAAATAACTACAATTTAAAATAACAATAATTGAATAAAAACTCAAAAGTGAAATAAAAACAAATTCCTACAGTTCAGATTATTTTTGAGACAGCAGGTATCTGTAATCATAACTTTGATAGTCCTTTCAAAATGGTGCTCATTATGCCTATAGAGCTGGTGTCAGCTTCCACTTATCTTAAATGCTGTGCATGGTCATCACCAGAAAACAAGCACATTTCTTTAATTAAAACTGAATTAATAGCAAATAAATGGAGGCAATCTAATCAGCACTGGAAGTGTGCAAAGAAATGCTCTCAGTGTGCCCCATCCCCACTCAGCAATAGGGCTGCAACCAGTAAAGAGAAAGCTACCTGGTTCTGATTTAATGTCAGAAAAATAGGCACTATGACTGTAGAAGTTACGACTTGCTGTTGGACTTGCTGTTTCTTTGTTAATGCAGCCAGCAACTTCAGTATCTCTTCACAGGACAACTCCTTCTATATACAGCATTCTGGTACAGTCGCAGGATCACAGACTCTTACATGGCTGTTTTTGACTGAAAATTTTGAAACTTCATATTGGCTTTCAAGCCCCTTGTGACCAGGTAAAGAAGCTAGAA
This sequence comes from Phasianus colchicus, assembly GCF_987193195.1. Classification (NCBI taxonomy): domain Eukaryota; kingdom Metazoa; phylum Chordata; class Aves; order Galliformes; family Phasianidae; genus Phasianus; species Phasianus colchicus. The sequence goes on along the minus strand of NC_143439.1, from coordinate 8,999,320 downwards.
AGAATAATTCGTCTTCAGCGGGTTCAATCAAAATGCTGGTTTGAATTTAAACTTAAGTCTAAATTAGGATAACAATGTAACATACCAGTCTGACTTCCTCTAAAAAGCAATTTTGGAATAGTGTGAGGTTTAAATCACTCTAGGTGAAATCCTAGGTTCACTGAAAGACAATTTTCCAAAACACTTCAAAGCAGGCAGTTAGGTTTTCGTTCCCTATATGCTTCAGGTATTTTATTCAGAGGAGGAATATGCCCTTAAAGTTTTAAAAAAATGCTTCCTTTACTTAAATTTAAAGCAAAAAAATGCTAAAAGTATACCAACTCTTCACTCATAAATAGGGAAGAAAACATTTGGAATGTCACTTTAAGGAGAATAAACAGACTTCATATTAATGGGTCATATTTGGCAACAACAAATTGCAGCATGCCTTCCCATTCCTCTTTCTTCTTTTATAACTATTATTTATTGCCATTACTGGGATGTGTTCTATAATTGGATTCTGGCACAGATCAATGGAAAGAGAAAAATCTTTCCAATCTGATTCAAAATAGGATATACTTTGTAAAATACACATGTAAAGAGTAGAAGATTACCTCCTTGCTCCCCAGTATTTATTCAAAACATTGAGACATTTCATTCCAGACTGATTTGAAGCCTGCAGTTTCTGAGGTTGTTTTTATGAACTGTGTGATTTGGGGTTGGGGTAATTTATTTCGTTTGTTGACTTGTTCTAATTGATTTTGGTCTAGAAAGTGGAAGGTTCCTTTCAAGAAACACTTTGAACCAAACTTTCTTCTAATCAAAGAGTCAGACGTAAAATGAATGTGCTGTTCTACAGCCAGAGTTAACAGATGAAAATCAGTTGAGGGCTAATTAGGCATGAAACAGGGATTCTGCTTCAGTGTCTGTTCAGAAAGTATACTGAAACAATTATGAGAAAAATGAGAAAAGCATAATACCATAAAATAATAACAAACAAAAATAAATGAAAAAATAGCATAAAGAAAGGCTAAAGCTTCACCTTCTGTTTTGAATACGGTCTTTCAGAGTTGAAGGACTTTTCAACCAACTGATTCCAACGTCACTAGTGAAGCTGAGAAATACCAGCACATTCAGATACTCTTTATCAAAGTAGTTGCTGTTTGGACCTAAGGCTAACTAGAACATCAGATAACTTCATGGCAGGGAAGTTGGAATTAGATGATCTTTAAGGTCCCTTCCAACCTAAGCCATTCTATGATTCTGTGATAATGGAATAAGGAAGAAAAGTATGAGGAAAAGTCAAACTGTTCAGAACAGAAAAATGGAAATGTTTATTTAAAGCATCAAATGGTTTCAGTGTTTTTCACTTCATATACAGCTTAAGTTATAGCAACTGCCAGCACAGGTTCACCAGTATTATCAGTCACTTAATGAATCAGAAGCACAAATCTGTAGTTTTGATGTAAAGATCATTCATAAATTCTCCGAGGGTTGTAGCACTCTTATAGCAACAAACTGGTGCCTACTTTGGAAGAAACTCTGCCTCTGAAGACTACTCCACCCCTCAGCTGTTTGTCACTACCAACTTGTCTCTTCAAAAGACGCCTACCCAAGCATCTCTTTATTTGCTTCAGGCCAACCCAGCTGTCCTAGTTTAATATGCAGGCTCCTAACAGAGCTTTGAGGAGGTGACATGTTCTACTTCTGATTGTGGACGAGCAATGGATGGGCAGCGGCATCTTAAATATGAACAACTAAATTCAGAAGATCTGTTTAGCACCTATTTGAAGTAAGAGAGAAGTGCCATTTTACTTCAAAGTAATCAAAAAGCAGATTCTGTATTCCAGTCCCTCCTAATGAGCGCCCAAAAGAATACCACAAAATTCAAAAAATGTTCCAGTTTCTGTGCATGGATTTTTTTTTCTAGTGCCAGACATTTTTAGTCTTATTTTAAAAGCTTAGTACCAGATTGTTTTCATTAAGTGGTTGCAAACATTTGTCAACCATTTTAGTAAAAAAAATCTAAGATCTTTATTGAAAAAAGCCACAGCACTGCCACTGAGAATTTCATATGCCTCTACAGTGATGTTACATACAAAAGAGTATATTTTTAAAAAATATTGATAGTTTAAACTTCTTTGCGTGTTTGTAATTGTGTTTGTTCCAGGCCTGCTTCTCATTAAGGAATGTTGTGATTTCTGTAAGAAATATAAGTCTCCCACTAGGTCTATGGGTTTTCATTTAAATGATTTGACAGTAGTTAAATCAGAGAGCAAAAAGTAGTGTGCTCTACCAGAAGTCAAAAACTTCATAGTTAATATCACTTCGTATGCAGTGTCCTAAATGTAAACTGTCGTCTCTGAAAGTATTACTCATGCACCTTCCTGACCACCTTCCTGGCCACTTGAGATGATTCATCAAGTACTGTGGCATCTGACAGAACCACAAGGTGACAACTGAGGGTAAGATGTACAATCTTATACAAGAAACTAGTCTGAATCTGAGTCTCAACACTTTGATATAAGTTGCCAAACATATCTGTTCAAACTAGCATTTCTTAATATACCAAGTCATACCAACCCTTCAAGGCAAAAGGAATTAAAATATCAGCTCCTATTCACCTTTAAAAGAACCCTAAAACTTTTCTTCATGTTAAGACACCTCATTAAGGGTGGGTGCTTATATCTACAGACAGTATTATAATGAGAGTAATAATTAATTAAAATTTTTAAAAAACACAACAATTGAAAATTTGAACTCTCTAGAAAATTGCAGAGACTAGGTTTTGTGACTATCTGGAGGCAACAATTATTGTTACTATCTCTAGAGAGTACTCGGCCCAGACACGTCTATTAATACCAGACTTATTAGGTCTTGACAGTTTATAGGACATCTGTTTTTTCATTTCCCTTTAGTCTCGCCAAATGCTAGCAGCTAAAATCATAAAGACTTTTTTCCTACTTTTGCATAACTTGAAAGACTTTTTAGCATATATGAATTTTGACAACAAACAAAATCTTTTAGCGTTCTGTATCTGATATATGTGTACAGGCATGTGTATTCAAAGAACTGCAAAGGTGAGTAAATTTATTTAATCTGAAGGTGCAGCTAGAAGAGCTAATAAACACTCGATAACTTGAACTAAAAAAGGTTGCAAACACCAAAATATCTCAGTAGCAGCTCATCTAAACTAACCCTCCACCTCAGTTCAATATACTGCAAAATTAGAGAGGAAAAAAAAAAAAAGCATTATTAAATTTCAGGAAAAAATTGCTTTTGGTATGGCCTTCCCAATTTTTTCACTTACTAACATTAATTGAAGAGAGAAAGCCAAAACACAGATCCTGATCCAAATAAAGATCAGCCAATGGTATAAAGTACAGGTTCCAAGTTAAACTGGAAGCAGTCTTTTAGTCCATCTTGTGTTTTGCCAGACCACTACAGTATTGTAAATCTAAACTTTTTAAAAAATAATGCATTTAATGCATTTTTTTCCCATACTGTTACTGTTCTTCTAAAGCTTTTATTGTTCTTGGCCATTATTTCAAAAGTAATAGTGCAGATGAGATTTGAATTGCACCAACTGAAAAAACAGGAGATAGCTACTTGGATCTTATAAATCAATTATGGGCACTTGCTGATGCTTTCATTCAGATATTTTTCTGTGAATACTTGTCAAATACCTAAACTATTTAACTGACAAGAATTCAGCCTTATCCATTTGTTTGATCTTCATACAACTGTATAATTGTTCAGATGTTTCAAACAACCTTATCTTTGATTATAAATTGCACATGAACAATATAATTTTGTACAAATGTTCGCATTACTTGCAATTATTAAACAGAAAGAAAATGAAATGTACTTGAAGTGATGCTCACTCACAAACTCAAGACTTAAGAGTATTATTACAGTTTAAGGCCTGTTTGGAAACGGATTTCTTCAAATATTTTCATTCCCTGGGAACTCATTTTCAAAAACATATTTCAGAATACAGATTATTTCAAAATCTAAATTTGATTTTCAACTAACTTCCAAAAGTTTTTGAAAATGTACTGTCAAAATTATTATAGCCACTAGTTAAATAATATCTATAAATAATCAGGACATATTAGAAAATGTGAAAATGGCAGAATTAAAATTCTGAGGAAGTCTGAACAGTTTTGTAGAAAATTGCAGCAATTGTCCAGTTTTAGATATATTTTGAGATATATGTACATAATAGCATGGTTCCCTACAAAGTATGAGTCTGAAATAAGTACATCATTTATGATCATTCTCTGATGATACAAATAGTTGTATTTCCAGTTCCATCAAGAAATTTACACTCGTTTATGCCAGCTGAAAATCAGGTTCAACAGTATTATAATAGAGTCCCACAAAGTATCTTTGATTTCAGTGGTTCATAGAATCACAGAACGGCCTGGGTTGGAACAGACCTCAAGGATCATCAAGCCCCAGCCCCCCTGCCTCAGGCAGGGTCACCAACCTCCATATCCAACACTAGACCAGACTGCCCAGGGCCCCATCCAACCTGGCCCTGAACACCTCCAGGGATGGACGGGGCATCCACAGCCTCTCTGGGCAGCTGTTCCAGCACCTCACTACTCCCATAGAGAAGAACTTCCCCCTGACATCCAACCTAAATCTTCCCTCCTTCAACTTAGAAGCATTTCTCCTTATCTGCCATTACCTACCCTTGAAAAGAGCTGGCTCCCCTCCTGTTTGTAGGCTCCCTTTCGGTACTGAAAGGCTGCACTGAGGTCACCCTGCAGCCTTCTTTTCTCCAGATTGAACAAGCCCAGCTCTCTCAGTTTGTCTTTGTAGAAGAGGTGCTCCAGCTCTCTGATCATCTGTGTGGCACTCCTCTGGACACTCTCCAAAAGATCCCTGTCTTTCTTGTACTGGGGGCCCTAGACCTGGATGCAGTACTCCAGATGGGTCTGAAGTAAATATGTAATGTTTGATCACAGTAGTGAAAACATTTCAATCTATGTTTCATGAGAATTTGCTTGTTTTTTTCAGTATATTCATAATATTCTATTCTAAATAACTACAAAACTTCCTTCTGATGAAAGAGAACCTCACATTTCCACTGTCTTAGATCTGAGGTAGTTAAGATTTAGCATTATATTTGCTTATGGATTAGAACATACGAGTTTGATGTTTTTAAAGCACTGAAAAGTGACTTTTCCAGATATTCTTCCTTAAGAAAGCATGATGCAAATTATAAACTCACTGGTTCCAGGAATACATAAGAATATATTTGCATATATTTATTGTTGGTATTTTTTAACTTACTTCCTGAATATTTAAATTGAATAGCATATTAAATTAACAAGAGTTGATGAAAGTTTGTGACAAGGAGAAGTAGAAGTTGAACACTTAAAAAATATATTAATTCCTGTTACCCACAATACATTATTTTATTTATTAGCAATAGTAATAGTATTTTTGCTATAGTCATAAGATTTATCAGATAAAGTTATTGGTTACATTACGGTGCCCAGAAATAGCATAGCCTTGAACTTTTATATTTTTCAATCTATATAGATGGAATAGTTTTGTGTTACAGCTTGATACAAATACCTTGCTATAGGAGTTTTTCTGTTCATAACTTATCTCTTATTACACTGGGTAGTACCACAACAGTGGCTTGATACACAGAGAGCAGCTCAGTTACATATTACGAGAGCTGCTCTGAACATAACGCCTCCTATTATATTATACTGGCCTTCAACACCATAGGCAGATGTTAGTGGTAGAAGTTGAACTTTCCCACCAATATTCCATAATGTTTTGTTGCTGTGCAACAGATGGCTGCAGAGGGGCTGTCTGATAAAAAGGCATCTGAAAGAAGCGCATATGAAACAAAGATTTTGCTGAATTCCTCCATGCTGAAAGAATTGCACCCACTGACGTTTACCACTACTTGCTGAACATTTATGAAGACCAAAAAGTGCACGTTAGCACTGTGAAGTGGTGGTGGCTGGTGCATTAGAGCAGTGGTGACAGCAACAGTAGGTCAATTCTGCTGGTGCAGATTTTTACGAGCATGGCATGCAAGCTCTTGTTCATCTCTGCTGGAAATGCATAGCTAACGGGGGTAACTATGTTGAAAAATAGTGTTTTGTAGCTGAGAATTTACTCTTTTAGAAAGTGCTATTGTTTTCTTTGTATCTGTTGTAGGTTCCATAGAAATAAGTATGAGACATTACTTTCATAGTGAGATATTTGATTAGAAAATACATGGTTGCAGTTACCAGTGGGAAAAAATAAAAGGTGTATGTTCAAAGACATTGTAACTGAGTTAGATCTTTTGTCTAGGATAATTGGACTGAGACACTGGAGTTCACTCCTTTGTTTTTCATTCCAGCATGCCTTCTTTCTGGGAGCAGCAAAGACCAGCCATTCCTACAGGGCTGGGGAGTCAGCACCCAAGGGGGATATTACAGGGGGGGCCTTGCCATCCAGAGGCATGACATTTTCTCAATTTGCTTGTCCTTCTTTCCTTATCACACCAAACCACAGCACTGTAAGATTTAGGGTAAACTAGGAAATGTTTAGTGTATGAACAAATAACACACACTACCAACTGCGTGAGAAACTACAGTTGATCATCAACTTTGGGTAGGAGAAGAATCGGTAGAAAAAAGAGCAGATGAGTGCTGTTGTTAAGGTTTAATGTCTAAAATATATATATATATATATATTATATACTTGGAATATAAGTTCTTAGAACATAGCAAAAGAGGTCAGATAAGGCTCTCTACAAGCTCAGATGGAAGAGAAATGAAATGAGCCAAAGTTAGTTTTCTCCCAACCTTTCAGTGGAGGGCCACAAAGATGATAGAGGACCTGGAGCACCTCTCGCATGAGAGTAACCTTGGTCTGTTCAGGCTGGGGAAAAGAAGACAAAGGAGTGATCTGATCAATGTTTATAAATATCTAGAGGAAAGGGAAGGCAAATGAATGAGGCCAGGTTCTTCTTGGTGGTGTGTAGCAATAGAACAAGAAGTAATGGCTTAAAACTTGAACTTACAAAGTTTCACACAAACAGAACTTATTTACAGTAAAGATGATGGAGCAATGGAACAGGTTGCCCAGAGAGGTTGTGGAGTCTCCTTCTACTGAGATATTTGAGACCCATCTGGATGCCTACCTGTGCAACCTTTTGCAGGGAGCCTACTTTAGAAGCAGGTTTGGACTCAATGATCTCTTGAGGTCCCTTTCAGCCCCTGCAATTATGTAATTCTCTAATTCTACATTAAGGTAACCACTGCACACTGAATAATACAAGATTAACTTGCTGTATCAAAATAAATGAACACGTTGCTTATTTTAATCAAGATTTAGTTAGGCTAATAAAAAAAATAGATAACTTGGAAACATTAGAAATAAGCGAAATGAGTCAGGGTTTTCCACGAAAAACATCTTCACTGCAGAGTTGTCAATAGAAATAGCTCTAATCTTATTTAGATAAAGATAAAATGGCATTCTAATATCTCACTATCTTCTCTAGATAATTTTACAAGTGATTAATATAATAACAGAAGGATCTGGCAGTAGAATAGCATTCCTCTATCACAGAAAGTGTGTTCTGCACAGGCTCCCATCTGCTAACGTGGTTTGGAGCTTGCTTATGTGAAGTAAAGATTAAAAACAAACAAACAAACAAAAAAAAAACACCAAATGAACTACCAAAAAAACCCCAATAATCTGACCTACTCTCTAAATCTTAGTGTTCTTTAAAACAAACAAACTTTGCTTTGTCTTTGTATCTACTCCTAATTTTTCTTTTTTAGTAGTGACACAGTCACTCATTGTACGGTTTCACTCATTACAAAACTATAGAACAGGCATCCTACATGATTTTGTATTTCACAGTTCTTTATTTATTTATTTATTTATTACTTCATATTTAGGATGTCATGTAAAATTCTCTTATCTATTATCATTGAAGTCTAGTCTTTTTGAGCAGGTTCCTTGAATCCCTGAGCTTGTAGCTAATTTCAGGGTCTTAGCACATTAACATTCCTCTCACTTTTTATATGTTCTATTCATAGACCTTCCACTTCAGGATATATTTCAAAACATGAATAAAATCATCTTTAGTCATTAGTGTAAGGTAAAGGTGGAATTACTTTAATCAGTGGTCTTAAGGCAATTTCTTTCAACTACTAATAAGGAGAAATGGATCTCATGTATCAATGGATTGGATTTGAGTCTAAATAGCACAGGATCTATTAAGGTGTCAACGTTTCTAAACACAGGGACACCTTTGGCCATGGATCTTTCACTAGTGACCAAGAGAGTAGTTTGGTAAAATTTTGCTATTCTGCTATTCTGATACTTTATTAGTTACTGGTCAAAATAGACAGCAAGGCTGGGAGGCAAATGCTGCCCCACTACAGGTGGATCATGAAAAAGCTCTTTCAATAAAGCAAGAAATGATATTAATTTCAAAAATTATTTTTCATATTGAATAATTTTAGTTTTCCACATCTGCTTGAAATTTAAACAGATATAAATTATGGCTAACGAGAACAAGATGGAGGACTTAGATTTAAGAAGCACTAGCATGATTTTTTTTTTCCTTTCAATTTTCCACAGCTTTCCAAATGCAGAAACATTTAAGTGGTTCTCATACATATAACTTTTCCAACATTATAGTAAACTAGTATTAAAGGAACACTCACTATAATTCACTTCGTGTTATGAATTCATATCAAGTAGAAGAAAGAAAACAACTAGATATTTACATACTTTGCCATAAATAACTCTTCTGACTTTCTGGAAATGCTACAAATTAAAGACATGGCAAACTGAAATGTTATGAAACGCCAATGGTAGACCAATATCTATTTTCGCCTTTTGAATCTTGTGAATGGGATTTTAGACTTTGTGAACTCATGAACATATGTTTCTACTTCATTCTAATTCAGAGGAGATGCACTTCAGTCCAAACTAGCTCATCCAAATGTAGCTAAAGATCATCTTGTATTTTCTCTTGTATACACCTATATAAAAGTCACCGCAGGTACATTTGTCTAATAACCTTGTAACAAAGCATACTTTTCTAACTCCTGAATTCTTCAGGAAAACCAACAGCTTTCAAAAATGTTGAGTCTTTTTGAAGAATGACTCTAGCTGCAAAATTCAGATATCCTTAAAATTAAATAAAATGAGATTCTGTGTCATAAGATGAGTAAGTTACCCTTACTCTGAATCTTTGCAGTTATGCAAGTCAAGCCAAGTAGCTTGTTGAAGACAGAAAGCTGAGGTCAAACGAAACACTTCATTACAATGATTCTGAAATACTGAGATCTTAGTCAAGAGCTCTTCCATAAAAAAAAACGCATGTACGAAGCAGTCCTGTAACAGCAGTGAAAGCTTTTGTTGTACTTAAAAATATACTGGTGTGAAGAACTGTATACAGTCACTTTTCTTAGTAGCAGAGGTTGACTGCATTTGAAAAATCAATTTAAGAATAGTTCATACATGATCCATTACTTTTCCAAAATAATTCCTGAAAAAGAAAAAAAGAAAAAGAAAAAGAAAACCACAACCAACAACAAAAACTATCAGGAATGATTAATTACAACTTCTGAGTTTAAGAATTCAATCCAGTTTTAGACACCTGTCAAAATTAAAGACAGAAAAAAGGCCCAATTAATTAATAGTAAAAAAAAAAAAAATCCAAACAAACAAACAAACAAAAACAAAAACAAAGAACACAGAATTGCTATGAGCAATTCAGTAATTTCTAGTAATAAATACTACTTATGTGGGTTGGCAATAACAGAAGAAAGCAAAATGGTTATAAACAAAATGCTAATAAATATTTCTTTCTTTTGTATTTTAAAATTTAATTGCAATAGCAGATCTGTTTATTCCATTTAATAAAAAATATAGTTAAACACATCAGTGTATGAACATATGATACAAACCCTCCAAATTAATGGAATTATTAATTGAAAGGAAAACGTGTTTTGGAATGAGAGCACATATCGAAATTTCATAGTGTTCATCACACAATTCTACTTTTTTTGGACAATAGGACTCAAATGACTGTAGCAAAGGATCAGGGTGTTAAGAATGTCTAGAGAACATACAAAAGATTCAATAATTGCATTAGAGAAAGCACTCCATAATGTGTGCGTGAACTTGAAGTACAGACTTTCTAGCACTTCAAGAGGTTTTCCAGCACGTTATCATACAGATGATTCTTGATAAAGCACATCATTAATACTAAGCATCTCACCAAACTGTGAAGAATTTTAAAATAACTTTTACTAATGTCAGATGGACAATTTAGTCAGCATTTTTTCAGCTCAAAGTAACACAAGATTTTGAATTAAACGTTCATATCTGATTTGCAAGCAGTAGGCTTCTTGTGGTTCTCATCCTGAACACTTAGGTTCCTTGAACGATCTTGCACTTTGACACATTTAATACAGATGGCTTTCTAGAAGAAATGAAGCATTGCTGTTCTAGTTGATCCAGATACCCAGATTTTGTGGGATTTTTTGTTCAAGCTTTATCAGGTGACTTAAGAGAATGTCTACAGAAACATTCTTTTAACTGTGCAGTACTCATAAAGTTATAAACAACTTCTTAAATGATTTACTACCAGGTATCTTAACTCTGCAGGCTACTGGGCATTGCATTTTTCTGTTGTTCTTTTTAGGTTGTTCTGAGTTCTTTAGGACCACGCATTTTTATATTATATTTAGGAAGACTGCCTCAAAAGAAGAAAATTATTTCTCTGCTAAAGCCAGATGGAAACTTGCCATGAAATTAGGACCTTGGAATGATTCAACAAGGGATTCAACGTTTCTTAAACTTGTTAGAGTGAAAGGAACTTGAAACTGTTTCAATTTCAAGCTGCACTCTTTCTTTGTTTCTTCATACTGAGAGAAGATTGTTAACTATAAGAGAACTTCCCAACTTGCTGCTTAAGTTTTTTTGTTCCACTACCTAGTCTGAAGAGCAGCATTATGAGATGCATGGATGCCAGAAAATCCTACAATTTTATCACCTTTGTAGATTTGGTTTTGGTCTTGAAAAATAAAAGGTATTAACAAGATATGTCCTGGATGGACCACAGAAAAATTCACCCAAGAACACATTACAGATCCTGAGTTTTTGAAACTTCTGTGCGTCCAGTTTTACCAATTGCCTCACAAACATAATCCTGACCAAGTCAGGGGAAAATGCAAACAAAAGTTGTGCATTTAATCATATTTTCTTTTTCCTAGTCTGGTTGCGGCTCGTAAGTCGTCTGATTGAATCAGACATACAACCTTTGCGTGAACCCAATGCGCTATTAAGAGGCAGCTACAGGAATGGCTGGATTCCCAAAAGCTGTTGCTTAAATGAGCCCAGTCAAGTAGTTCACCTCCATTTCAGAGACGAAACAGTTAAAGAGCTCTCAGTGTTCCCCCGTGCCCGGGAGGCAGCCTTTGTGTTTAACGTTGGCAGGGGCTCGGTTCGGGCTGCAGGCTTGTTTTAATTGGGGGAGGGGGCAGAACGGAGAGGACGCTCAGCCTTCTGCTTCAGTCTGTCTTTCCGTTACTGATTCAGCGGAGGTGGAGATTGTCTATCCCACCCAGTCAGCGGCAGGCGGGAGGATCTGCCGAGACTATCCCAGGAAAAGCTCTCGGAGGAAATCGCGGCAGCGGGGGCAGCAGCCGCAGCATGAGCGCGGAGCCGGGGCCGGCCGGACGGCTGGGCTGAGTGCGCGGAGCCGGCCGCGGGGCAGCAGCCCGCAGGTAATGGCGAGGAACGGCATGACCGGAGGATGGGGCCGAGGGTGGATCCCCGGTAGCGGTGCGGGTGGAGGGAGAGCCTTTTGTGTTAGCGGGAGAACTGCGAGGAAGTCATCCCGGCAGCGAGGAGCGCTGGCTGTGCCGCGGTGGGAGACAGCTCCGAGAAACTCACTTTGTCGGCGCTGCTTCTTTCACGGCTTTCGTGCCCTGGTTTATTAGATCTTGTTCCCACCTCAGCCGCCTTTGGGGCATATAAAGCGTTGTTCACGTTTTAGCTCTTCTTTAATACTGGGAACGCTTTCACTCCCAACGATATGCTCTCCTTGCGACTCGGGGCGCGGTGAGCTTCGGGCTTGCTACCCCAGCACGGGATGTCCCCGAGCCCGGACTTTGTAACCGAGCACAGAGACAGCACATGCACGTGGCCTGCAGGTCTGCCCCACCACCTCATACCGTGCGGAAGAAGAAAAATAGACTACATTACTGCAGAAAGTTAGTAAGGGTACCGACGTGTTACCTACATGAGGCAGGTCGCGGGTTGTTATCATACGCTGTAATAATATAGACACCGTGGATTTGTCAGGAATCCACAGATCGTTAAAAATTATTCTATAAAAACACAATTTAATTTTGCTTCTTATGGGAAAGTTCTGCTGAGAGAGGGAAGAGATGGCAACTGGCAGTTTTGTTCCCAGCTTTGCGTGCTGCCTGTGTGATTACCGCGCCATATAGCACGTGCATATTAAGTTGTCACAGGAAAGAGTCATTAAATAAGGAGTGTACTATATTGTGACTAAAAGAGTCTATGGGAGCTGTAGTCACTGTAAATGATATAAGTATAAATATTTGCCTGAAAAGAGTTGTGGTAAAAAAAAGTTGCCTGCTATTTCTGATATGGTTTAGAATCCTAAAGCAAAAGCACTTCCATTCTTCCAACCCAGCTGACTGTTGCTGACCATACCATTGCAGCAGGCATTTCACAAAGAAGGATTTGCTGTTCAGCATATAAAACTTTAAAAGCGCACAGGTACTCACAGTTGGTCAGCTGGCCATCTCAGATGCACCAAGGCAGAAGACTCAGCTTGGATCATTGGTCTGCATACGCTCTGCATACCAGACAAATATCCATTAGCATTGCAGAAGCTGTATACAGCTACACACACACACTTTCACAGATAACAATAAATATTTATAGTGTGGCTGCACTCAGAGCTCCTATCAGTAAGTTGTCTGCCACATTTTTTCTGTTGTAAATTGTTTTCTTGTTATAAACTGAATTAATAGCTCTGTAGGGAATTAAATAAGGATTAATTTAAAGGATCCTCCCAAATCCTTCATGCGAGTCTCCAGAAATCAGAAAGTTATAAATACTTGACTTTCTACTCTTCTTTTGGCAACACTGACACAAGCCACCTAAAGAAACTTCATCCTAAATTAGACCGAGATTTGAAGGAAATGGAGGGAGGTTTCACAGAAGGTGCTATCTGCCCCCTGCAGCAGGAGCCAACAACTCTGGAGATACAAACAGGCAGTTATACCAGGACAGAATGCTATGATGCTTCCTTTCCTATCTGGAAATGTCATGAGTTATCACTTAGAATACTAAACCAAGGTGTTTTTTTTTGTTGTTTTTTTTTTTTGGTTTTTTTTTGTCTTTGGAAGAGCTTAATTTTTTTTATAATTAACTTAACCCTGGATAAGGACTGCAACATGAGCTACAATTACATTATTCAAGAACCAAAGACTTTATCTCAGTAAATTGACACAAGAAGTTTTAAGGGCTCTTCCTGGTCAAATGTCCTGAGATTATGAAAGTCTTCCTCCTATTATCTTTGGACTTTGGATCCAGTCCAAATTTTGATTTGAAATACGTGTATTTTCACAGTTCTGAAATCTGGGTAATTATAAAGTCAGAAAAAAAAAATAACATAAAGCCTAATTATTGCAAAATATATTAAAAAAACTAAAAAAATTAACAAACATAGTGCCTATAATTATTAATGCAGAATTGGTACCTTGCCTTTTAATAGCCAAAATAATAACCTTTCATTTTGTTTAAAATACCATAGAACAGTCTCCAAGGACTCCCTTTAATGGTATACTTTTCTTGCGAGACTGCATTTTAAAACAAAGCTTCACCCATCATATTTTCATATACAAATTCTGTCTCCAACTAAGAGGATTCTGCAGGATCTCATTTGTCTTTGTGTTTTGTTAGAGAATTCATAAACGGGGGCAATCTACATTTCAGAGTAACACGATGATGATGAACAAGTGTTTACATACATGCACTATAGAAAGTGCACAAATACCCTTCTTTCTATATGAGAAATAGATTGTGTTACCTTCCTTGGTGTATTGATGTTGTGTTGTTTTTTTTTAATTGTTTTTCTCTGCAGGTGCAAAAGTATTTCACTGAGATACTGAAAAAACCTGTCTCGCTGACTTTGCCCATTTGGGACTTAGTGATGGAAGCCTTGTATTTACGAGTTTCTTTGCTGCTGCTGCTTTTGGGATTTGTCCTCTGTGACAGCTCTGACAGATACGCTACTAATCGGAGTGATGTGGGAATCCACCTTTCCACTTCCTCAGGGATTGAATCCAGCTTACTCCCCGCCACTAGACGGCCCCTGGTATCCAACCAAACTGTCAAATGCTCCCAGCAGACTAAGATTGCTGAAACTTTTAAATACATTAACACAGTGGTATCTTGTGCTATTTTCATCGTTGGAATGGTTGGGAATGCAACTCTGCTGAGGATCATTTACCAGAACAAGTGTATGAGGAATGGCCCGAATGCACTGATAGCCAGTCTGGCACTAGGAGACCTTATCTATATTGTCATTGATATTCCTATCAATGTGTACAAGGTAGGATGCAACACCACCACCTTTTAACTGCAGTTTCCTTACAAGTACACTAGTTCTCTTTGGTTACTTCTCTAAGTAGTAATCCTTTGTCAATGAATAGTTCACTCAAGAAAAAAACACAACTCACTTTCATTCTACAACAACCTTCTTGCTCTCAGGTCTAACCTCTTCATTTCAAAATGCAGCTCTGAGCTACATTTGTGCTATATCAAGCAGCTTTTCATTTATTCTAACTGCTATAGCTAACAAAAATTGTGAGAGTAGAGTTTATAAACTGTTCTCCTACTTTATGGACAGTATATATTTAGCATAAGGCTAGATGCTATTTTTGGAATATTTTATCCTTACTTTATGTTTTTACAGAAAATACTCTGTGATCAGCAAGATTCATGTTATGACTGCGGAGAGACATTATGTCAGTTACACTGCGAATTAAGGTTTTAATTCAACACCCATAAAAAACAGACTTCCGAAGTTATTTCAGGGCTAATAAGGTTCACTATATCACAGAACATTTTTGATGAATCAAATTTCATCTGTTTTTTTTTCAAAGTATAAAACAGGTCTTCAGCAACTCTGTCCCACTTCTTCTATCTCTTCTTAAATTTTATTTTTCATTTTAATGAAACAAAGCCATAAGATATGCTTTTTTTCTAATCTATGTTTACTAACGTAACAACCATAAGAGCGGTCAGGCACTGGAACAGCATCCCCAGGGAGGTGGTGGAGTCACTGTCCCTTGGAAGTATTCAAGAAACATGTGTATGTGGTACTAAGGAATATGGGTTTAGTGGGTGATATTGGTGGCAGATGGACAGTTGAACTAGATGATCTTAGAGGTCTTTCTATGATTCCAGGACAGGCTTGAAGGAATGTTATGAAGTCCTTTTTGAACACATCTATCTCAGTGATATTAACTTGTTTTAGAAAGTTTTCAAATAATTTTGCAAACTTTCATCTGTATCCTTGTGGATTATACAAATCCATAGCTGATGGGATATCAGTAAAAACTTAAGGCATTTCTGACAGTAAACGTAACATTAAGTAGCATAATGAAAAAAACCATTCCTCACAATTTGGCCTTTGAAGATTATAGGAACTCAACTTTTAGGTACATAAATTTTAAACAAAGGAAATTAATGCATAAATTTAGATTAAGTAGTGTTCCATGGTTTCAAATTGGATTTTTAAAGTAAAAAAAACCACCAGTGAACTGAATAAAGTATATTATATCTACTGACATAGTAACTGGACCTGCATTATAATACAAGCGTTGATACAGCAAGATCATAACAGCTTGAAATCATTAATGAATTAAAAATGTGTATGTGCATACATTTAATTTCTATAGAGGCATATAACCTACAGTAACATGCACTACCTGATTCTGATCTTACGGTAGTATAAATTACAGATAAGTCTTTAAACTTGGCTTTAACATAGTATGAATTTGAAAACAGGAAAAAGACTGTTAATCATAATGAACATGATTTAATGGAAATGTTCCTTTCCACTTTCCTGTATCCCATCTGGAAAATACAATGTTCAATTTAATGATAAGATAGCAGAAGAAAATATTTTATATTCTCAAGGTAATGCATATGATTAGCCTCTGCCTGATTTGAAATTACCCTTTGTCTTCCATAGCTATGGGATACTTAACGAGACATGAGATTGGGGTTTTGCATATTTTCATTCTCATTACTAAATTGGATTTATAGCCTGGACTACATCTCCCATAATGCATTGCTGTCTTTATAGGTATTTGCTAGGGTACTGTTCTTGTTTCTTTGGAATGTTTGATAAGAAAATTCAAGGAAAATATGGCATGTGTTTTTTCCAAGCTAAGTTTGGGAAAGAATAGGTATTCTTACTACAAAATCTTTTCTAACCTTTCAAGAGCTCTGCTGTACCTTCACATTGAAAGAGAACAGGAAATACGAAATTAATTTTGCCTTTCAGAATTGCCTTTTGATAGCCTTCTGAAAATTCTTAAGGAGTTTAGTTAAAAGCAACAAGCTACATTTTTTTAAACTCCTTTTATTATTTTGAAACACATTTTTACAGTTAATCTTCTGATACTCTACGTGTTCTGAAAGTTCACTAGCCTCACTATAACTTGTGCGATAAACTGTGCTAGTGAACGTGACCATAGACTATATCACCATTCTTTCTGCACTGCAGAGAAGTATGTGATAATTAAAGGCTGCAAATGAAACTGCAGACCCCTGACATCAATGTATGTCAACTCTGATATGCTACAACTCAGAATTAAAATCATGATGACAAGCATAAAACTAGATTTTAGTAGTTTTCTGAGTGCTTGAACCTCCAAAATTATTTACTTAAAAATTCTCATATGCAACCACCTTGTTGCATAAGGTTAGCTGCACATGTTCTGAAACATGGATGTGTTTGTAGCATTTATAGTGAGTGCTATTGCTTTTGCTAGGAAATTATTATTTACAGGATAATTTTCAAATTACCCGTTCAGTAATAAGTCTATTTACACTTAATTTTAAATCCTATTTGTATCTATTTGTATCTCAAGAGATCCTCAAATCTGTGGCACCATTTAGTTCCCCTTGTTGAGTGACAACATAAAGGATGGCTACTGGAAGTATAGCCATCTGAAGACAGCAGTGACAGACAGTGAAGGAAAAAAAGTACTTTTCTTGTTTTAAAGCTTAGATGTTAAAAGTATTTTATATAATTAGTTCCAAACTTTATTTTGAACAACCTTTTAGCTGCCTCTATGCTGAATCATAAATTTATATCCTATACAAATATCCTATATAAATAAATGGTGTCATACACTTAAAACCTTACAAGTCTGATCTTCCTTCTGAGGAGGACAAAACAGCTTTAAAATCAGAATCAGAGTAAAGCAAGCATTCATCTGCATGTTAAAATAAACCAGTCATACAGTATTAAGATGGCCAGATTCTACAGTGCCAAAGCTTCTAAGACAGTGTAATTACAATGTAAAAATGAGAAATAAGTATAATTACTTTCCTGAATCATAAGGTAGTTTAATTATTCTGAAAAAACTTCCAGAAGAGAAGCTGTTAATTTTACTGATATTCAGATTTTACAGATTCAGATTTCAGTATTTTACTGATCTTTAGAAAGAAGCAGTTAACAAATTACAGTAATTGGAAAATATAAGGTCCCAGGAGGAATGAGCCCATGATTCTATTATGCAATTAACAATGATGTGACATTAAAAAAAAAGGAAAAAAGAAAAAACAAAGAAATTACATAATTGATGTCAGATACAGATATGGTCACAGATTTTTGACATTTTTATCCACTCTTTACTGTTGAGTAGACTCAAGAATTCCCACTTACTTTCTCCAATTACTGTAATTATATGGTGGATTCCCCTTAGCAATTTGTTAAATGGATTGAGATGTTAGTAATATTCACTAGCCTCCTTTGAAGATATCCTGAATATATTAAAGTCCCATCAGGCTTAATTACCTCTAGTATATTCACTTACAGGATCAAATCAATATTAAAATTTGTAACAAAAAAGCTTTACTAGAAGGATGCCAATTATAAATCCACCCTAATGGACTGAACCAGTCATTCTAACACAATTTCATTTTCAGCCACACTTACCGAATCTGGACCCAAATAGTTTTCTCTTAATGCAAAACATACAAATCTCAGATATTCACGATGTCAAACCATGAAGCCTCCAAATCAGTGAGATTTACTTATTTTCAGTGAAAAGGAGACTGGGAACTATAGTGCTTTGTGGTGCTGTAGAGGTAAGGTTAAGGCACTGAAGAAGAGAGAGTTTCATACCTACTTTTCTAGAATCAGGTGACACAGCACATCCCTGAAAGCTGCTGCGTCACCCACATTACCCATCACTGCCACACACACACTTGCAGAAGTAAGTTAAGTTTGGACTTTATGTATGATGGTTTATTTAGGGGACTACTTTCTATGAAGAAACTAGCCAGTTTACTAAGGCAGGAAGAGCAGAACATGTCATCTTGGTTGTATCAGACCTTTGGAAAGCCCTTACAGCTTCTGCTGCTATCACTGGCTAGTTTAGCAGGAGCAGCAGCAAGAACAGCAGCTTCTCTCCATAGAAAAAGCTCTCTTGCTTCTGAAACAGAAAGTTTCCTGAGCTCATGAAGCTAGTAACATTCTAGGTCCAGGTTCTCATCTTCAGAATGTCAAAGTTCAGCATTAAAGATGTTACTGAGAAGCTTTGAGCAGTCTCCACTTCCATTTTTATGCAAAAACAAACAAACAACAACAACTCTTTAAATGAATTCTACTTATTGAAAAAGAAACTATATCAGGTTTATGTTAACTTTATCATCTTAAATCTTAATATTCTTAACTCCTTAAGTCATCATATTATAGATGCCAGTTTTTAACCTGTTTCATTTTTACATACTTTTCCTTAATTATTTTACCAGTATAACGTAAAACACATTTACCCAGAAAAAAAGCTTGAGTGTCCACTTTTCAAACAGCTCATCACAGTATTGCTTTCTTTACCAAACTACATTTTCTTATTCATGTTTATGTTTATGCTTTAGTGTCGATGGTTTCTAGATCTGAGTGGTTCACCTAGAACATTATAAAGTTAAATGTAAAAGTTAGCTGTCAGTAAGCAGATATTTTCAGCTGTAAAGGAAAACTTAGCTCAGGCATTTTTAGTCATGAACACTTTTCACATCATAGCAAATGCTGAAGTGTTAGAATCATCTCTTCTAGATCACAAGTTTTTTGGCTTATCTGGTTGCTTTCACTGACAGAATATTATACACAAACAATGCTGATAACCAAGTGTTATGGTTTTATGATTTTTTCTTACTGGTATTCCACATTATAAACCATTCCAGCCCATAAACCACTGACACCAAACATAGCAGGAGGGATTCTGTATACTAACTGAGCAAGTGACATCCATAGTAGTTATAATTTTGTGCTGAAGTAGTGTAAGGACAAGCCCATAGCAAATTACTACGCACATAAGCACATCTTGCAAAACATTTTTCTGAAGAAGAAGAGCACAGCTTGAGAAACAGTCTTAATTAAAAAGATGGGAAGTTAGCCATCAGCACTAAACAACCAGAAAAAAATAATTAACTCTACTCCATAAGCAGTGCAACATCACGGGGAAGATGTCTAGAGTTTTCTGGAATGCTTTGCTGCTAAGTAGATTCTTGTAATAAATATAAAAAACTTAAAGAGAATGCAAAAACTAGGATTTATGGTTTTCACCTGTTACGTGAGATAGAAAACTCTTCTTCAAAATCAAGGCTTTTTTTCCAGGCCTTCTCAAGCATAATTTATTTTCCCTTGTTGTAAAAACTATACATTCCTTTCCCCAGATGCCTAAGTAAGAGAAAATGACTGCTCATTTTCACTCAGCTGAGTAAAGTGGCAGAATAAGCTATAATAAGACAATAGAGGAAAAAAATGTCTTTGAAGCTACTCCTGCATCCCCACAAAACCTTTTTTCCTTCCAGAAGAAACAGTCCACCTTGAAACCCCCTGGAAATTGGAAAGAAGACAGCTATCGGCTGTACCAAAATTAAGAATATTTCCTGCAAAGAACAGCAGAAGAGATACAGTTTTCATGATTTTAGGTGTAAGCAAAATACTAATTGATACCAAAGTCAGTAGAAGCCTGAACTGTTGAGTCACCTTGATATTCTCAATGTTAGTCTTGTGTCCTGCACTACCAAGGTTTGTCCTGTTTTCCTCTAATTTTCCCATACTCAATACCCTTCCAAAGTTGAGGACTTTCACCCCAGCAGTGGGAAGAGTGAATAGTAGGAACACTTAGAGGCAGGCAGTATCCTCTCTCCTTCACTATTACAGCTCTCCTCACATGCAAAGTGGTAGAACAGAGCTGAGGCATATATCTGGAGTGTGCAACGTTTTGT
This sequence comes from Phasianus colchicus, assembly GCF_987193195.1. Taxonomy (NCBI): domain Eukaryota; kingdom Metazoa; phylum Chordata; class Aves; order Galliformes; family Phasianidae; genus Phasianus; species Phasianus colchicus. The sequence goes on along the minus strand of NC_143439.1, from coordinate 8,978,776 downwards.
GGGTCCTAAGGTAGAAATGGATGAGTGTCGTCCTGCAGTGCAATTCTCTTCAGGGTACAGGGTTTGTAGGAAGAAGAGAAAGACCTGAAAGGATGAATTTCTGTGCTGTGAAGTTTCATAGGGACATGAAGGGTCCTGGCAAAGTCACTAAATCAAAATATTGCAACCAAAATACTACAAGCAGAACACTTCTTTCTAGTCAATGAGTCTTACACATTGGAGACTGGAACACTTCGGTCAGAATTAACGTATTTTGTCACTTAATGTTGTTAAGTCAGTATCCTCTTGGATGCTTCTGTGTACAGTCAGATTCCACCTGAATTCCAGCTGAAACAGCAGATATAATATTTGACCCATGCCTTGAAACAGACCTAAGTGTAGATGACAATTTAAGACAGAGCTGCACTTGCACAGCTCAACATTTCCTACAGGAAACATGACAAAATCCCATGTGATATGACTCATATTTCATTCTGTGCTATGTTGCAAGGAAAGGACATCACCCAGGAGTACACTGATTTTATAACTCCTACAGCACAGTTAGAAGATGATGGTAGCTTATACAACTAGAAGTTAAGTAAACAGCCAGAAATCTGCTGTTCTGGACCCTGTATCTATCACTGCACAAGTTGAACAGAAGTCAGGAAATAAAAAAGAATATTTCAATTTGTCCTGCTGAAGACAGACTGAAACTTGACTGCTATAGTTGTGCCATCAGAATCACCAAGCACCTACACTTCATGAAACTCAAGAGAATATCCACCACGGGGGTCAAGAAGTTTCTGGGAAACAGAACTTGTCTATCTGCACAGCAATGATGCCAAGCAGATACGGGAAGAAAAGGAAGATTCTAGAGCACTAGGATGTAATTAGAGCAGAAAGAGGCAGATATACTAAAACCTTTGCTTTCAACCTCAGTGCCATGATGCAGAAAGAGAGGACACCTTAAAACACAGTTGTTGAACCAAAGCAGGTTTTTAGAGAGTTATTTCACAGCCAGCATCCAACCCAGTTCATCTATTTTGGGCTGAGTTTCAGGGTCATCAACCGCCTTTAAACACACAGTATCAGCCTAGAATTAGATAAACACTGGATGCATATGAGCATGTACTGATAAATGCTCATGTGGTTAGATTATAACATTCTCTCTTTTAGACTATAAGTAAGTTGCTAGAGATGCACAGTGGGACTTTATCTGTGTTTTGTACATCATCTAGCATGCTAATGGGGGTTAGAAAATAGCAACAACAGTAGAATAAAATCAGCTGAGTGACATTTAAAAATCACTGCAAAGGAATGTTCTCAGCACTGCTGTCTTGTTTGTTTCGAGCTGCAGGATTGGGGCAGAGAGGCCATATAAAGGAGCAGAAAAAAGGGGAAACTGCAGCTTTCTGGTCACTTTACTGAGGGTTTTTTTTTTTTTTTTTTTTTTAAAAGATTGTAGAACCTTGAAATTTTGGTTCTGATATGTAAAAATATGCTTTGAACTATACTCTCTTCTGGTACAGGAATTGCTCCACAGTTGAACCTTATGAAATATTCTTAGGCTGCAAATACACAAGGGGAAACGTGCACTTCCTTTGCCGCAAGTCTTATTTTGAAAACTCTGAGTTTTTGAGTGGGGTTGCAAAAGCAGAATCCATTTGACCAAGTCATGGGGAACTAGGAAACAAGTTAGGATAATCAGCCTGATTCCTCCCATCCTTATGGCTTGAGAGAAAATGTAATCTGCTAGAATTTCACCTCCATTTTGTTTGGATATTAAAACATGCAAAAGCACTAGAAGAGCAGAGCAAGGTCCCAGTACTGCATCTGAGTAAATCAGAACTGATTCAATTAAATTTCTGCGTCTAAGTTTTTGTTCAAAAGAAATGTGCTACTTCCCTCTGAAGTTTCTACATTCTGCTAGAGTAGAAGAGAGGGCAATGGACTTGTGTTGATGCAAAATTAGAAAACCACTGACTAAAAATATCTACAGAAGAAAAAAGCTGGCACCTGATCCAAAGTGAAGTAATGGATGCACAGCTGATGTGGAATGATAATGCAGGATATGCACGGAAATGATCGCAAAGTTCATCTTCAAAATCAAGCAACTTGCTCCTGATCCTAGTGATTTTGATTAAAATCAACTTGAAAAGAATGTCTAAGGACTTGGTAATGGCAGTACTTCAATTACTGGAAAAGTGTAAGAAACAAAAGGAATAAAATACTTTTCATCTCGAAAAAGGAGAGCTTCCTGGGGTTCAGGGAAGATGTGTACATGCTGAAACTGTCCATAAAGCTTCCCTGTGAGGAGTAATAGCTAAGTGAACCTTTTTCAAGAACAACACTTCTCTTTTTGAAGATAATATTTGCTTTGTAGTACCAGTTTCATGGTCAGTACAAAGTGCTTGTTCATTTCTATTGCTGATGATATGCTACAGACAAAGTGCACACAAATTGGGGGCTGTTTTTCTGTTGCCACTTAGAGTGTGACTGATAACAATAATTCTGTTTTGGGGCTCTATTTAACAACTGATAAAAATCAACAAAGGTCTGCTAGAACCTCTTTTCCTTGGCAGTGCCACTTACTTAGCTTTCATTCAGTGGTTCCTGAAAACTATTCAGATTTTAGCCAAACCCAGATACTAGATGATCACTAACTATTGAGAAAGTGAAGCTGAAATTCCATTTGACTACAACTGGTTGGAGATCCACTTCAGGTTCAGACAAAGTCTTTCCTTCTCTAACAGCTTTTCTGCAGCCCCTCACATAAACTGTAGACTCATGCAAGATTTTCTGGCAAAAAGCAAAAACATGCCTTGAAAACATTTGTTCTATTGTTGCCAGTCCATCCAGAAGATAATTCTACCGGAGCTTTCAATGTGTTTCACTCAGTCTGTACAGATAAAACCAAAAGAACAGTTCAACAGCTTGCAGACAATCTCATTGCATTCATTATGGAAGGTACTGACAATAGCAAAATCTTCAATTCTACTGATCCATTAACTATCCTCTGGTACAAGGGGATTTGTTTTTGTTAAATACTATTGGCCTAAACTGGAATACCATTGCAAAGATGGTCCCATTCTGTCTGCAGTGGTACTGATGTCAAATAAGATTCTCAGCTCTCCTTGAAAAAGGAGTGTTTTCAGTATGGTATGCAAGAAAAAAATAATACTGATCTAAACTCCAGTCACCCATTCACATCCTTCCAAATAGATGCCTTTCTGTTACCACATGTTCCTTTAGAACATAATATGGAACTAATTGTGTATGTACACTATTTCCTCCACACGCAGTTAAGAAACTGGCAGTGAATACTGACATGACTTACGCAGAAGTACATTTACAATGACAAGAATCTACTTGCATGCAAGCATGGGAATTTAGCTCTGAGGTATTTTATTATGAACTATGAATTACGCTTTGAATGCTTCGTTCTGGGACGTGCTAACTGCAACCACTTCTGATGGGGTTGAGCTAGGTTTTCACTATTAAATACTAGTGGATGAAGCACATGAACAAAAGATCTTTCAACAATACAAGTGTAGAAGGTCAACACTTAAGCTTAAATTTTCACCCTTCATGCTCCTACAGCAGCAGTTACTTCCCAGGCCCACTCAGTACTAAAGATATCTTTGATGTGTGAAAAACTGAAGATAACAATGATTGTGTTTAAGACAAGAAAGAATTATACTTGTTACATACTTGCTAAACTATTGTTCAAATATTCTGATTATTTTTTATCTTTCCTTTAGCTCCTGGCTCAGAAGTGGCCTTTTGGAGATTCTGAATTTGGGCAGTTTCTTTGCAAATTCCTTCCCTTTATACAGAAGGCATCAGTGGGAATCACAGTCCTTAATCTCTGTGCACTTAGCGTGGACAGGTATGGTATATTTCACACTTTAGACAGACAACATTCTTCCCCTTGCAGTTTTCCTGTAAAAAGGAGCACTCTGTACATTTTCAGTGGTAATACTATAGTCTTCATACTGCTTTTTGGTATCCTGGCTATAACCAGTCACACCACACCTGTAGTTCAAATTATAATTATAATTGGGATTTCAGTCAGTATTCAGTCTGTTTTGCTTTCACATGACACACTGTTTCATATTTGAACAGGATCATAAGCTTTAGTCTTAAAAATAGTTTTTCAACTCATTAGCTATGTACTACAATCACAATGTTTATTTTTATAGCTCATAAAGCCAATTGAATTTATTGAAAAATATATCAGAAATCTGCTCTGATATATTGATGTTGGTAGTTTGAAAATTAATGTTTCATTTAAAAGGGTCTAAGAAGGTACGTAAATATTACGGGAGGAAAACAGCTAATTATTACTTTATGCTTTTTTTTATGTACACATGTTAAGCAGTAGTAGAATGAAAATTCACTTCTCTCAAATCTCTTTATTTTTCTTGATCTTGAGTTAACTTGATCAAGTTCTAGTCTACAGCAATTCTGAAACACTGATGAATCAAATCCCCTCTGTGCAATAACATAGTGATGCAAAGATAAATGAAAATTGAAAAATATTTGATTGTATATGAAAATTTGATATACAAGGTTTTGCAGTGAACGAGAACTTAGTATCTATACCCAAAATACAGTTCCTTATTACATTAGTAACTCATTAAATGAACTCATTAGCTCAGAAGAAACAAACTCCTCAAGTAAGCGCTCTGTTTCTTTAGTAAGTCTGAAAATAGTAAAAAAAATTCTACTTCTCAAACAACGTCTGCTCAGTGTAAAATACAATGCCAAAGTCTACTCTAGATCAAGCGCATATGAAAACTCAGTTTGTTCACAGAATTCTCACCAATACAGCTCACCAATGTTTCGTTAGCTATAGTCCTACTACTACACACATTTTTAATAACTGGAACTCAGCTGAAGCTATCTTTTTACATATGAATGTATTTTTATAAGCAATCTTTTGCTAATCCTTACAAGAACAAATACTATTTCTATTCGTGTATAAAATCTTGTGCGTGATCAGACTCGGACTGCTTTATTTCCTCTAAATTACATGCTTCACCAAGGACATATTCTTTACCAGCTGGTACTACTGTAATACATGCCCACAGAGAATGTGTGTTAGAAAACAGGTATGTATAGCCAGTGTCTTGTCCTGGCTAACACAAAGTAAATCTGGGTTAAACTGACATTAAAGTAGAATCTGAAAGCACCTTAAGCAAATTATGTCAGGCACTGGAACATCAGGTATAGTCACAACAAAATTCTACATCAGCTATTGCATACCTTTTAATAAAGAAAATGAGTAAATATGGACTTCTGAGCTGTTGCAGCAGGACTATTCCTGGTTTATGAGCTAGTTCTTTTACATTTTGTTTTTATTTTTTTCCCATAGAAAAGCTCCTGAAAATGACATCATTTACAGCTACTTTGAGTGCTTATATACGGGATTGAATTCCGCAGTATGGAAATAGATGGAATCAGTTGCTACGACGAATTCAGAGCTTTATAGCTTTGATAATTGTTGACTCCCTAACTCTTATTTGTAGACCACAGTCTTGATCTAGAACAAGATGTTTGCTCTTTCCTAAAGGGACTGGTCCCCTTGTTAACTGCATGTTACTGTGAAACTCTACTCATTATTAGTTCCCCCTTACACAGAACAGCTTGCTCTGACAGTGTTAAAATTTAACTGTGCATTCCCAAGGGAAACAATGTCCACTTACACATCATCTCAAGAGGCTGACAGAAAACACCAAAAGAGTCATCATCCTTCAGAGGAAGTTCACATTTATTTCAGATGCCTCTCAGGCATTTTTAAGCTCTGGGTCATGAGGATGATGATAGCTTGACTTTATTTCTAAACAGTCCCTGATGCGATGAGGAGAAAGGATGTTCTCCTTCCTGAACTTTTACTTTTACTTATATCTTAGACATAACAATTTTGATGAGAAGATGGTTTTAAGAAAAGTGAAGACAAGGATATCATGTCATAAACAGACACTCTTGCTTCTTCTGCATAGAAAATTCATAGGACACACAGCTTAGTTGCTTTCATCTGGACCAACTTCCAGTGAGAATAGTAGATAGTCAAGACTGCAATACCAAAGCAAAGCAGCATAAGCCTTACTATATTAAGAGATATTAGATTAATATCAATATATTAATGACTCCTAATTTTAATTTATTAACTTATATTGCAGTCAACACACAGTGAGCTATCTTCAGAATGAGGAACTGCTGTAATCTCTCGCAGCAAAGAGAAATAGATAGGTATCAGCAGAGGCATAAAATGCTAACTTTGAGAGTAACCATTTCTCATGTACTTGATCAAGTACTGAATGACTTCTCTATTGCTTTTCTTGTTTTATAAAGGCCTGGTACTACTCACAGAACTGAAATATGTTGTACTAGTGGGTCATTAGAACACCTAATTTTAATGCAGTCAAAAGAAATAGGGAAACAAAGTCACTTCCTCCAAAAGATAAGAAGCTTGAGTAGTGACTGGCTACAGAAAAGTTACAGGCCATGATTTAATTTCCATATGCTCCTCGATTTCATTTCACAAGGCCCACAGCACGTTTTTTTTTTCAATTATGATTAGATACCACTATGGTAAAAAACTTCCAAAATATTCCAGAAACAAATCTAAGTCACAGCTGAAAACATAAGCTTACAGCGTTAACGAGGCTTACACTGAAAGGCTAATTAGAGTTCAGAAACTGTTTTTTTTTTTTTAATCAAACAATGGTGAAATCATGGAGAGGGTGTAAAAAAACAAAAAAGCACCAGAAATTATTCAGCGGCCTTACAGATCTCAGAAATGACACAGAAGAAGCCACTTCAATATTACGTCCAAGTTCTGAAATACAGATGATGTATCAGTTATTCATGAGCTCTTTAGCTTTGCAAAAAAAGATGTAATGTAAACTTATTAATCAAAGTTTCAGCCAGACATACCAAATGAAAACAAATTACACGTGAGAGAATTGACTATAAGAAATCACAAAGGAAAGGTGAAGGTGTGTTGCTTTTAATTTTCTCAGGTCAAGACAAGATGCCCTCTGTAAGACATGCTTTAAACAAGTTATAGCTAGGTAGAAGTGCAAAGTATTTAGTTTTATGTACAGATACTTCATGATGCAATAATCCCTTGTCCTTAAGTACTGTGCATCTTTGAATACAAGTAGCAGAATAGCCTGCAGGAACCATAACAAGCAAGCTGCAATAAATAGATAAGAATAGGAGAAAAGAAAAGAGAGGAAACAGAGAGGAGAAAGCAATTGAAGGGCACAATATACTGAAGTTGACAGCATATGCGTGAGCAGTAGAACACAAAACAAAAAAAAGAAGCCACAGCACTAAACATGGAAAAGGAAATGACCTGGAAAAGAGCTGAACACTTTAGACAAGGTTGGAAAGAAAAAGGAAACAAACAGAAAAGATAAAATATGAACATAGATTTTAGATTGAAGAATTCAATTTATTTCAGTTCCCTGGCAGACATCCTATGTTATTTTCTTTTAAATGTGAGGGAAATAAACCCTGCAGTATTTTCCCATTCCTAATTAAGGGATCTTTGTGCCTAGACAAAGATTATGCAAATAATAAAACCTACAGAACACCCACTTGAAACATTTTACTACCACAGTTTTTCAATTCACTCTTACAGCAATGAGCAGAGACCAAGTAATTGCAGGCTAATACATATTCAGGAAATTCTGATCTAATTAGTAAGCTTCCCATCCTTTAGCTGAAACCACTCATAATATTTTTCAGTCAGCAGTTCCTCATCTGATGGTTATTTGAAATGTGAACTGAAAAAAAACACCAAAATGTATGATCCAAACCCTTACTGCTGTGCAGACTGATCTTCTCCTGTTCAGAGCAGACATAACTTGAAGAGAACAGGTATTAAAAAAAATGCAAGACAGAGTTAGATTCATTATTTACAACTTCTTTGTATTGATTTACATAGTTGCAGAAGGAACACAGCACAAAAATTTATTTCTTATTTGGAAAAAAAAAATGTATTCCACAGTCTTGTATTTAAGAATATCATTCAAGGATGATGGGAAAGTCCCATGCTCTGTAGCTGAATGAACTGATTGCAAGGTTGCCAGTTAGCAAAGAATAAACTGCAAATTTGCTGCTATATTGCCAGAGTTTGCTTAGTACAAATACTGCGTATTTTTGTGCATACTCCAAAGAATATTCCACTTAGTAATAAAAGTTAAAATTTGATACTTGATAAAGTGAAATATAAAAAGATCACTAAATACTCCAAATTTGATTTGTATTTTAATATAAATATGTGAGAAAAGCTGATGATGAGAATTATTTTCTCAATTATTCCAGCATAGTTTGTTTCAATACTCCCGGAATACCACTCTCATAGGCTTCTTCTATGTAAGTAAAATACTGTCTCCCTTCTGAGATTTTTAAGAGATCAAAATGAAAACCTCCAGATGTATTCTTTATTTGCAAATCCACAATACGTTGGTTTGCTTTAGTATGTTCAAAATCTTTATAAATACCCTTCAATTAAAATGTCTCACTAAGAACCTATTTCTAATGCACCTGTGACTGCACTGTGTATGATCTTACTATAACTATCAAAGACAAGGATTCAAATCTGTTTACTGCAACCATTTTAACATTTACTTTCCAGTGATGTTCTGTAATAATGCCTTCTGAAGATTTTACGAGGGCCTGATCTTGCATTTCTGCATCTTTTTTTTCTAACGTAAAGGATACATGGGATTTAATTCATGTGTTTTATCCTGATAATGAGTACAATTCCAGAAAAAAAAAAAAAAAAAAAAGGAAGGGGGGTGGGGTGGTGAAACAGGAAATCAGAAGAAATGCTGTATATGTGAGTCTACAATTGTAATCTAGTATTTTGGTTAGAGGAGAGGTGTGGTTGCCATTAATAACAATTTTTCTTACTGACATCAGAAGCCTACGTTCTACACCCTTCACCAGTTTCATCCCATCAGAAAGTCTTCTCTATTTCCATTTCAGAAACTCAAACTCCAGCCATTCTCAGTACAAAGCATCTTAATCCAAAGTTTTCAGCTACTCTTTTCCTTAAACCCCTGCCATCCTTGAGCCCATATCAACACTCTGACTTCCTGCGATCATAATTTTCTCTCCTCAGCTAAAGACTAGTTCTACTAGAAGCCCACGTAGCGTTGTAATTCAAAATGAGAAAGTGCTATGACTTCGTGAAAATAAAACACAGTTTAGAAATTGTGACATTGCCAATGACAGAAGGCTCTCCAAAATGCTTTTCAGATTATTACAAAAACAAAACTGATGTTTGTTCTTTCCACAACTTTTAGATAGTTATCTTTGCTAAATTTCTGGAAATCCTAAGTAACTCGTTTGTTGCAGTATGGGTAGATAACAATCAAATCCGCTACTGAAAATTTAATTTATGGACTGGTATGTACTCTGTATTACATTCCTATCAGTCTTCTCTCTCAATAATTTTTGAACCTTTTGATCAAAGTTGACAGAGAGGTTGAGGTTTCAAAGCTAATAAATTCCTACAAGAGCCTTGAAATCTGGCAGAGAAGTAGAAGAGAAAGGCCTGCTATGTTCCCTGAATGGGAGGAAAGCTGCAGCCTGTAACAAGAATCCATCACGTGAGGGACAGGAAAGGTAAAAAGGGGAAGATGAAAAGGGAGAAATGCTGTAAGTGCACTTGCTATATTTGAAACTTTTTAGAGTTCTTACTTTTTATCTGTGTTTCAAACTATGAGTCGCATTCATACAGCAAAGCAGCTTTCAGTAAAAAGACATTTTTTTTTTGCTTTGTTGTGTTTTGCTTTTCTTTTCTTTTTTTTTTTTTTTTTAAAGCAGAAGCTTAATATCTAGGGAATAAAGTTGTGGAGAAAATTGCTACTTTTGGCATGGGCACCCTTCTTAGCCACGCTCTTCATTTTCTCATAAGAAAGGTAATGCAGGGGCTGAGATTACTGACAGAAGGATCCAACACTGTTGTAGCCTAAGGCCAATATAGAATGTGCCTCATAAAAACAGTATTTTTAGCACTAAAAAGTGTAAATAAATATATTTTCACATGATGAAGAATATTTTCACAATATTTCACTGTATGTCAAGCTGACCACTTCAGACAGCACTGCTGTTAAAGTTGAGGTAGCGGAAGGTTATAGTTGCCTCATTTTTTATTTTTTAATAACAGCTACTGCATTAGAAAGAAATTGTTTTCTGCTGTTACATCACTTGAGCTAGTAAAAAATACAGTCTGCCCTCACAGACCTTACCTACTTTAATTAGTAACCATAAGAACATCCATATAGCAGAATGCCATACAATCACGTGTCTTAGCCTAAAAATTACATCCAACTTTCTACTACCCACCTCCTGATGTGCTCTACTGGGTGCCCTGGGTGGCTTGACAGCTGGCAGAGTCCTTGGAGCAAGCAAGAAGAACAAGCAGTGCAAAGCTAAGATGCCAGCTTTAGGATTTTACTTCATATATCAAACTGAAGCAAAATGCTTGAATTTGAGGAAGAACAAAGATTGGAAATTAATGCTTGTCTCTTGCAGGTATAGAGCAGTTGCCTCCTGGAGCCGCGTTCAGGGAATTGGAATCCCTATGATCACTGCTATTGAAATTTTCTCCATTTGGCTTCTGTCTTTTATACTGGCTATTCCAGAAGCCATTAGTTTTGCTGTGGTACCTTTCAAATACAAGGATGAAAGTTACGTTACCTGCATGCTCAACCCTACAAATAAATTCATGTTCGTAAGTAACATCCTTTCCCCTCTTTTGAATCCACTGTATATAAATTAGACTTTGCACTTTGTTAATCTATTAAGGTGCAAAATGTATTCTAATATGTATTGGTGCAAAGAAGGACTTCAGTGTACAGGTATCAGATTCTACTTTGATTCAGAAAGTACCAAATGTGACTTTACAACATCATTCACTGCTAAGGATTCTTAATAAGGTAATCTGCAATTTGGGCCTGATTATAGAACAATGAAGAGTGTAGTCACAGCCCTAGGAGGCACTGTGTTTCCAGGTATAACATTTTGAAGCTCTAACTTAATTTTTCCTATTTGAAACACTCGTCCAAAAATCAGAGAACAATCCCTTCATTTGTCAGAAATTACAGTTATGAAATTGACAGATTCGTATGTCCAACCTAGGTAGCTGTGGCACTGTCAGCTGTCACCTAAGCACTGCAACTCAAGAGCAAGAGAAATGCCTGAGCACACACCAGGATTCTTAGGAAAATTTCATAACCCTCAGCCTCTGCACTACTGCACTTTTCCAGTTGCAAATATCCATGTTAGCTTGTTCAAAGCAAGTCAGGTGAGCAGTCAGTACAGAGTTAACCTATCTTTACTGCACAGAGGGATAGTGATTTTCTGCTTGGTCTTACCCTCATAAAAAGGAAAAGAAATATCTTTTTCCCTGTGAACCCAAGGAAGGGCCATCCTTCACTCACAAATTAATTAAAAAAAAAAATAGAAAAAAAGGATTTGTTCCGTTTAGTTGCAGATAACGCAAGACCTTGAAGGAAACTCTGCAGTTTTTCTGACCCAGAATTTTTAATGACAGAAAACCATTTTCAAATGCCTGATACATCTACTTTTACTGGATCTTGGGCTAGATCCAATGTAATCTCACATGGCTTAGGTTAGAATTCAGAAGGGTGAGGCAAATGAAGCGAGGAATGTAGAAAATAAAAAGGGTGCAGGAATTGTGTTTGTCAGTAGAATATCATCAACTTTGGCAGGGTTACACAAGCTACAGGGATGGCAGTCAGAAACAAGAGCAAGAGAAAACACAAGCAAATCCTTAGTGGAAGTAACACAGGTGAAGAGGAAGTGGAACTGTTCAGAACTTCTAGTATATTTCTCAAACGCACAGACAATGTGGCTTGCAGATAGTTAAAAGTATGCTTTATGAAATGCATACTGCACTAAGTGTAAGTCTGTCCATTTTTAATAGCAACTTCTCTCCATAATTGTGGTTGGACAGTCTGTACTTCCTCTCTCCCTGAGAAAAATGTTTTACGTTTTTCTCATCCTGTTTCTCCAAAGCACACTATTTCAGGTCCCACATAGGCACAGTAATGATTATTTTTCTGTTCTTAATGTAGTTAGTAGAAGGGCTTGGTTTGTTTTGCATATTGGCAGGAATTAGTATCTTATTTGCTTAGAATAGTATCTAAATCACTCCATGCCAATTTGATTTTTAAGGATATAAATCAACATTTAGGTACAAGCCGAGAATAAATGTTGGATGCATCAGTCAAAAAGAGCGTTGTGTTTCAATGTATCACAAGCAAGTACAAACAAGAGATTAAAATGGAAATATTTTAATCTTAAATATATTCACTAACACAAACATCAAATAAGCAATTACTGAGCTTAGGGAAGGGTTTATGATTAACTTTTATTTTTAATAGGGTAATTTATTCAATTGTAAAACTATTCTTGAAGGACTAGAAAAGGTTCATGCTAGACCATGATTCCCTAGAGACTGAGTGCACTAGGAAACTTGTTTAAAATGCACATTTCCTGTAGAAAACTAGTTCCATGTGGGCTTTCAAGACAAACAAAAGAATGTCTAGTTCTCTTAAATCAACCCAGTTTTGTGCTTTGATGTGAGCTTTGAGAAAGTCAGATTCCATAATTAACCATTTGCAGATCTTTTTGTGCAGGATCTGTTACTTCATAGTCAGGTTTTCGTACAGAATTTGTGTATTGGTCAGAGTTGTGAAATAGGACTGTGAATGCATTGACTGACATGCAGTACTCATGAAAGCTGGTTAACAAATGACAAAACTTTTTCCTTTTAAACATAGTGTGGATTAACACAGTATGCATTTTACTGTACTGCCCAACCAATATGCTTCTAGTCTAACCCGTAGGAATTTTCCACAGAACAGGCAATTGCTCCATGTATTTGTAATCCTTTTCTCTGCAGGAGGAGCGGTAATTAGATTTCTCCTCAGTACAAACTCTTAAAATGTGAGGCATTTTGCTTTCTGCTTTTCTGCTGGCAGAAGCTCAGGTCCCAGCTGGGAAAATACAGCCCTAGAGGAGTGTGTAACCATGTATCCGACTGCAGCCCCTCCTCGTGCAGGGATGAGGTTACAATAAGGAGGAGGAAACAAGCTAATGAGCACAGTTCAAGATGCCTCCAGAGCGGGGCTGTGGCCTAGATACCATAGCATACTCTAAACTAGCAAGCAGCTAACTGTTGGGTTTAGATGGAGACAAAAAAAAAAGCCATTTCCTTTTTTCTCAGTAATTCAACTCTCTGATGTAACTAAAGCAGATTAAGAAATGAACACTATTAGATACTAGATTATTGCATTGCATTTGTTTCCTTCATCTTTCAAAGTTTAGTGCCTTTCAATTTTAAATGTAAACAAGATGTCAAAGTTTGACTTCTTCAAACAGGATCTGTATAATCCTCAGTTATTAGCATTTTGACATTTGGTGTGGGAACCATGATGTTACAAGAGCACATCCGCTAGGAATAAACAAGCTTGAGGAAAGATTAAGAGAAAGAAGGTTCCCTTTTACACATATCCATCTCAGTGACTAATAATGTAGAGACAGGAAGTCCTTAAAGAGTCATATTTCAGTGCACAATTTTGGCTGTGCATGAAGTTTAAGAATTAAGATACAATATTGTTTTTAGCCTGAAAATATCACTGCCTACAGAAAACAATAATTTTAAATACATTTTCAAATATGGTATTTCCCATAATGCATAAATGTGTTAACTTAAAACACAACTAGCATTTAAATTACACAGGCAAGTACGGATACTCTATCAGTTCCTTTCCTTCAGGGTCCTATCACAAAAGTCAAATGGTATGAAAGACACACAAAGGGTTAAAAGTAACTGTACCAATAGAAGACACCAGTCCTAAGCTTTGTATATATCAGACAAACACCTACAAAGAGGCTTCTATCAGCTGTACGTTTAAACAAACCAACTACAGTGCTTTCACTGATAAGTAAAGGTGGCTAAAGTTACAAGGCATTTTGAATTTCCCTTTTTTGGAATAAGAGCAGAAGCTGCAGAGGTAAATGGCATTTCCTGAGACAGGCATTTAGAGATATTTGTTATCTCAGACTGAGCATCTACATTTTAGCTTGTACATCATACTGAAGTTGGAGCTGAACTCCCTTTTCTTGAATAAGCCTAAAGCTTCAGAAAAAACAATCAAAATTATTTTCTTCCCGTACAAAACAGATTGCAACAAGAGTAGAGGCAGATTGTCACTGAGGTAAAATGTTTACAATGCTACAATTCACATACTGATGTTGGCCCGAAGTATATCCAACTGATAAGAAAGTTTACGTAATTTAGGGTCATTTACAAGTAGACACATGCAAGCATACTTACTTTCCATTCCCATATCTTTGTGGTACTTTCGATTGAATCATATAAAAATACTCTCTCTTCTCTTTACCTTATCCACAGTTTTACAAAGATGCAAAGGATTGGTGGCTGTTTGGTTTCTATTTCTGCATGCCACTGGCATGTACTGCCATCTTCTATACGCTAATGACTTGTGAAATGTTAAACAGAAGGAACAGCAACTTGAGAATTGCTCTCAGTGAACACCTTAAGCAGGTAAATATTAGGACCACCAGTGCTTGAAAATACTATTCTTCTGTCTTTGGGTTAATTTAGAAATGTTTGTGTGTTTGAATACACTAAATTACAGAAATAAGAAGTGAGGATGTAGGCTACTTCTGATGTTAAGGTATTCAGTCCATCCTGGAACACGTGACTAAATCATAACATAAGGAGATACTAAAGGCAGCTCAAGAAAGTAACTGGTGTATTTCTTTTCTTAAGCAAGTGTGATGGTTTTGTTCTCCCATTCTTTAATTTTAAATTACTACTGGCTAAATGCTTTGAAATGTAACTACAAAGATTTGAAAATAAATTTCTTGCCTCTTTATTACATGAGCCCTCCCTACCTCAGTGCGCTTTGATATGCAATTTTAGGTTCATATGAAAAGCCACTCTAGAATAACTTGGTTTAGAATAGAGATTTTTTTCAGTCTTGCCGTGCTGTTGCAGTTACTATCGCTGTAGCTTCACTGCTTTGAAAAGTGCAGTAAGACTAGTATAAACACACGATCACAAAGTCACTCACAGAACCATCAGTTCTCACTATGATGTTTTTGCAGGAATGAAACATCAGACAGTGCTAACTGAAATTTAAATAACAACCTGTAGCTTTTTCTCTGCAGTTAGTCAGACAACAGGGTACAACATTAATTTCAGCCCTTCAAATTCCACTTCCTTCCAAACTCCACATTTACAAATGTGAATCCCTAGAGCAGTTCTCTCTAGCTGAGCGAGCTCTCTCAGAGATTTCTTCTCTGCTGTCACATTTCAGATAAGGGCAGACCAGAAGGATCTTTTCCTTTCTCAGATTTTGCACCTTCTCCCCGTCATCAGACCCTAAGTCTTGCAATTCAGACCGTCATAGGGCCACACAAGACTACTCTACCCATTAGAAGCACAATGGTACGTTCAGGGGAATCCTCCCCTCAGCTTTCACAGCTTGATAAGCAGTGCCAGCATATACCTGGACTGGATCCTGCCTCAGTTTACCAGTACTCATCCCTTTGTCACTTTTTGTCCTTCTTCCTTTTTTCAGTCTTGTCCACATTATTTTCCAGTTACGTTCCTTCTATTTTGATAACAACTGCTTTATAAGAAAGAAGAAACATGATAGTGCCTAACGAAACTTGCTCATACATCTAAGTTCTTTTTTAATAACAACCTTGAAATGCTTACTCCTGTCACATTACAAAGGCAGTTCTAGAAGTGGTGTTCTTATCCCTACTTAATTCTCTTTATCAAATCTACACCTACCAAAGAATACTGGTACACATCACCCAAAATTCACTAATACATCAGTAAATCTTGAAAGTTGTGTAGAATACACATTAAATATAATTTTTTTCCTAAGTATTGAGATTAAGCTGTAATATAGACATATCCATAATTTTACTTGTAGAAAGACTCCATAACATCAAGATCATGTTGCAAGGATAACAATAAAATTATAATACTCCGCAGAACCCTTCTACGCAACAGGATGTATACCAAATATAATTTATCATGGAGAATGACATCCTGACTAGATACATTGTACAATAGAACTGTTATTGCCAATTGATTTGGGTGCCTTGAGTTTACAAATTACATCACATCACATTGACATTACGTTACCTGAAAGTGTTTTATCAAATAGGAGTGATTTCAGTTTCCTTCATACATGAAAAAAATTTCCTAGAGAGTACGTATGTTTTTAAAGAAAGAGGTTTATCTGATAAATTGCCAGAGAAGTAGCCCAATGAAGAGGAATAAGAAAGACAGGGAAAGCTGTCAGGTTTTGGACTGCTCAGCGGTATCGTTAGGCTAACAACTAAGTCCTGACAGTGCCCCGTGTGCCCCAACTGTGCCAGTTTCAGTGAGGAGCAAGTTCTATAGAGAACTGACAGAGTTAAGAACACAGCAAGCCCAATTAAAAAAAAAGATCAGGGACTTCAGGTGGTCTGGAAGCTGCACTTTCCTTGCACATTTGTCTAAGCAATTTAATTTCACTGGTAACATCACTACAATCTCTTACCAGTATGAACTAGGCACTAAATCATTGTTATCTTATTTTTCTAGCGTCGAGAAGTTGCAAAGACAGTTTTCTGTTTGGTAGTGATATTTGCTCTTTGCTGGTTCCCCCTTCATTTGAGCCGAATTTTGAAGAAAATGGTATACAATGAAAGAGATCCCGGCAGATGTGAACTGCTCAGGTACTTCATTTTCCATATCAATAAGTTATTTGCACTCAAACAATACATAATGCCATGCATCTGAAGATTATGTGAGAAATGTCACTGTGTATGCAACTTCATTTTATGATTCTTCAACTACATCCATTTTCAGGTGGATGTTCTAACAGCGTAGCATAATTACAATAAATACTGTATATATTTGCTATTGCAATCTCCTTCCTGTGACTCTTTTGAACTGTGAGACTGCTCATTATAGGTATCTCATGGAAAAAGATAAGAGAGGTGAGAAAGAATTTGTTTCTGTGACAGAAGAAATTGTAAACAAAAACATGTATGCTTCTACAGCATATGAAGAATGAGTTTTGCTTTCTTTTTTGTCATCTAGTTTCTTGCTGCCATTGGATTATATCAGCATCAACCTGGCAACTATGAACTCTTGTATAAACCCAATAGCACTCTATTTTGTGAGCAAGAAGTTTAAAAACTGTTTTCAGGTAAGATCTTTTTGATACTATGTCCAGTTGCTAAACAGTATTCAATCACTCAGCTGTTATGTTTTTTTTTCCTCAGCTAATAGGAGAGGCATGCAAATGAATGAATAAGTTGACACCAGCTAGCAGGTCATATAGCAGACATGTAAAACTGAAAGACAAAACTGTTCACTTCATCTGAAGTGCTAGATCAGTAAATAAGTCTGACACAGTCTTCACATGTAAACAATCAGCAAGATAGACATGCTCTTCTAAGTACTGCTTATATGCATGTAACGTATATTAAATAGAATTCAGTTGATAACCTATTCACTGCTCCAGACGAGCAAAAAAAGACATTTATGTAGGGCACTAAATCTGACAGCAGTTAAACAATCCTAACTAAAGTTTTCAGACTTTTATATCAAAGCAGGCACTTCAGTTGACCTTGGTAAGTAAACAAACATTATGGCTTCTGCCTGCATTCTTCCAGTTCCTACACTAAAATAACTGTGACACCATGCCTCCGCAAGGCCATAATGACAGAAAGAAAATGAGAGCAAATAGTGTTATAGAGTGGTGAGAGGGAAAAGGAAGACATGGTTAATCTGGAAAGAAAAACAAAGATAGAGCTGTGCTACAAAACTTCAAGAATTCAAAAAGGCAACACAAAATACTGAAAATAATGTAATAAGTGATCAAAGTAGGGAATACCTATTTGTCAGGGGAGTATTTCCACATGGGTAATATGAAATCAGCTTTGGTTTTGATGGTGCCCTACTTCATTTGGGAATAGTGGAGAAGATAGCATGCATCGACCTGACATTAAGTAAGAGTAACACAGACATTCTTCGTATCATTACTACATTTTTTCCCTTTACTCTCCAAAGGAAAATACCATCCAACAATTCTGAGTAATTTTCAGATACGATTTGATCCTTTCCAGCTTCACATTATAGCTTCCCTTTTCTTTTTCTAGTACAGGATGATCATTTCAGCCAATCTCTCAATTTCATAATTGAGCTTAACATTTAGCCACCCACACATAGATAGTACATGTATCGTAAGTCTGGCCACATCCTTCTCCAACACTTCCTTCTCATTTTGTTCAGAAAAGTCATGAATTTACTGTTATTACTGCCACTGCTCCTCTGAGGAGATAACTCTTCTTCCCCTGAAGCAAAGTTTCCATCTGCATAGAGTTAAGCATTAGTTTCTGCAAAAGGACAGGAGAAAAGCTGAAGAGTAATTCCTCACCCTTTCAGGTGAGAAAAAGGAACATATCAGCCAGCGATTACCTTCTGCTTACTTTCTGTTTTTAAAGGTGAAAAATGATACGTGATACAAAGCTCAACATACTCACCACCCCTTTTCCTAAAAAATTTTACCTTCTTCTAAAATGTGAGAAGAGACTTAAGTCCTTTTTTCTCTCTTACATTTTGTTTGAAGTGCAGTGAGCAGGAGGGAAAAACAACCACCCAACTTTTACAATGTTTCCTGTGAAAGCTGTTTTTAAATCAGAGGCAAAGGCCAGGCCTACGTGTAACTTTGTGCCTATAAACTATTTGCAGTCGTAGGGTAAAAATTTTGCTCACACATGCCTATCGCTCATGTCATTGAGAATCCTCTGTTCATTTCAAAACGAAAAATATTGTTGGCAGTGTTCACAGAGCTGACAGATTTCTTTTTTTTTTTTTTTTTTTTTTTCAAATTTTCAGTCGTGTCTTTGTTGTTGCTGCTCCCAATCAAAAAGTTTAGCGACTTCAGTGCCCATGAATGGAACAAGCATCCAGTGGAAAAACCAAGAATTAAACAATCACAACACAGATCGAAGCAGCCATAAAGACAGCATAAACTGAATACTAAGGACTCTGACACCACTTCAGAATCAATCAGGAAAATAAATATCACAACAAAGCTGTTTCTACAAGAAACCTAATGAGTGTTCTATCATCAATTCAGAAGTATACATCCTTGTAGCTATCTCTAGAGTTGACAGACTATAGCTGTGATGCTTTGTGAGCTGAGATCTACTGGACGGTAATTCTGCCTCTGAGAGTTATGACGAGTATAAAACCTAAAAAAATGACATGACCCACACAGGTGGTTTGCTCTTCTGAAACAAGCAGAAACTATTCAGCGTCTAACTGGTACATCACAGTCTTCTTACCTGATTGTCACTAAGAATTATCACTACGGAATTCTTCTGAAAATATTTAAGTGGAATCTGTGTATATTTTCTCTCTGCCCATTTGTCTTTCAAATTCTGTTTTTGTGGTGAACATATTCCATGCACCACTACATTTTTCATGTTGTCATTGGTATTTTTATTCAGGTTTATTTTGGAAAATGCTTTGTTCCACATCAGTATGTTATTTACTTATTGTAACATAAGTCATGATATCAGCTGGGCAGCTCACATTTATAGCACTTGAGTACCCAAAAATACGAAGAAACCATACAAAAGAGCAACAACATTTGGCACTTAAGCACAGATTAATACCAAAAAAGAGGTACTAATAATGCAGTACTGTGCTGTGTTATTTATTTTAAAGCTTTGTATAAAATAAACAATCTATATCAGCAAAATGAATAAAAGATGTCCTCGGACAGGCATCTTACAATGTGTTTTCAATTAACCTGTCATGTTAATTCTTAGACTATATTAACCTATTAATTTACTTAGACTATAGCTGCTTAAATCTGTGTCAAAATGAGAGTCACTGGAACACAGTGAAATATTAATAAACCTGTTCAAAGAGTTCTGAGAATATGATTACTTCCATAGCAACTACGCATAACACTATTTACGCACTGTGAACAAGAAGCTACTACAGTCATAGCAAACGCAGAACTGTGGAAGTCCATAAGAGCTGGATATGCACACAGGTATTTTGTGCCTTTTGCTTACAGAGTTTCTTTGCCTTACTCTCACCACATTCAAAGATTTTAATGGGGTTTGTTAGAATTGTTAATCATAAAAATGCTGTTAATAGTATATAGAAAGTTTTGCTTGCATACACATAAGCCAGTATTTTACTTATTTCCACCTATTGAGGTTACATGGCAAGAGATCCATTCTTTGGCTATAAAAAAATTAATGGTAGATTTATTCCATAGTGGAATTACATAGAACAGTGTCAGAAATGTGCACAAACCTGCCTGGAAATCTATAACTTTTTTGTGCCAGGTTAAGAAACAGCAACAGAATTTCCACAATTTTTTGTGTTACATTTCAAGTGAAAAATATGCAGGCTTATATCATTATTTACAAGGTCAAAATACTAATGCCTACAGTGAAGTCTGCTGCACAAATTTTCCAAACGTTTACATTCACACAGATCTTCTTAAGTATATTTAAAAAAAGTTTTTAACTTATTCGTTTGCTTTGGTCTCCATGCTCTGTGTGTTTATAAATACCCATAAAATTATGGTCATGTTATTAGCATAAACACAGCCTGCTGACATTGCTCTGTAACAATGCTATTGAATGTGACTCGGCTGAATGTTACTGTTCATCTTCAAACCGTAGGAAAAATCATAGCAAACGAGTAACAATGCTTTCAATATGGAAGGCCTAATTACACTGAGTCTTTAATATCCTCACACACTCACTGCTGTGTTTTGAGCAGATAATAAATGTAAGAGGAAAACAGACATGGGGTGTGACCTTAAATAAATTGGCACTTTATTTTCTCTAAAAGAGCCAGAAAAACTCTAGCACAAATTAGAAATCCAACTGCATTTAGTAATAAGTTTTTTTGTTGTTGTTGTTTTGTTTTTGTTTTTGTTTTTTTTTTTTTGCCAAGTCCATAGAATGGACTGTGTTGGAAGGGATCTCAAGGATCGTGAATCTCCAACCCCCCTGCCACAGGCAGGGCCGCCAAACTCCACACTTAATACCAGACCAGGCTGCCCAGGGCCCCATCCCACCTGGCCTTGAACACCTCCAGGAATAGGACATCCACAACCTCTCAGGGCAGCCTGTTCCAGCACCTCACCACACTCATAGAGAAGAACTTCCCCCTGACACCCAACCTAAATCTTCCCTCCTTCAACTTAAAACCATTTCCCCTTGTTCAGCAAAAAAGCGCTCTGACATTTCTCCACATGCACCAAAACTAGTGTAGATTTAGTTTTGCTCTGCTGTTGCACAGAAGCTGTTTTAATCTTTGCATCATAATAACCTTTCACAAGAAGTATCCTTCCCTACTCATCTGATTTTACGGATGTGTTTACATCCCCAGTTTGCAGTTCTTGCTCAACCAAGCCCAGCTTCTTCTATACAGAAATCTCTATTCCACAATTTTATTTTCTGGAATCTTACAGGATTCATCTCTCAGCTCATCTTTAACTGTTATCTATACTTCATGCAGTGTTTACATTTGATACCTCCTTCATATTCATACTTTTTCTCCCCCTACTCCTGCTGTCTCCTTCCTATTTAAAGTCTCAGAAGTGTTTTCTGTTGGACAACAGAAGTTATTACCATGTTTTCAGTACAATTCTTGAAATTAATATTTTTACATCTTGTTCTCCACATGTCCAGATTGATTTCTTTCACTTTTTGTAGTATCTGTACATCATAATTAAAATCCATTTAACTACCATGATCATCTTTTTTTGTGGACTTCAAAATTGCCAATTCTTCTCAGTGTAAAATTTCACTGTTTTCTCCTATGTACAATCTCACCTCTTAAAAAATCAGGCACTTCCCAGACATTTCTTTAATTTTAGAATCCAATTATTCTTGTTTTCAACATGCTTTATTTGAAACTACCTCACTAAACATTTCCTCTTTGGTGTACCTTACCCTTACTTCACAGATATAGCATACATAGGTGTTTAGTTACATTTAAGTTTGCATGCGTTCATTTACATATGAAACTGTGCTTTAGACCTGACCTACGATAGCTCTTGTGCTTCGGAAAAAAGTTGCTTATGTAAGAGTTTGTCCCAAATTTTACCCGATAAAAGCATTACTTCGGTTTCCTGAAATCAGGTTTATGCAACCATCATGTTTGAATACATTTATTTTGCTTTTAATGCAGTCAGTTTTAGGTTTTTACCTGTCTATACCTACATCTATCAAGAACAATTATGACTCCCTGGTTTAAAAGACAATTTAAAACAAATCTGATAGAGTTTCAAAGTTACAGCAAATTTTGTGGAAATGGATGGAAGAACACTAGTCTGCTTTACAGAAAAGATTGTTGAAATTGAGTATGTATTCAACGAGTTCACATAATACAGTAGTGCTGAGAACATTACAGCTGAAAACTAACTTCGATTAGAGGTTACAGCTTGTAAGGCATTTGAGAATAAAACCAAACATTCTTGGAAACCAGTATTCATAAGTTCCAGTGCTTGTGGAATTACTGATTTTGCTCCCCCTCTCATCATTTGCATATTTATCACAACCTTATTACTATATTATATGATTTGTGAAGCATTGTGAGTTTCAGTTTGTGAGAAGGATGGTACAAATTCCATGCATTTCTACAAACAGATTGCTGTCAAATTTCCCCGAGTCAAAGCATGCATTTTTGTTAGAAGAAACATGGCAACACCACCCTGCGAAATTTCTTTCAGACCATCAGTTGTGGAAAGCTTGGCTTAGTAATGGATGCACATGAGCTCCCCGAGTTGTACTGTTTCCCACCAAGTGTTCAATCACTGGTTCAAGCCATGACTTCGCATTTCCACTACACAAGGGAAGATAATTACATAGTTACAGAACAGAAGCAATCACCAAGTTGCATAGGGGAAAAAAGAAAAAGAACAAAAATAACAACAAAACAAATGAATAAAAAACAGGTTTGTCTTAACTAAGAAACACACACATACTTCAAATGTGGGGAAAGAAGATGATCAAAAATTGGAGGTCATGTTCACTTTCTCTAAAGGAAAAAGAAATGAAAAGACCTCCAGTATTCCACCTAGAATCAACTTTTTGTCCTGTACATATACATATACACACCTGCTTCTGAAATTGATTGTGGCTAGAGTCAAAGCTTTGTACTATCATTGCTTACCATTGCTTTTGTTACTCTTCATCTTTTTAAAAATTATGCTAAATTCTTAATTCTTTTGGAACCTTAAGAATACAGGACTGTGGCTCTTTTCTGCCAACCATTCACTTGCAAGCACTAAAGCAAGGTGGGAGTCACAGTAGAATGCAGGAGTTTGGAAGGAAATTTTGGTTTCAGGCTTTCTCATGAAAGACCATCAATCCCCACCAGTGCCAACTTGACACAGCCAAATTCACTGTCTACAGAACAGTTTCTTTGTAACTAATCAAAAAGCCCTGCACTTTTTCAGATAAGGACTACCCTCACCTTTCCTATCTTTGTTCTGGTAAATTAACATATAATTAAATACTTCCGCCAACAGAAGAACTACCTAAGCCTGGACTGATGTAAGCTAGAAAGTGCTGAAACACAGAACAGTGCCAAATCCATAACTGAAATATTACTAGAGGTAGCTGCAAATAAACATTATCGAACTGAAGTCAGTGTGTGCACTACAGGTTCCAAGCACATCTGGGAGTGTCCGTAAAACAAAAGCTCACTTACAAACAACTCTAAGATATCAGAAAGCAAAAGACATCTCAGTAATAAACATATTTTCTTTCGCCTTTATCATCTCACAC
The DNA here is from genome assembly GCF_987193195.1 of Phasianus colchicus. Lineage (NCBI taxonomy): Eukaryota > Metazoa > Chordata > Aves > Galliformes > Phasianidae > Phasianus > Phasianus colchicus. The sequence continues at coordinate 8,954,872 of NC_143439.1, read as the reverse complement.
ATGAAATATTGTCTTTCCAACCACATGTTATTGGAGAAATTAATTACGGATATTTTAAAGTACTATTCATTGCCTCATTTCATTAAAGCTCCATGTAAGTGTTACAATTTGATAAGGAAAAGATTACACCATTCTTCAGCAGCACTCTGCACACACTTCAGAGAACTTACCTACAAAGCATTCTGAGATAAATTATTTAGAAATAGATAGTTTGGAAATATTTGGTGCATCTCAGAATAAGACCTTTATGTTAGTCTTATGTTAGTTCAGTCTTTGGGAGTAAAAAAAAGAAAAACTTAGCCTACAAGTTACTGAAGTAAACATTCAAAACGATTCAAGAGTAGTCCATCTAATCCATGAGAACATGGATTCTGCTATGCGTTTTAAATGTAAAAGATTCAAAATCCATCATTACCAGATATCAACTTGCCACCTTGTAACCACATTTGATATTTATTGAAATAAATATATGTATAGCTTGTGTCTTTTGCTTTCCAAGAAGGAGGTTCAGAGATCTTAGTATTACTTCTGAATGAATATAATTTTGATTAGCTTTCTTTCACATATCAACAGAGTATTATAAGGCATCCATCTCCAGACATGTAGCATATTTCAACACAAAAGCACTGTTAAATCACACTACCAGAAAGGTCACAATTTTAGGGGACAGAGAATCAACATAGTACTCTTAGGACAAATGAATACTACCCAGTTCACTACCACTAGGGGAAAACATACTGACTTTTTAAAATTAAAAATATAAACTACATCAATTTTGCTAATTTATTAAAATAATAAAAGATGTTCACACAAATAAAGAGAATGTACACAATTGCATGAGCTGGAATAAAATACTACGAGGCATAAATCTTTATGCTCAATTATATAAAACAGTTCTCAATTCTGTGTATTAAGACAACAACTGTGAAGTGCAAGACTATTTCACTTCACTTTACTGGTAGTATTAGCTGCAGGAGACATTTCAGTCTCAAAGATAATTGTAAAGAAAGGAGGGAGCCTTCCTGAGAGCTAACTAACATTGTCGTCTTTTACTGCAACAGTCTCTAGCTAATATTTTCTGTTATATCCAGCATCTGGGTTTCCTGTACCCTACACAAATTCCAGTAATTCCAATGCCAAGGGCTTCTTCACAATCAAAGAAAGAAAATCTTCACAGTCAAAGAAAGAAAATCATTGAATTATTTCATTTTTATGATCATTTGTATACATGAGAATTTGCTTGCACAGTTTAAACACTGGTTTTTCTTCCATGTAAAATTACTGCATTTACATACATCAAAAAAATCTGAACTTCTATTTACTTTAGAAGTGTCAATCATTAAGGGAGAGCAGAAATAAATATGTAATTTGACTGAGCATGCTACATATGACTATGATAACCAACAATGTTAACCAATGTATTACAACCTAATGCTTTAATATAAGTGCTAAGTAAGTAATACAAAGATGATTGTATATATCAAAGATTGTTTTAATTCTCCAGCTAAAGATGTCACTTTAACCAAAGTTAAAACCAGACACTGAAGTAATTTCAAGTTCCAGTTAGTAACTTGGGATAAAATGTAGGAACCTACTGAAGTAGGTGACAAAGTTGATACTGAGCTCAGGTCAGTACATAATGAAGCCCTATCAGCATGGCAACTATGGCAATGTGACTAAGCCCGTGACACCTGAGGAGGACAGAGAAAGTAAAGGATTTTTTATGGCTTGCATGAGTAATTTCAGTAAGAATGAGTTGTCAGTGCACTTAACTGTCTTCTTAGATGTATCCTTTTTACTGTGCAGGCAGATATTGCAACGTACAGTTGGCTGGAATATCTTAACTCTACATGTCCTTGACACGCCTACTGCAATTACACAGATCAGTTTTACTAAAACAACTCTACTCTACACTGAAATCAATGTGGACATAGTATATGATGGATACATACCTCAGAAATACAGAAGTGTTATATCAGAGGAATCAAAGGATCAATATTTACCACTGCAGATATATAGTGTACTATACTTCTGGAGCATTTGACATATACAAGAGCAAAGCATCTCTTTGGGGGTGTGCCCTGCTGACTCGAAGTGAAAACACTTGTTATTCTCCTGCTACACAGACCTCTGGAATAAGCCTTTCAGAAGAATTTTATCTTCTGTAGCTGATTTCACACTTAGCTATCTTAAGCGTGTATTTTGCAGCTTTGGGAAAACAGTTTACACTAACAAAATGCTGCATGAAGACCTCACGTACTTCCATTCCCACTCAGAAGTTTCTGTCACAAGTATAAGCATTCTTAAACCTTGTTTTGTATGCAAACAAAATTAATAAGTGAAATCGTATGGAGAGCTTATAACACACATACAAAGGAGTTAAATGTCACAAGAAAAGGAACTTCTATAGCTAAACCAAGATGAAAATACTTGTTACTAAACAGCTTGATAACAGCACATTACTGTTTTAGTTACTCTGCAGGTAAATTATAATACTCTCTCCCTTGAACAGAAGATAAGAATACCAAGATATGCTTAATTTATAGGATAACCTGCTAACTTTTTCACCATTGAGTTTCTAGGTTAATACAGATAATTAACTTAATGAACACTTCATGGCACTACTTTGTACCCCAAACTACCACTTTTTAATGTATAACAGTGGAAAACAGTGACAGCACCTTCTACTAGGACATAAGTGCTATGAAGTAATAGAAAGTAACAAAGAAGAAAAAACATTTGCCCACCCTTCCAACAAAAAGTGACAACTCAAAAGAAATGCAGTCTATCTAGAGAGATACTGCTACCTTGGCTGCTAATCTTACATGGGGGTGAGGAGGAGTGGATCCAGCCCCCACACTTTCTGGTCACTCAGGTGCACAGATTGCACATGAGCTCCCTGGGTTAGCCCCACTTTCTCAGCCATTGGTTTCAGTTATGACCTGGCAATTCCAGAGGTATGAGCAAAAATTCATTACAGTGGGTGCCAGGACAGAAAATGGAAAGGATTAACTACCCCAAATAAACAAACAGTGCAACTCGGGAACAATTCCAATCTCATCAGGGAGCTGAAAATCTATTTCAAATACACGTTGTATGAATACCCCCAAAATTTTTCCAAGAGTCTACTTCACAATCCATGGCAATGTAGCCTGCACAGCTATCATAAAAAGCATTAAAAATGAAAGCTGATAATATTTAATGCTAATATTTTATGATGACTAAGTGATCTACAAGAAATTCTGAGCATTAACTGCTTTAATTATCCAAACTCTGCAGTATCCTTAGAACTCTGCAGATTCAAAAGACAGAAACTTTCTCTCAGTAGTCTGTAGACCGGTTAGAGAAATTAGAAGCTATGTATTGAATTCTAATTTCCAAGTCCCCCCTACTCAGTGCTTAGAGTTTGCCCTTGATATCTTTGCTGTTACCTTGTCCTTTTCTCTGAGATCTCATTCTTGACATATCACTGCCAAGAAGTAGGACGAATTAACTCATCCTCAACTCTTTACTATATCCAGTACTCCAAAAGTTTACACTACCCAGGCCTAAAGCTGGCCTATCCTGTTCCAAAAATTCTAGTGTGAACATATATTGCTAGGGTAGTTCCTGAAGATAAAGCTAAATAAAATGCAACAGTTGTAGGGCAGGTGAACATAGGAAACAGAGTAAAATTAAAGGCAAAAAGAGCAATTAAATATTGGTATTGAAATAAGCTTTTATCTCTAGGAAAGGCTTCCTATCTATTTTCTTCTCAAAGCCACTTCAGAATTACAGCAAATAAAATGATGAATGTGTCTGCCTCACATCATGAAAGTAAAGGATTTACACAATCCTTACGCTAAGCTAAGTGTCATAAAATTGTTAATGCTTATAAAAACCAAGACAACTCTCAATTTTAATTGCAATGTAAATGTTAATCCACTGCAAAACAGATCCAGAGCTTATGAACTACAGATAAAAACGGATAAATTATTTTTAATCTAGATTTGTTGTTTGTACTCTCAGTACAGAGGCAAAAAGCTCAGATTAGACAGACCAAACACCTCAGCAGCACAGCAAATACAATATAACATTTTACTGTAATTAATGGTTACTGTTATCCAAATGAATTCATTTAGAACTAGGTCAAATACACTTGTGGAAGACATGATTTTTATTAAAAATCTCTGCAAACAAACAAAGGCCCGGAACAGCAAATCTCTTCAAAACTCTGATTAAAGTACTTATCTTTAAAAAGAAACTAACATAAACTAGCATCTTGCCCCAAAAATATTTTTTTCCAAAAAAAAAAAAAAAGGAAAAAAATTGCTTTTATTTGTGGAGGTGTAGGAGTGCTGCATTAGAAATTTCATCAATGTAAACAATGACTAAAAAAAGCCCTTCAAATCAAACTTAAAGTTGATTAACACAGCAATGTGTGCAACTTGACAGTGTGGGAGATATAGCTTTTGCTATATTGCTCATGATCTCAGAATAGCTAGAGAATTTACATTTTAAGATGAACTGCCTGACATCATTCACAAGTATTACTCTAAAAAGAAAAAGAATTTAGAAGGTTTTACTATAAGCAAGGATATAAATCAATTTAATTTTATAATAATATCATAGTATAGATGGCATCCTAAAAGGAGAAAAACATGGGCAGAAGATAAATTGTATCAATTGGCAGAAAAGGAAAGGAATGCACCTGAAGATGATCAAAAGATACTACCTACTGGGAAGATAGAACTGTGGAAACAGACCTCCAGGTGACAGCGATAACCAAGTAAGTGATGTGTTTGCAATTGGAATATAGCAGGGAAAAAAAAGAAATGCAGTCTGGGGCAAACACAAAGATATTAAGTGTCACAGGACAGGGATTTAATATGTAACCGTAGAGTGATTTCATGTGAAATTATTGCATTCAGAATATACAATCATTATTTATAACATTTTTTAGAGAGTGAATAAACAAATTTCTTGAGATGTCCTTCCAAAATAAAACTAGCAAAATAAGTTAGTCCTATACAAATAGTTTAGAACTCTCTATGTGAAATGAACACATTCCTGACCAGCATAAGAGTCAGTTTTATTTTTTATTTGCATAAGAGTACTAATAAAGATTGTAAGAATCTAAAAAGCTAAAAGCAATTATACTGAGTCAGACCTTCGTACAACCTGTTATGATGAAAGGCAGATACCGAGGGAAGAGTAAAATGGCATTATAAGCATAGAGAAACACTTCCCTTATAGATCACTTAAAGCTTTCACCAATTTGAGGGGAAAATCAGTGTATTTGGGATAAATTAGATGTATTTTTCTGAATTTCTTTCTGATTGTGTTCAATCCTTTGATATTCACAGCATCTCGAGGCAATCAATCAGTGATTTAACTGACATTTTTGTGAGACTATGCTATGAACTTTCCATTCGATAATTTCATTCAGTATCCCATCGCACTTGTACTAAGAAACAGTAAAAAATTATTTACCTTGCTGCTCATGAGTTTACATGCTGCCTAGTCTGTTTTCTCATATGTTGTGTGAAAACTGTTCAAACCTTTGATGGTCTTTTTGCCCTTTTCTCTATTCTTTGGAGCTCTGCTAAATTATTTTCAAGATGGAAGGAATAAAGGAGAGACCAACATGACCCAGACACATCAGCAAAATATTAAAATATTTTCTTTTTTTTAATCTCTGTAGTAATCTAACACTGTTTTAGTTAAGTTTTGATGGTACGAATGTGTTTTCAGAAGTATTTGGTAGACAGTAGAACAAAATTACAATAAATTAGAAAAATGAAATCGTCTTGAAAAATCCTAAGAGCAATTACTGCTAGAATTCCTGAGCAAACAGTTGCTGAATTAGCTTCTTCTTTTAATGAGAATCTGCTGTCTCCTCTGATGAAATACATCTCTGCAGGATAATACAGTGTTTTTTGATTACTATTTGATAAACTTCTTGATGGGAATAGTGGGCTCACTAACCAGTTTATCAGCACATTCACAGGTACATAAAACAGATTAAAGTGACCCTGGCCAGTTTCCGCCACTAGGCTTATACAGATTCTCTTGGCTCTAGCGAAGTGTTCCTCTTCGACACTAGGGAACATATTTAGACAAACATTCTGCTGCATAGTTTAAGAGATACAGAATTAAGGTGGTAGAAAGGCTGAAGGATCATAATACTGAACTTACATGTCAGTGTTAACAAGTGTATCTTAGTGAGACGATCTGAACATGATTTAAGAGACTTTCTTCCTTAATTCCGGCATGTGGAGTAATTCTGTTTTAACATCATACTAGATGATCCTCCCAACATCACTTAAATGGGGCTTGATTGTTAAGTTTGTCTAAGTCACAAATTAATATCTGTGTCTCAGAGCATCAGTAAAATGACAATAAAGTAACAGAGGATAGGTGCTCACTTGAAATCCTGTTAAGATAGAACTTCACATTCCAGTATGTAAACAGTAACAAACTCAAGAGGAGGGAGAAAAGTAAGAGTAAGGGCTGTATGACTTGTCTATTTCAACATCAATGCATTTATACAGTCTTGTTCTACTGGAAATGCTTCAGGGTATCATGGCTGAGCATGGAACATAGTGACTATCCTTCCATAACAGTGCCCCCCACTAATAATTATCTACCCACACCAGCCAAGGCCACATCAATATAGAGAAGCACGTCTCTTGAAACAAGTAGCTCAGAAATAGTTAACAGTACCATTGGTAGCATTGCTCTTCCTGTTTTTGCTGTCCACTACATTACAGAATCACAGTATGGTTGAAAATGGATGAGAACAAATGGAGAGACTCTCATCCAACCTATTGCTGAAGAGGGGCTACATAAACCAGATGGCTTGTGAACATCTCCATCCTGCTCAGATGGCTTGTGACCATCTCTCTCCAAGGGAGACTCCACAACCTCTCTGGACAACCTGTTCCAATACTATCACCCCATAGTAAAATAATTTGCATCTTCCTCCAAAATGACAAATATACTCCTCCTTGATGAAGTGTTCTTACATGCATTAAGGGAGTCTGTTTTTGAATACACTTATGGCAAAATCATAAGTGTATAGTTTTAAAGTAGAATATATATATATTTTTTTTTCCCTGTAATGGTATCTGTAAAATTAGCTGAACAAAAGTTGCAAAAGGAATCAGCTTGTTATTGGTGTTTTAGAGAATCATACAAGTAAATGAAAATAGGACAAGGAACGTTTGTAACTGAAGAAAATTATATACTCTGTATTCTAGCAAAACTCACACAGAAATAAACTTCCCTGGTGTTTTACATACTAAATAGGCTTCCTGGAAAATCGGTGGAAACTTTGCCTTAAGAAGCAGGGTAGGACTAGTTACTTAGGAGGTGAGTCGAGTTCTCTTTTCAGGTACTTCAAGAGCACTGCTCAGAACTAAAAGAACAATTTGATTCAAAATTCTGTTCTGAGTTACGTGAATACAACTCTCAGTCAGAACTATTGGACAGCATTACATGCAGCTGAGAGTGCTGGCTCAGAGAAGAGGACTCAGACTGTTCTGACAGTGATCCCTGCACCATTGATCAATTAGTGCTCCAGAAACTAAAACCAAGTTCACTACTCCTGCTCCATGACTGTTGCAATAATAGCTGTATCACACTGACTAGGAGTCCGGAATGACTAATACAGAACTTTATGCTACAATGCTCACTTCACCACCTTCTGTGGACTTCAAAATACATCAGAAGAATTATTTTAGCGTTCAACTAGATCAAGCACACAAAGAACAAGCAGTATTACTATCAGGAACACGAAATGAGATTATGCCAAACTCAAGGAAGCACAGGATGTAAGGCAAGGGATGGAAAACAAAAACAATTATTTACAAAAGCACCATTTTCAATGGCATTTGATACTTCTTGTTTCTAAGTGAAGTTGGGGAATGCTAAAACGTGGTAAGGGCTGGCAATGAATAAGAATCCTCCTTCCCCCCTCCAAAAACAAAACAAACAAACAAAAAAAACCTCTTGTGACTTGCTTGGATTTGCTTCTTCCACCCGTGGTAACTAAGAACTGAATTTAGCCCATGCATGGCTCCTTCAGTATATTTCTTCTGCATAATCTGAGCTGAAATACTTTGTAGCTCTAAGATATTTTGATGTGGTTGTAATTAAATGCAAGTATGATATAACATCTGGCAAAATCAAAGCATCCTTACATTAGGAAAAGCACAAATAATTTACAAAGCAATACTAGGAATCATACTGCTGGTAATACAAAACTATTTCTTAAATAAGAAAAAAAATCAAAGTGCTAAACCAATTTAAGACATAGAAACGAACTTACTATATTTGTAACAAAACAGAAGAAAAATATTGCAGATTTGATTCAGAAAATAATTTCTATACTGTATTTTCAAATTCTGTACTGCTCTTCCATCCAGCACTCAAAGATTACTAAAGTTTTGTGGGAAAAGAGCTGTTTGGCAGCATCCCAGTCCATAAGGGTCTGAGAATGATGTGTCAGAAACACTCAGGAGGCCTGAAAAGCTACTTTAAAATATGGAAGAGCTTTTTTTTTTGTTGAGGCCCAGTTAAGGGGTTTCAATCTGCTCCAGCTTAGCTCCAGTAGAAGAGTAAGCAATTCATTACAGGCACCCATAAAGCCTCTAATATTACTATACTTAAACTCCACCATTGCTTTTGAAACATACGTTTTGGTTTTATGCATTTCTACAGCTATTAACAAACATTTTTGCTCTCCATTAACAACTAGTAGCTATCTATTTGAAACGTTTTTAGTGCGAAGTTTAATCTCCGGCCACGTTTGTATGTTGGCAAGAATCAGAATCTATTTTTATCTTCAAAGTTCTACCCAAATCTCTGTACCAACATTCTTCAAGAACAGAAGACTTAATCTTTATGATTTTATTTTGTAATACTGATTATCCATACGCACAAGCTGTTACAAACACATACATGCCAAGATAAAAGCAAAATCAGACATACACAGAAAGGGAGAAATAAAGCCTATTTTTCTTACCCTCATTTTAACAGTACTTTTAGCCACTTAACAGCTCACACCTCAAAATATTCAAACTTAAATCTCTATAAAGCTCATTTTAGTTTTTTAAAGTACTGGAAAGGCAGTAAGACCAACCTCAGATATGCACAATCAGAAGGTGGTACAAAAAAGGATGTTCACTCATGCCCAAAGATCTAGACTTGCAGGAAGACCCCACCAAGGAGCAATCTCCAGCAAGAGATTCTTCCTCAGTGGCAGTCAGCCCTTAAAATGAGGTCTAAAAGGGGTGCAGCCAGCCTCCACCCTTTTTAGTTGCAGGTGAATTGCCTTCACCTGTGGTTCCAGGGCTATTCAGATCTTGTCTCCAGGTGCTCAATCAGTAGTTCTGGCTGTGACTCAGCAGTTCCGGTACAAGTGCTTAGAAAGGCATCAGCAGAAACAGTTTTAACAAATCCCAGTAGAAATGCACAAGTACTAGGTATAATTGATACTATATACAGGAAGCTTCTTAAAAAGTCTCTTCTTCTATTAATACTCAAAACCCAATTCTGATTTCATTGCCATCATAAGAATTTTCACCTTTGACTTATGGTAAAAAAAGATCAGGCATAGGCATGGAGAGAAAGAAATAAAGAGAGAAGAAAAGAGATGGTGTTTATTCTATCCTATCTTACAGATCCCTCTTACCGAATCTAGGACAGATCTAGAAAGAGACAAAGCACTGCACTTCTAAGTATCACAGTATCTGATTTTCATCTTCCTGGCCTGCACACCTGAACCCAGAATCCTCTAGTGAGAATCTTTTTACAGTGGGTGCAGGAAAGTGTGTTCACAAAAATCATATTCTGTGGGGAGCCAACTAATGTAAGCAGGCAGTAATTGAAGAGAACACTATTTTGGATTCTAGTCCCAACACTTACAGTTACTTTCTACTTATTCAGGAACAATTATTTTTCTAGTTTCTGTAAAACAAAACAAAAAAAAGACAAACTACTCTTTCTCACCAATGTGTCATAACTGCAAGACTTAAATTCCTGAACAGGGAATATTACTTCGGAAAGGGAAATGAAGATTGGAGACTCTTTTCTACATTCTGAAGAGTCTGCTGCCCATTAGCTTACTTCAAAGAAAGGGCTGAGACCTCTCAGACAGTAAAAGGGATTGAACCTGGATCCCATCCACATTTCTGTCAGTTCGAAACACTTCCAGTCTGAAAGGAAACAGATCTTTCCACTATGGGGCCAGCTGTTGCTGCAGGGTCCTGGCCTACTAGGCGTATTCAGAGCTCACCTACTGAACAGACCTCTCCAGGGGGACTTACAGAGGAATACTTCATTTCTGGACACCTATTGCACATTAGCTTGAGTTAATTACTAGGCTGCTCAGTCTTATAAGGGCTTAAATACCTTAGAGAGTGTGAAATAGCACTGCTGGAGTGCTCTTTTTATTACGCATCTCATAATAAAAGCTGCTTAAGCCTCCAATCAAGTGTACCACAAGTGTTACATAGCAGATGTGTAAATACTTAGAGGAGTCTCAATTCCACCTGACCTAAACATTAAGCATTTATGTCTTTTTGTGTGTCTCATCCTAGGTCAGAATCAACTGCTCAGAAATAATTATGGTATCTGCATAACACTGTATTTCAGAATGATTTATAATTATTAGGTAGTTAATAATTAAGTATCTCTGACTCCCAGATTAGAAACTAGCTCATGCCTCTCAAAAGTTAAGAGAGAAAACACACTCTTCAGAAGAAATAGTTGTTATGCTGACATGTTTTAATTTGATTGAGATTTTTTCATTTAAAATACTTTATCTCATGGATTTTTTGCTGTTGTCTGTTTTCCAAGGAATATCCAACATTTGCTGTGTTGTCTTCCACTTCTGGCAAACCATTAGCAAAATCAATAGGTTAATAACTGAGAAAGCATGACCCAAACATATCTTTTGTAAACTTCATTTTTTGAGTGGACGTAGAAGAAGTGATTGGAAATACTACATTTAATATTATGCAAGCATGATGTAGAAAACCACAGAAATTAAAAATAGGCTTACTAGATCAGTTTATTCACAACTAGTAATGAAAAGTGCTGCCTTTACCACATGAATATAAAAGTATTTCAGAAATCTGTAATATTTTGTACTCCAGCTTTACTTTTAAGATGGAAAATCCAGAAGAAAAAACATGAATAGAATTTTTTCTCCCTTCATTGCTGTAGGACTTTGTAATTCTGGATGTTTGTAAGAACAATTACTAATTTGAAAGGATTGCCAACTACCAGCCCCTTCAGAACATATTTTTGGCTTTTACTGCTATAACACTTAGTTGCTCTGAAAGTAATGCCTCCTATTTATGTCCGTGGAAATGGCAACATACAAAGACCACAGTAACACCATTTGATAGAGCAAATTCTCATCTAGGAAATGCTATTTTTCAACACTGTTACCACCATTATCCAATCTGTGCACCACTTCACAGTGTAACACCTCTGCATGGCCATCTGGAAAGAGGCTTCTCTTTCACACTGCAGTCACCACTGCTGAAATGTACTACTACGCACCACCTCGCTGTGCTCACATTTGATCTCTAAAAACGTTCAGCAAGCATCAATGGGTGCAGTCAGTTCTGCACAGAAGAGTTCAATGACAGTTTTGCTTTATAGGCACATCCATGTCAGACACCATTTTGTCAGACTGCCCCACTGCTGCCATCTGTTGCACAGGGAACACTGGCAGGAAAGCTAAATCTCTACTGCCATACTACCAGCATCTGCTTCTGACTTCGTGAGTAAATTCTAGAAAATATTACTTTCAGAACATTATTTTCAGAGCAGCCCTCATAGAATTTCCTGTAAGTTCTCTTGCATGGCTTACCAGTTTGCTTTCTAAACAAACAACCAATATGTTAGCTACAAAGTAACAAATGCTGAAAAATCCTGGCAAATGAAATAATTTCCAGGTTTAAGTGTCAAAAAGCACGACTACAGAGGACGATAGGAAAAAAACACTATCATTCAAACTCAGCATTCCTCCTCTTACAAAATGACGTATTTTGTACTTCTATTCTGAGAACTCCAAATGAGAATACTGGGGCTTAATGCTTACATCACAGCTGATAGTTTTGAAATTCAGTTTGTAAAATACAGGCGCCTCAATATTAGACCAACAGCACAACCTAGTGGTAATTCATTCTATCCTATGATACTCAGTTTACCTCACTAGTATCTGCACAAATAATCATCAGGGATCCTTCAGCGCACGCACTTCTTGCTTTATGGAACAACAAAGAATGAAGTTGGGATTTTAGAAGAAAATGACACTTAAAGCTGAGATAATCCAGGAAAATAGAAGACTTTAATATTGCTTCTATATATCTTTAAAGCAAGGACATATTTCTCAATATGTATAATTTTAGCTATACTTAGAACATACAATTAAGAGTAGTGTAGTTTGTCCTTTTATTTTCATTTCAAATAGAAGATAACCATCTGTATTCACCTTCATCTGAGAAACTTTACCTGGGTAATATGACAAAAGGGCTATACAAACTACTTGGTACTTAGTCAAAAAAGCTAAAAATGTAGGCAACAAAAACAAACCTATAACAGTGCTTTGAAGTTGTTTTTTTGCCAGTCGAGTATATAGTACAAACAAGAGACAGCTGTCTCTTGAAGGAGCAGGCAATCAAAATAAAAGAAATACAAGATAAACAAAATATCATTTGTGTTAAAATAGCATTCTATAAAAACCCTATTTAGAGAGTTTCAAGTGACTTCTTACCATGATGTCTGTGAACAATTATTATTTTCATATGGGACATGCATGGAGAAAATCTTGAAGATACTCCTCCCTGGGTAAATTCAGTTTCGTACTGCTGCAAAGTTGTTCAGCATATTTCTCACTCTCTGATCACTGAGATATCATCATATTTATCATGTCTGTCTTCTCAGTAGGAAATACCAGATCACGTTTGTCCCTTAAAGGAACAGAACTGTAAATGCAGTACTATATCCCTGAACAGCTGAATTACCATTTGTCTGCTGAGCACTTGCATCCTGCTGTAGCAGTTCTCCCTCAGGCCAATATGAGTCAGATAAAGGCAGAGTTGCACAGCAGATGATGATACTGTGAAGGACAGATCTAGGTGATGTTGGAGATGACCTTTCCATTTTACTCTTTCCTCATATTTAAGTTCACATTATTCTTTCCTCTTCCTGAATTGCTCTCAGTTGGTGTAGAATAATTTTATTGCAGATATATTTTTGGTATTTTGCTCATGGTCAAAGTGTTTAAAACCATATTAGTACGGAATAAATATTTTCTACTACTACTACTCATGGATTTCAGAGAATATGTTTGTCAAACAAGATGTCTGGTCAGACAATACCTATTCCAAAGATTCAAAAATCAGAACTTTCTTAAGAGGATCACTAGTTTTCATTTCAGCTTCGTGGACTTCTGCTGCTTGACTCATGCTCAAGGTATATACCTGGCAATGCTAATGTCTCAGTCTGGTTAAGATAAAGACTAGATGGAAAGGGAAGTCCCCTCCTCTCTCTACTGCTGAGGAACATATGCAGCTCCCACATACTTTCTCATGTGAAGAGCAATGAACGAAGAGAGACGTACAAGAAATAGGAACTGTTCTCAATCGCAGATGGGTATGTATACTGTGTTTTAATGCTGTAACAACAAGGTAAGAGATAATAGTCATCTTCTGATCACAGGTCACAAACTTATTTTCTGAATTGGTATTATGTGGCTATAAGGGCAGGTACTACCCGAGCTACGCTGGAGACTGCCTCTCTACTAATCTACTGGATTTGTTTAATTCTGAATGTAATATATTTATATGGTAATACGTAACCATACCTGGTAACAGTTTTAAAAGTTTTTTTTGTTACTGAATTTGACAGGGCTGGAAGGTTATTCTTTTGAGAAACAAAAGGCAAGATGACTTGGTAATCATCTTGCCGAATTTCCAAACACTTGGTATGCGTTCCTTCTATATTTTAGCAAAACACACGAATGATAGATGTGTCCTTCTGAGGATTTGTTTATGACAGTTGTTTATACTTGATTATTTCATGTTCATCGCTTCCTTTTACAAAGCCCCTGCTGGTTACATTGCTTAGTATATTTTGAGACATCGTACACAAATGAATAAAACTCTGGCAGAACTTGGCTAAGCAAATACACTTCCGCTCACTGAAACAGAAGCTCGTGCTTTAAAATGCCAAACAGCTCAGCAACAATAAGTGGCTAACAAGTCCCCAGGTAGCTAATATTAAAAAAATAAAAATCTATGTCATCTCGAAAACAAAGAAGCCACATCGTAAATCATCACCCAAACTGATGGTTACAAATGCTTCTGGAGCTGAACAACAGCTTCAATGATCATCCACAAAAGAGTTAAGGAAGTAATCAGAATGCGATGGCAGCATTTCCACAAGGAATATCAATTTCATACAACTGATGGCAGCTCTGTGATAGAAATGTGACAGACATTTGATTACAAAAAGAAAAAAGCCTAGTACTGGTAACGCTAAAGAAACAACAATGAGTTTTTAACTCTCATTAAGTTTTAATAAAATGAAATAAAAATGCATTAGTAATGATGCTGGTGTGATTGGAAGTTGAACTAATCAGCAGTGCTCTAATGGATACACACCTTTCTAAAGGCTGGCAGTAATGCTACTATGTGAGTATTTGAATTTCATCCTGGCTGCCCAACACTGAAATCCTGAGTACCCAAGACAGACAGTCTAATTCTCACTGAGACTATACACTTGTATAAAACAAAATAAAGAAAAATGAGGAAACCTAGGAAATTAATGGCATATAAATAAAAATGTAATTCATGAATAAAACATGCCACAAAATTTTCCAACTCTAATTATAAAAGTCTATTTTCTGTTTTATTTTAACTTAACAAATTATTTATAGGTTTCCATATACTAAAGAATAATCCTCGTTTATTATGTTCCAGCATAACTCTCTTTTAAATAAATTTGAAATTCATGAGAGCAGAATGTACATATGATTGACATCAACAGTAATACACCTCAGTCTCTCCAATAGCGGAGAATGGTACTAATATAGCTGTTAACTTCAAGCTCTGAAGTGTAGCTTTGTTGCTCATTTCTCTAGTGCTAGAAGTCTTAATAGTTAGTGAAGATGAATTCTGTCAGTTTGATTCTTTGAGAAGTATTTCACATGTATCTCCTCGCTGAAGACAAGGGGCTCTGTGCGTACTCTGGAAATGGCAATACTCCCAAACAAGGGTGCTAAATCACTGTAAACCTACCCAACACTTGGGAAAGGAACCTCTTACGCATCAGCTAAGATTTTTTTCAACACAGAGTGCTTAAAAAATATATGTATAAATTCATTTGCAATGATATGAATTCAAACAGCATGTATTTCCTGCATTGCTGAAACAGAACCAATAGACAACTATCACTTCACCTTAAAACTACATGTTCAGAGCTGTAACACAATGGAAAGCACAACAATGATAGCAGAGCAGCAAAATCCAAGGCTGCAGCAAGCGAGGACTTGTTCAACTGCAGCAGCCATGGATACAGAAACAACACAAAATCTGCTTACCTTCAGAAGACCTTGAATACACACAGGGATCCCCAGCAAAATACCCTTGCCTCTATATTGCCAGACCTTAAATGAGTTCTGGGAAGGGGTGCATCCTGGCTCCACCCCTTCAGGTCACTCAGGTACACTGCACACACCTGAGCTCCCCTGGGTTGGCCATTGCCTTCCCACCAGGTGTTCCATCACTTGTTGAAGATGTGACTTGGCATTTATGCTATAGTGGACCATATTAATTCATGTTCACTTGTGTTTCAAAGTCATTTTGGTCTATGAAGTTATTTCAGAGCAGAATTGGTTCTTAACAATGGAAGCTTGGTACAACAAAGACAGAACATCCTCAGTTCTATTAAGAGACAGTAGTGAAAAAAGTATTGCCTAAAATCACAACAGAAGAAAAGAACCTCATAGATTGGAGAAGTTCCTATTTTTGATCAAAACACAGAATCATTTCTGAAACATGAAGTTAAAGGAGATTTTCAGTAAAAACCATCGAGAGTGGAAATCACAGTAATTAACCTGGTCCAGTGCTTAAATATCCTAATTTCCTTTGCCGCAGTTTCGACACGCTTGTGTCATCTCCATCAAAAATAATGGAATTTTTTTTTCTTGATGGCAAATGTTTTCTCATTTACTAAACACAAGTATTTTAAACACAAATAATTCAGCCTTTCCTGATAGAGCTTGTATGTTCATATTTTTAACCTATGATCATCCTAGTTGCTTCTCAGTACATATATTTTTTCCTTTTATTGGTCTTGCACAATATTCCAGTTAAGCAGGACAGAATGATTGTCTGACCTCTCATTTCTATTTACGTGCCCTAGTAAAGTGCTGGCAGTTCTTAAAGTTGTTTAAGCACTTGAGCACTGCTCACTCATTTATTTTGTCCTGAATTGGTAGAAAAAACATTTTTCCTATAGAGTGTTAAAATACCATAAGCCTCACATTTATGGTTAAAAAAAAAGGTATCTACTTGTGATTCACTTCTTACAATAGCTTTCTAAAAGTGTGCAAGACAATGTATTTCTTAGACATTTTCCTGGGAATTATATTTACTTACATATATACAGCATGGCTTTGTGTAAAAGCTATCACCAGAGAAGGCTATCCAAGTTCATAACCTTTTTACATTTCTTGCATAGGTTCAGACTAGTATACCAGTTCCCTGGGATATCACGAGAAATCAAAGACAGCAAGGTTGAAAATATTTATTAGGTTTTCTAGTCTAATGTTTGATGCTCTTCTAATGTAAGATTAATTGGAACTAGCCTACAGTGACTGATGTGTGAGTATGCTCGTGATAAGAAAGGTAACTACAGCAAGGCTTGAGTCCTGAATAAAGGTAACCATAAAAATATACAATGGCTTGGAAGGGACCTTAAAGCCCATCCAGCTCCACCCCCAGCTCAGGCTGCCCAGAACCCCATCCAACCTGGCTTTGAGTGCCTCCAGGCATGGGGCACCCACAGCCTCTCTGGGCAGCTGTGCCACTGCCTCGTCACCCTCTGAGTAAAAAATTTCTGCCTAATGTCTGACCTAAATTGCTTGTACATAATATTAGAATTACAGAATGGCCTAGGTTCAAAAGGACCACAATGATCATCGAGTTTCAACCCCCCTGCTATGTGCAGGGTTGCCAACCAGGCTGCCCAGAGCCGCATCCAGCCTGGCCTTGAATGCCTCCAGGGATGGAGCATCCACAACCTCCTTGGGCAATCTGTTCCAGTGCGTCACCACCCTCTGTGTGAAAAACTTCCTCCTAAAATACTAATGCTGAAGAAACACTGAGCGCTACAAATGATATGAAAACTTGTCAGGAAGAGGCCAGGTCTCAGCCTCATATTCTTAGGGAATCTAAAAACAAAAGAAAGCAACATAACAACAACACTGAAAATAACAACAGCAACAACCCAAAGTCCTTAGCCTTCGAAGAACCAAGTTACTGGGGAAATTATAAAAAAATCTAAGTTCTTTGTAAACAATGTGTATATTCATTAATAATGTAAATTGTTTTTTGCCATTTTGAATATATTAATTATAGATAAGTAATCATATTTATTTCTAGTACTTCAGTAGTTGCATTGTCTGCTTTTCTGAAAACGTTAGAAATGTTTGGTTTTATATTTGCAACGTGTTTAAGAAAAACGTTTCTATTTAGACACTTATTCTGTTTGACTTGTGGGAATACAAGAAAAACTGTTCAGAGCAGCAGCTGAGGAGCAAGATAAACAGCATGAGAACCAACGACACCTCTAGAAGAAGAACAAACATCTCACAGCTCTGACTGGGTAAGTGCCTGCACAAACGGTTGAAGAGAATGCTCTGTTGACACGTGAAGGTGGATGGGAAAGTTGCAGGGGTAGATGGGAAGGCTAGAAAAAGAAAACTTGCGAAGGTATATAAGTGATGTGAGAACTTGTAATAAACATTTTGGATCGTTCACATCTGAGCCTGTGCATCAGGCGCTGCATGACCGAACAGGTTAGCTTCTCATTGACATCTCGTACCATCCTGCCGAGTTTGTGAGGCACCAAAGGTGAGCAGAACAGGCACCTTAACACCCATGTGGCAATACAACACAGAAATGTAGTAGTATTTCACCTCAAAGCAGTATGGGAAGTACTGTTAGCATCACTACCAGTGAACAAGCTTCCGTTCACGAGTCTGCCATAACCTCAAGCAAATTCCACTGAATTTTTATTTTGTCTGTAACACACGGATGACCTTTCAGTTCCCCTGCCACGTTTTTTATCCTTAAACATGACATTTGTAGCTAATTCACTGACAAGTAGAAAAACTTATCAGTGGCAGTTGCAGCACACGCTTCTCAAACAAACACAAACGTGTCGGTACCTCCAACCGTGCCAACACAGCCCGACGCCTCAGCTCCCGAGCTTCACCACGCACAGCCTCGGAGCCGCATCTCAGCGCTTTCACTCAGGCTGAAACACGCGTTCCACCGACTGTCGAAACGTAATACAGATTTTGCATTATCCTAGACATCTTCGAAGAGAAAAACAAAAAAACAACAACGGAGCATCCCGCCCCTCAGGCACCAGCAGCAGCGACCCGCCCGCGCCGCGGGCACGCGCGCAGTCGTCACCGCGTTGGAGTAACGGTCGCCGCGCGCGCCGCTTCTCGAGGAGAAGAGCCGGCAGTCGGCCCACGTGCGGTGGGGGCGCGACGGGCAGAGCGAGCAGCCAATCGGCGGAAGCGAGGGAGCCGGAAGCGACGCGAGACGGAAGTGCCGCGGGGGCGGGGTGGCGGTGAGCCGGGTCCGTACCGCGTCGCTTTGCGGGGGCGGCGCGGAGTCGCCTGCCGCGGGGCGGGGCGGCGGGTGAGGCCTGGCAGGCTGCGCGGGTGATGCGCGCCCCGCGGGGGCTGCCGGGCCCGGCGCCGAGCCGCTGAGGCGCCGCGGGGCCCGAGCGGAGCGAAGCGACCATGCCGTGCACCTGCGGCAATTGGAGGCGGTGGATCCGGCCGCTGGTGGTGCTGCTGTACATCGTGGGGCTGCTGGTGGTCGTGCCTCTCTGCGTGTGGGAGCTGCAGAAGCTGGAGGTGAGAGGCTCGGGGGGGAGGTGAAGCGGCCTCCGCGGCAGAACCAAGGCACTGCGGCCTCACAGCGACACGGGGGTTCGGCTGTGCCCCGGGCCGGCCCGTGTGTATGTGTGCATTGCCCGCCAGAGCGGGAGCGGGGCGGAACGGGACAGCGGGCGGCGTTCCCTCCTTCCCCTTCTTTCAGTAGCTACAGAGTGGATGCCGAGCCGGTGGAACGAGCACGGGATGCGCTGCGAGCCGGATCCACAGATAGCGTGGGAGAGTTGGTGGTTCCATGCATTTCAAAAGCAGAAAACTCAACTCAGTGTTAGAATACACGCGGAACATCCTTCTTAGAACTTCATTCACAGGCAAAAAAAAAAACAAAAACCAAACACTCTTGTTCTACCTGTCTTATTTTAAAAGATTAATACCAGAATGTTGATCTTGCACTCTTCTTTCTTTTTGCCAGGTTGGAATCCATACCAAGGCATGGTTTATTGCAGGGATATTTCTACTGATGACCATACCCATCTCCCTCTGGGGAATACTACAACACTTAGTCCATTATACTCAACCTGAATTGCAGAAACCAATAATAAGGTAACATCTCACCTTTTACCTCTGCTGCAAATATTGAATTTAATTCAGATGAAAGATATCTCTAGTAACATTAAGTGTTCTTTTGTTATTGTAACAGGATTCTGTGGATGGTGCCGATTTACAGTTTAGACAGTGTAAGTGTTCTCTTACTGTTAACAGCTCAATAAAACTGTTTGCTAGGGGAGCGAGAGAAAATGGTGTCACAGCAGAAACAGTGCTGCACACAAAGTTGTAGTCCTAGAAGCTTCTGTTTATCTGTTTTCATGGAGTACATCAGAAGTGTAGTTCTAACAGTATTACACGCTAGTTGGGAATCCTGTAAGATCACTTTTGCAACCTCTTCCTAACTCTCTCAGACCTTGAACATTTTTTCACTGCTTTGGAAATGGGGTTATGTGCTTACTTCTGGTTCTTCCATCTTCAGTAACAGCTGAAATGGAAACCTGTTGACCAGCCTGATACAAACGCAGTCTCAAAATTCAGAGCCTTACCTTTCTTTCCTGCATTAGGCTTAGCACTAAAATTCTTTACCAAGAAATGTTTAGTGCTAATCTTCCCTCTGGGGACAAAGAAGGCAGCTTCACAACAAACCACTTCTGAATATTTTTTCTATGACTGGTACTATTGGCCTTGCCAGTTGTTGTTTATGTGTCATCTGTTGCTGATTGCATAGATGATTTGAGATAGAGCTAAGCAGCATAGTAATTCCATGGATTGTATGTACAGGGCGTGTGTTTGCATATTATTGTCTCCTCTTGACATTGCTGCTACTTAAAAGTTGATCCCCTAGAAGACAGGTTTCCAGGAACCTTTCCTCTGAGTATTTTCCCCCCCTCTCATGTCTTCAGATTTCATAAAGTGTCACCTTCATGTACTGTTTTTTTTAAAAGGAAGCAGCATTATCTGTTTCCTGTGGGGGATATCAACTACCTTAGATTGATATTTCAGTTATTTTCATTTGGAAGAAAAATGCATGCTAATTAGATGAGCTCTATCCAGTCATTCAAGAGTGCTTCTGACAGGTATTAAAATCTTTCCCCAAGCTCTTGGATCTTACAGCCTTTGCTGCATGTATGATGTTCTAGATCTGAACATGAAGCTCAGTTACCAAATTCAACTAGGTGCATATTGTCCACAGGATGTAGCAGGAGCTGTTATTTCTAGTAGTTCATAATGAGGATGTTAAACATCTTCTTAAGTTCTAATAAGAAGATCTGTAAAGGCACAATATTCACTCTGCTGCGCTTCTGGAAGCATAGTAAACTCAAAATACTTGCTTCTGTTTGGGAAGCGAAACGTCAACAAAAAAGGAACCAAAAGAAAAGCAACTAGCACACAAGATGCACTGAATAGTGCAACAGTGATGCTCCAAAAAAACCCACAAAAAACCTCAAAGCTCTAACAGCTCATCTATAGTCACAGTCTTGCAAAAAAAAAAAAAAAAAAAAAAAACAAACAAAAAACCCCAAAACTCAACAGTTTTCTGTTAAAAATGCTAGCTTGGAGTGATGACCAGCTACCACTTGAAGGCTAATCAGCTGCTATTATGTATTCTGCTGTAATGCAATGGGAACTACAGCAACGACAGCAGAGCAGCAAGGTTCTAGGTTGCAGAGAGTAAGAGTTTGCTCAAATGCCATAGGCAAGCAAATAAAGGAAAGAAGCTGCTTACCTTCAGAAGGCCTCAGGTGCACAGGGATGAGCAGCAAAAAATGCCCTTGCCTCCCCTGCCAGCCCTTAAATGAATTCTGGGAAGGGGTGGATCCTGGTTCCACCCCTTCTGCTCACTCAGGAACATTACATGCACCTGAGCTCCGCTGGGTTGGCCCTGCCTTCCCACCAGGTGCTCAATCACTGCTTCATACCATGGCTAAGCATTTCTGCTACAGCTACAAACACACTAGAATATTATGCATTAGATATGAAATGAACTTTATACCAAAGGACTAAAAAGTTAGTTTTGAAATCCATATCCATAGAATGGCTTGGGTTGCAAGGGACCTTTATGATATCTAGTTCCAACCCCACAAACGTTGACTGTGAACATGTGAATTTGAGGAAGCTGTTCTATCTCGTCTCTTTTTAATAGGAGCAGGTCAGTTATAGGGAACCATCTCCATAGTTACCTTTAATTTAAAAGATTGAATTGTGTTGAGAGATGCAGAGCTTCCCTTGCGCAGTGCTATAAGCTTGCTTTCATTTGAAGAAGCAGAGATGCCATCTAAAGTTCCACTTGTATTTTTAGAAAATGCCATTTTCTGTCAGCAGTATCACACTCTTACCAGACAAATTACAAGTTCTGTTTAATTAGTGTTTCCTGTCTAATATAGTATTGCTTATTGAACTAGCCTGCCAGCGTTGTCATTGGAATCACTTCTGCCTTTCTAGTGTGTAACTTCTGTGTACCTCTCTTCTTGCAGTGGATAGCTTTGAAATACCCCAACATTGCAATATATGTGGATACATGTCGAGAATGCTATGAAGCTTATGTCATCTATAATTTTATGGTTTTTCTTTCAAATTACCTAACCAACCGATATCCAAACCTCGTATTAATAATAGAAGCGAAAGATCAGCAGAGACACCTGCCTCCCCTGTGCTGTTGTCCATCTTGGGCTATGGGAGAGTGAGTATTTGATGACATACTAGATTTTAAACTGTATAGTCAGATACAGATCTTTTTGCATTTAGTAGTATACTGTTGTTGCTTGGCAATGGTCTGTTTATGGTTTGCACACCTTGTTCATCTGTGATGAACTCTGACTGAAAACAACTGGGATGATCATGTTTCCATCTAGCAGTAAAACATGCTAGAAATCGCACTTACTTAGTAATGTGTTGACTCCAGTGCTGCTGTGGAACACTTACTTATTTTTGAAAAATGTTGAAAAAAAGTCTCTCTGAATTTCCTTCCTTTGCTATCATAGACTGTTTGCCAAAAACCTCATTTTGATTCAGTGACACCACATAGCATATTGTTTGTGTTTCCGTAGCTGAGAAAAGAAAGGCCATATGCCCACGAGCTGCTCATTTCTGTATACTTACTCAGATGAGCAGAGTCAATTTTCCTCCTCTCAAGAGATTTCAATAAAGCTGTTTAAAATGTTAACACAAACTATGAATGCAACTCTTAAACATACTCAAATGCAGGGACAATTTCATTCTCTTTGTTTAGCCCAGCCAGAATCTTTTTGTGGCTGGAAGTGAATTACCAGGTATTTAATATTATGCATCTGTAAAGTCTAGGTCTATTTGATTGCACATATGCACAAAATACTTTTACATTTGAAGTTCTGGAAATAAGCTAAGTTGAAGTCACCATGAAATAAAAATGCAGTTTAGTGAAGCAACTGAGAAAAGGAATTTTCCATGAGTAAAGTGTCTTTAAATTCTTGTACAATTAATTTTGTGTTTGTTTTGCAGAGTTCTGTTATTTAGGTGTAAACTGGGTGTTTTGCAGTACACTGTTGTCAGACCGTTTACTACTATTATTGCTTTGTAAGTACACTCATAAATAATGTATATTGGTATTCGGGACATAATTTTGAGTTACACTGGAAATGATTTTCATGCCCTTTGTATTGAATCAATGCAGTTTGAAAGCAAAGTAGCTGTATTACGTTCTAAATGGGTCCTTGCAATTTGCATCAGCCTCTGATTTCTTTATGGCTTCGCTACAGCAAATGCCTTTTTGCAGAATTGAAATAATAAATACTTAATGCCTACAGCTGAAAGAAGTGGAAAAGGATGTAAAATACTGTTTATGTGGGAAGGACATTTTAGAGTATAATTCTCTCAATTTTAGAGTTCTCTTCTCCTCCTCCTTCCTTCCTGGTTTTAACAACCATGTATTTTTAATGTCAGGTTTCATGTAATTTTGTAGGTTGTATTAAACTTTACATGTGATAAGCCTGACTGTCTGCCCTTATATCATAGAACTGTTGTTGTCAAGGAGTAGCAGGCAGTTAAGCCAACTGACGTTGAAAGCTTAAATTCATAAACTTGGTATTGTTGATCAGTGCAATTAATTCTGCTGCTATTCACAAAGAATATCCAGT
This sequence comes from Phasianus colchicus, assembly GCF_987193195.1. Lineage (NCBI taxonomy): Eukaryota > Metazoa > Chordata > Aves > Galliformes > Phasianidae > Phasianus > Phasianus colchicus. Next base: position 8,931,073 of record NC_143439.1, on the reverse strand, counting down.
AAATATTTGCATTAATGATGTGTTCTAATAGTTAAAAGCAAACCAGCAAAAAAAAATGTGAGGTTTAATTTTTTAATCTCTTCAGCAATCGGATATGTTAACTTTGCATTTTCCATTCTTATGTTCTGTGCCAGAAAGCAAAAAAAAACCTATATATGTTATGATATGCAAACACAATTTCTTGTGGATAATACAGTATCAACATAGTGTTGAAAAACTGTGCAGACCTTCACTGTCTGCGTTTGATAACAAAAACAGTTCAAACAGTTGATTAATTAGAGGCTTAACAGTTCAAGAAACTGTTAATCATGTACTCCTTTGTCACTCATTCTAAAAACTCTTTCAGAATCTGTGAACTAGTAGGCGTGTACGATGAAGGAAACTTCAGCTTTGACAATGCTTGGACTTACTTGGTTATACTTAACAACATGTCACAGCTAGTGAGTATCAAGAGTGCTTCTTTCTACTCTTTTAAGTCATCATGTTAATAATATGCGATTCTTCTTATGTGAGCTATTGAGAGTAATTGCATGAATGTCTAGTCATTCTTATAGGTAGAATGTATCACTGTAATTCTGTTCTTATTATCTTCTCAATGCTGTTTGTGCAGAATGTTTTAACTCCTAAACTCCACAAAGCAGTAAGGTGTCCCACCTCTCTACCCCAAACTATTTGATGAACTGGTCTGACCCAGGCGTGCTAGCTTCCTCCCAGCACCCATACAAAGATTCTGCAGTGATTTTGTTAAAAATACTGTTAAAAAGGTGGTGGGAACAACCTTGAGAATTGGAAACAATGCACGCATCCTTTAAAGAAAAAAAAGACAGCAAAATTACAAGGTTTTCTTGAGTCTTTCTAGGCAAATATTAGCCTTTCAAGGGAAAACGATACTCACTTCTGCAGCAGGTTTAAGAAAAGCACGACATTCCACCTGAAAAGGGCGTCATCCTGGTGCTTTGGCTGTGAGTGTAGGGTGACTGTTAGTTAACTCATGAGCTGCAGCTGCTTTCTGCTGCAGCAACAGTCCCAGCAGCTGCACTGACTTCTACAAGCTTAGGTTGACATGATGGCTTAAAGAAACTTAGCAGTAATAGGCTGGGAGAATTATTAATGAAAAGAGGAGATCAATTTAGTTTGGCTATATGTTAGCTTGGTTGCTTGCAGTCTAGATTGTTAGATCTGCAGTGAAGATTGTAGCCATTTACTCTCTTCTTATAAAGAGACAACCTTTCAGACGTTCTTAACAGAAGCCTGAAAGAACACCTGCTTTTTATGGCATTTGTTGTAGAGCTGCACTTGGTTTTGGAAAGATGTTATGGCAGCTTCTTATGCTTTCTTTTAGCTTTGTAGGTAGATGATCTCAGTCTTCGTCTGACAATATAATTCTAAAACAAAATTTCAGAAAGGAAAAATCAAGCCTGCTTTAATGCAGTAAGGACATATTCCCTAAATACAGACATTCTTTTCAAAAATAGACAAATTTTGTTTCATAGTGTGATGTGTTTTATTACTGAAGAATGGTAAACAAACTAAATAAATATTTAAAAGCTTTTTTTTTTTTATATTTCCTTGTTAGTTTGCTATGTATTGTTTAGTGCTTTTTTATAAAGTACTACGTGAAGAACTGAACCCTATCCAACCTGTTGGAAAGTTCCTTTGCGTGAAGATGGTAGTTTTTGTTTCTTTCTGGTAAGTTGATTACTTAATAGTTATTTCTTGCTCTCAGAGTGGTGCAGTAACACGCTGGTAGAGAAGCAGGTTGTTCTAATAATGAACTGGAAAAAACAAACGCTTCTTAGGTTGTCTTCTCTTTTGGTCTTTAGGGCCATGAGTAAATATTGTACTGCATTCAATTTTGAGCACCTCACTAGAACAAAGACATTGAAAAAGGCAATAAAACTGGTGAGAGATGCAGAGCATAGGCCTTATGAGGAGTGGCTGAGGGAGCTGAGATTGTTTAGACTGGAGGAGGCTCAGGGGAGGAGACGTTATCACTCTCTAGAGCTTCCTGAAAGGAGGCTGTGCTTACGTGGGGGTTGGCCTCTTCTCCCACATAAGCAGCAATAGCACTAGAGGGAATGGCTTCAGGTTGTGCCAGGGAAGATTCAGGTTGGACATTAGGAAAAACTTCCTCTCTAAAGGAGTAGTCAGGTACTAGAATGGGCTGCCCAGGGAGGTGGTAGAGTCACTGACCTAGAGATGTGTTTAGATGTTGCAATGACAGATGTGGTTTAGTGGGAAATATTGGTGGTAGGTGGACGGTTGGACTGGATGATTTTGGAGGTCTTTTCCCCATCTTGGTAATTCTGTTATTTTCACATTAGCCTGTTCCGTTTTCCTTCATTTAAAATCTAAAAAGCAGCAAGGTTTTTTTTTTAAAAGATTCTTACTATCTACATACACAAGTATACTTAAAAGTAGGCCTTGCTTACCAGATTTGGAGATTTGCAGACAACACTATTATAACAATAATTAATAACTTTTATAGGCAAGCTGTGCTTATTGCATTGCTGGTGAAAGTTGGTGTTATTTCTGAGAAACACACCTGGGAATGGCAGAGCGTGGAAGCTGTGGCTACAGGCCTACAGGTAGGAGCAGAGACAATTACTTTATAGGAGAAATCACTCTATGTAAGATGACCTATGATTTCAAGCAAATATTATCGTATCTTACCTAGCACAGGCTCAATTACTACTGAATTTATAGTACGTTGGACTAAGTCTCAGCCAGTCTCCCCAAGTGAGTTTTATGCTCAACACTTCCCTGTCTACTTCCCTGTTGGAAGGAACAACTTCAACCAAGACAAGCTGTTCAGCAAGGACTGTTTCCTGCATCTAAATCGAATGGATTTCACTCTGATGTTTGCCAAGAATGTCCTATCTCTGGCTTAAGAGTAGCTGATACCAACATCCCAGTGCAATTACTGTCAGTCATTCGATGAAGAACTCTTTTCTCCAGTTATGAGTGATTAAGTTTTAGTTAATACCTCTTTCCTTGTTGCAGGATTTCATCATTTGTGTTGAAATGTTTTTAGCTGCTATTGCACATCACTACAGTTTTTCCTATAAACCTTACGTTCAAGAAGCTGAAGAAGGGTCATGCTTCGATTCCTTTCTTGCAATGTGGGATATTTCTGATATAAGGGCAGATATATCAGAACAAGTTCGAAATGTTGGTAAGTAACAGACATATCTGCATTATCTGTAAAACAGCCTTGTATTTCCAGCTTCATTTTGTACTGTTAGCCATCTCTACAGTTCCTTGAGAACATCCCATACCAAATTAGGGGCAGCTGTATCCTTAGAGCATTTCATTGGGTATCTTGCACTACAATGTCCCAGTAATCCTGTGAGTTAACAGTCTAGTTCTGAATTTTTCTTTCAGATAGATCTGAGGGGAAATTTCAGGTGTTTAGCTAGAATAGAGAGGAATGTCTTTTACTTCTGCCCCCTTCTTTCCCTTACTGGAAAGGGATCCTTTCATTAACTGAAGATAACAATACCCACATAGAACTGTTCTAAATTGAAGACTAGACTTCTAATTCTAACTTGCCTAGGCTAGTGTCTGTTCGTTTGAAGACCTAGATGTATTGCTTTAAGCATTAAAGTGTTATTTTTGTTTGACATAACTCTAGGAAGGACAGTTCTGGGCCAGCCAAGAAAAATGTTTTTTGCTGAGGATCATGAGCAAAACGAGCATACAAGTTTACTATCCTCCTCTACTCAAGACCCAATTTCTGATGCTTCTTCAATGCCATCATCACCTATGGGTCATTACCAGGGGTTTGGACACACTGTGACACCTCTCACAACACCAACAACAGTCCCTGCAGTTGATGGTATTTATAACACTTCTGCTACCCGAGACACTGCAGAATCGCCTGAACTAATGCACAATTCATCAGAGAAAGCTTTGGATAGAAGTTAGACTCACCTTTTTTTGAACGGGTCAAGGAGCCTGTTAAATTCTTGCCACATACGTTCGGTTAGCATATACTGTTTGCCCTGGAAGTTGAATAGCATGGAGTAGCTACTGTACAGGCAGGAAGAGGATATGGCTGTAACTGACATCTTAATGTTCTGAGTATGTAACGGTTATGAGTACCTGAGTACCCTATGAATATAAAACGCACACTGTAAAAGTTTCTGCAGAAATTCAAGAATCACATCCTTGAACTACTAAACATTTATACATCTGTCATACAAAAGTATGGTAAAACTATTCTTCTTTCTATTAATACAAAAGAAACGCTTGAAAAAACGCTGTGCTCTTGAAAACATGAAATGTAAGTACTACTAGCAGTGGGAAGTATTAATTTTGAGAATGTAATTTAAGGAGGGCAGTGAAAAAAAACCTCTTTATGTTGGTTTTGGTTTCCTTATTGATGATATTAACTACATACCCCAAGGATTGAATGGTGTGTGGATGAAATGTAACTTCTGTGCACATGCCATCTTCCTCCTTTGCCAGCATAGTTAAGTCAAATCCCTTCAGTGCAAAGCATCAGTTAAAAAAAAAAAAAAGTCTAGTTAAAAAAAGAAAAAGCATTCCCTATTGGAATTTTATGGTGAGATGAGGCACAGACCATACAGTTGGCATAACTGTTGTTCTTGTACCTCTTAATTTATTAGTCTTTTGCATTCAGAGTATACAGCCAGGAAGGTAAGCTTTGGATTAATACCTTCACATGTGATGGTTTTTTTTTCCTATCCTTCTAGAATAATAGTAAGGAGAGGGGAATAAAGGATGTCAAAATTCACACGGAAAACAAAACTGACTCCTTTGGTTTTGACTGCAATAAATTCTTTAACACCTAAATTTTTAAGCTGTTAACATATCCTGCTTTAACAAGGTGTCTGTGGTAGTTTGTATTTATAAATTTGTATCTGTGATTATTGTATTATGCTTCTAGTATAGTCTGTTCAAATGTAATTATTCGTTTGTGTGTGTGTCCCAGAGAAGAGACCTTTGCTAAGGTAAAATTAAGTAGCTAGTCTAATACTGGAGTTACTCAAGCATTATATTTTAGACCAAGAAAGAGTAAATTTGTATCAAAACAGTTTGCAAAACTGACAAAAGCAGCTGCTTTTTTAAAAATCCCATTTCTGGGTTTTTATTACTATTGCATGTTTGCAATCTGACAAATTGAGAACACTAAGTGACACATGATTTTATTTTTTTTTCAGCATTTACTGGATAAATGTTTAACTTCTGTCTGTCACAGTGGGACTCATCTTAAGTGCTTATTTTGCAGTACTAGTGTGATGTAAATACTGCGCCTTACTCACTAGGCTGCGTATTTTATAGCTGACTGTATTTGCTCTATCTGAAGGTAGGGGGAAGTGCAAATCGTACTTTCCACTTTGCCAAATCATTGCCTTTGTTGTAAATAAGCAATTAAATATTTTATTTGAACTGTTTGGCTTTTTTCCCATGTGATATATTGCTACTGTCATTATATGTAAATGACAGATGATGGCAACTATTCTCTTTGTGAAGGAAGAGATCTTGTGCATAACAGTAGAAGTGCTTGTAATTTTTTCCAGTGTTTTGAGTATAATCAAAGAATTCTTTCAGGAGCTTATCAGGCATCAGACTTATTTATGCTTGACTCAATCTTTTTTTTTTTGTTAACAGCCACGTTTTAAGAAGAGTAAATAACTTGTAAAAGCTTGCATTGGGTAGGGACTTCCTGATTGCTCTAGCATGTGCACAGGTTGAAATGGGGGAAAAAACAACTCTGAAGAGCCTCTGTCCTACTCTTAGATTTTCTTATGCATTGTAACCTTTGGATATAAGATGGTATCTGGTTAATTTTAAGAGAACTTAATCACCGCTTATGTTTTCAAAATAAACTGGAGACCTGTCCTCCCCTGTTCTAGAAGGAGCTTTATTACAGCAATCCAAGAGCTGCAGGCTGAGACACCTGTGGCTCCACCAGAACTACTCAGTCCTTCAAGTTGATCACAGATAGTCTGCCTAAAACATTCACTTAATGGAGAGCGCACACTGATTTTGCATACGAGACTAGAAAAATTGTTTGTGAGTGCCTCTTCTACAGGCTTTTGTTAAGGATGCACTGCAGAAGTGGACAGCAACAATATTAAAAAGAAGCTTAGTGCTTAGCTACAGAAATACCTTGTCCCTCTCTTCCCTGTGTAGCTACAGGGATAGAATCAGTGCTGAGAAAATGCTTGTTAGTCTTTCATCTGAACAGAAGATTAAGAAATGCTGTTGAAGCTGCAATGTAACACTACAAATGCTTGTAGTGGCTGCTGTAATAACTTGTATCAGCTTTCTTAAGAGGGAAAAAGTTTATATTACCAGAAATACGACTCTCTAAGAAACTCTAAAGGGCTTACTGGCTTTACTTTGTACTACATAGCTTGACTTAGTTTACAACACTCATTTATGACCTTTTATAATTACATGCAACATTACCACGTGATGCTACAGCTGGAATGCTATTACAGTCCTTTTTGCAAGGATAACATCTCCATGTACTTACGTAGGATGCTTTGACTACCACGAAGCAGAACCAAAGTTTGTGAAACAAGGACTACACAGTCACAGCTGTTTGCTTCTGACATAAAGCATCTAAAATGCCTTTCTTTCACTACAGATGATGGGGCACCGATAGAAATCTGTCCCACTTCTACTGTTGCTGCAGTAGCTAGCCCTCAGATTTTTAGATGCAGCCCCAGCAATACCTCCCAAAACCGCATGGTAAGATACCCTTGCAGTGCCCATTTTAGTCTGTCCATTGAACGGACAGGTCTACCAACTCTTAAAACACTAAAATAGCCTTTTTGATCATAAAAATTATGAACCTTTTTGAACATAAAAATTAGACTTTAATATAAATTAGTATCAGTGATGTTACGAACAGTTGGTGCATGTATAGTTTACACTGGATGTTCTTCACTGTTTAACTGTAATGCTAATATTGCTTTTATGGTGCTGAACATCAAGCACAAGTTCATCTCCAACCTGAACCTGGAGTGGCTCATCAAGAACAACTGCAGCTTGTTTCCAGTGCGAGAACTCATCAGATGTATTCAAACTATGCTCTTCATCTAGATGTATGTGATACCAGAAGGGAATTGCAGTGACTTGGCCAGACTTAGAAATCTGTACCTAGAAAATATTTAAAATATTAGTTTGACCATTTCAATCAGAGACATTTGCAGAGAAGTAAATTCTGCATTGAAATTTTCAGCCCAGGTGAACAGTAAGTGTTATTCTCTAGAACTGTCCAATTAAGTGCACTTAAAATTGTATGTAATTATATACACACGTACACACAACTCACCTTCACCTCTCTGCTTGCACTGTTTAACAGAGGATTCATGAGGTCTAGCCTTAATAGTTCTGCTGGCTTACTCAAAGGTACACATGGTAATGTAGAGAGATCCAAATAAACACGAACAGGTACCTACGAGTACAGACCATAACTTCAGACATCAAATTATGCAAAAGTGATAAGTTTATGATAATTCTAATGCAAACATTTCTAAGAATTATGGTAACGTCTGTAAGAAACAGCCAAAATCCTAAATGCACCATTTTAACCCTTTCTGAAATGTCATTGTTAAGATACAAGGTGATGACAGAGATGGAACTCCTAGGAGCACAGTCATTCTTCTGTACATTCCCATTACATCTCTCATAACTCAGACAAATTCTCACTCACTCTAGTTCCAGGAAAAAGAAAAAAAGCTTTTTGTTTAGCTTCATCTCAAAGCTCCTTCCTGATCACATAAGTCTCTCACGATATCAAAACATTATGAAGTTTCAGCTTTTTAGTTTTCTACCATTTTATACTGAAGCTAAACAATTAAACAGCTGCATGCTTTGGAACTGTACTTGGAAGACATCCAACAACTGCATACCTTGAACTGGTTGATAAAAGGAGCTATATTAAACCCAAGAGTTGGTTCTGTTCCTTGAACAGCACTCTCCAGTAACAAAGACTGTGATTCTACAAGCATCCCATATACCAACACATACTGTGGAAATATCTTTCCTCCACTCTGAAGTAAACATCTGTAAAATGAAAGAGATTTCACCTCTAAAGCTTATCATTCAACAGTAAGGAAAAAACACCTACATTTAATACATAAATAAATGCACACTTGTTCCTCCTCTGAAGTCAAGTGCTCAAAAGCATTCGAGTTTGATCCATCTGACCAGACAGCTGTATTATACAGAAAACAGAATTTCTCCAGTAACACTGTACTAAGCAATATTTTCTCAGTGTCAGTATTGGAAACAATGATATTTCAAAATGAAGGTAGCAGGACTTACTTAAAGCACCAATATCTAATAGCTCTTTTGGTGCTTCTCTGGCTGTTCTAATCCTATGTATCTGTATCTTAGCAATACCACTTTATGCCAACAATAGCTCGATGTACACTTGATGGAGCTTTTTTTTTCAAAAAAAAAAAACAACTTTGCTACCTCAGTTATTAGCAAGATAGTGGCTATTCTAGGACTTCCCAGCAAACCAAAAAGCAAGATCTTCCATTTGTATTATTGCATGCAAAAAATAAAGCAGCCTATGAAAATGAGATCTTGACGCTTCATGTCAGACATTCCAGACGCTCTGAGAAATTTACTCCTGAAGTGCAAGTTCAACCTGTTCAGAAAACCACCTTTTCCACACTCTATGAAAGCAACATCAGTTCTGTCACTAGAAAGAATGCTTTTAAAAATTTTCAGTTAATTATGGATTCCCCAAATTCCTTTTGTCCATTTGTACTGTACCTGGATATTGCAGCCTTTTCCATCACCTCCTGCTGGATTAAACCAGATGTCTCTATAACATCCAAAATAATAATACTCCATAATTTATCGGATTTGGGTCTCTGTAGCACCACATTTTCATCTTCTAAATGGCTGAGCCAAAATTCTACAGTTTCCTTAGGGAAATTATTAGCTTCTGAAATTACATTAAGGACTGCCTGATGCTGTTCTTTCTCAATAGAGCTGTAGGCTTTAACTGGCCCAAGTTTGCCAGCTATAATTGGTAGGATGGAGAAGCCTTCAGATACATCTAGTACGTACAAAGGATCAGGAACCACATCTAAAGAGCTCTTGTTCTGGCTTTCTTGGAGGTTCACCCCACTGCCACATCTGTCAATATCCATGGACTCCAAGTCCTTACTTGGATTTAATGATGACAGAACCTTGCCCATGGCAGCTCTGAAGCATTCGTGGTACGGTACATTGTTCAGCAGGGCTATTTCTGTGGATTCCAACACACATACTTGACCTTTGCCATCCTGTTTGCTAGCTGTCTGAAGACTAGCCAGAGCATTACATAATTCAGCCTCATTGCCCAAACTCAGTGTGTCGTCTCTGTCACTGCAGTCCATCCCACACTCTGAAGTTAAAAAAGAAATCTTCTGTATCTTGAGGTAGCAGTCATGGCAGCAAACTTCCATCATCACAGTATCTCCAGCCTTCACAGAATAATCTTGGAATAAACAGCACAAAATCATGTCAATTACAGCAAATACTATCACTGCAGCTCTACAAGAACAAAAAAAGCAAATATTATCTCACTGCTTCATTAGTTTGGTTTTTTTTTCACTGCGTATGAAAGATTCGTTCTAGTCATGTTTCTTAATCCACAGGAGAGAACAAGACAGAACAGAACAGGCCTGGGTACACAACACATTATAGGCTGGAACCAAAACAGCCCCTTCAAGAGGAGGCTCCTCCAATTTTCAGTACTAAGCTCTGTAGCCCACTACTGAAATCTGCTACCATGCTCAAATATGCCTTAATCTGTCCTACACTAGGCAAATCCTTTTAATCTCAAAACAAGCTTAAAATAAATACATACTTCTCTAAGTGTCCTGTTAACAGCAGAGCTGAACAAAAATGTACAAAGAAATTGCTTTGAAGTTAAAATGTTACATATTTAATATTTACATTTTAATACTTCCTGTCAACAAAGCTGAAACTGTATTTATATGGAAAACAATAGCTACAGTTTAGAAAAGGTCAGAGTTTTATCTAAAACAAACACACTTGAAGTTGGCCTGCATCTACCAATAGAGACCAAAAATTCTAAACAAGATGGCTATAGTTTGACAAACACTTCTTTCAATGGCAGTGTATGCTAAGTGTCTCCCCTCTGCCCTATGCTTTAAATTAAACTGGTCTATGGCACAGCTGCCCCTACTGTCTATCTAAACAGGTGAGTGAATAGGAAATAGGTGAACAGAGTAGAGGCTGCTGCAAATGACACTGGCACTGAGGAACAGCTGTGGTCAATGAAGTTGTAATCCAAAAGGGATGCAAGGGGGTAGGTGAGAACTTTTAGTTTTGTTCCTATGGCAGCAACAGTTAGCAACTACTACTTCACCTCCCTTTCAAATGTCACATCCTGATTACATAGCACCAGTGGCCTCACCTTTTGGAAGTACTCCAAAAAGTATTTGATTCAGTATAGAAAAAAAACTGTTTTCAAAATATTTGTTCTCCCAGACCTTAAGGAGGTTTCTTATCTGTCTCACAGCAGAGTACAACAAACAAGACTTGCTGCACCAACTTCCAATACAGTCCATAAACTTGATCAGGAGCCACTTCACAGCTACACGTCATTGGACTTCTCCTAATCCAATTACTGCCATTTCTTAGTCTCTGAGATTAACTTGGTTTCATTTTGTTCTTGAGCTAGTCAGTTTATGTAGTGCACCAAGAAAATCTACAGTACTCACCAGAGAGGCCTTGCACAGGATAGACTGCCTGCTCCCAGCAAGTTTCTTCACTGGGACTTGTTGATAGAGTGTGCTCATCATCAAGCTGCAGTACAAACCATACCACAATAGCATCTAGCATTCCTCCTTCAGTGACTGGCTGGCTAAGCTTCCAGGACTTTCTGTGTGCAAGGCTCTTCAGCTCCTGAGCAGTGTGGAAAGAGAAAAAAGTGTGAGAAAGCTCGTTTCCATACATAAAAAATGGTTTCACAGTAGTCACTATCAAGTCACTCACACTGCTGTACCAATCCATGAGGGCACCTGACAGAAACCAGGAGTTAGCAAACTGCTACAGTGCCAACTATCAGCAGTAGCACTCATCAGCATAGGGCTCTCCTTCCTCATTAAAGAACAATTACGCACACAACCACCTCTCAAAGTAGGTATTTAAAAACTAGAAACTGCAACAAAGTAGTTCAACTGGCAAAGCATGCCTTATGAAAAGTTAGTCTTTTGTATCAAACTCAAGCCAACACTCAGACACACGCTTGTTAAAACCTGTGTTCAAATTTAATCAGCTCTAGAAATACTGCATGCAAGCACTGAGTTCACTACAGCCAAAGTTCAGCACAATCATTACAAAAAAACCTCAAAGGTGTTTGATTTGGTGATGTTCTCTGCAACCTACACTATGGACTTTGTGTAAAATTTTACTACCAAGTATTTGCTAAATTGTCTTCAATAGGTAATAGGAATGGAGTCATCTTTCACATACACTTCCCCCAGTAATTACCTTCTGCAGTAACATTCATAAACACAAAACGCACAGCTCTAATGTCTTTATACAGCTCTGGCATAAGCCAGTAAGAGGATATCAATCACAAGGGACCAAGGTTATCTTAGATACAATCATCGTATTAGTAACAGCCTTGCCTAAAAATTCAGTGGTTTACAGAAGAGCTCACGTCAGCAATTGTTCCCTCTAAATTTCAATCTTAACAAAATGCAGAAGGCAAAAGAAAGCTCCATGCCAGGAACATAACTAGCTCTCTCAAGCTGCATTTTTTCTTCTCCTGTTTTATTCTTGCCCTGTGTTCTCCAGAAGCTGATCTACCTCTGAGCTGAACAATGCATGTGTCAAAATTCCAGGATGTTAATAAAGTTCATAATGAAAAAAAAAGCTTTGTAGGCAATAGCTCAGTTCCTTCAGGGCCTGAAAGGAGTAATCAGCTGTAATTACCAGTTGTGAAGGTAAACAGTTACTTCCACTTCCAGTGACACCAATGTGCTGCCAGCAAACATGCACACAGGTAGTTATCTGGGTAGGTACAAGTGTCTACAGCCTGCAATTACAGCCACATCCCATTCCCCTGCTGGGGAGGAACTGCACTGCTGCTGCTAATAACAGCAGTAAAAGTAATCAGCAGAAGTCAGAGGCCTTTTTTTATTATTATTATTTTGACTGGCTATAATTACTTTTCTGATCTTTACTTTGAAAAGGGCATGCTAGCCCTATAATACAAGTAACGGTAAATTGCAACTAACTATTTCAAATTAGCTAACTGTGTTTCTTCCCTCCAATTCTACTCACCATATCGCCACCTTTCATGACCGGAGTACTTAACACAAAGCTTCAAAAGGAAGAGATCTTCACTCTTAAGATAATCTTTACATGTCTGTCAGTGTCAGACACTCAGGAGCAGACATCTTTCAGTTGTAGCAGTTCCTTACTTATGCTAGCAGGAGAAGCAACATCAGGCCACAGAAATCGCTCCCAGCAATGTTCCAAAGAACCTTGTCTTTTTTCATTTTTAACCTCAGGATGTCAGACAAGCCAACTAGAAAAAGCTATTGATTCAGAACACTGCAATTCCTGGCCAAGCAGTAGCCAAGAATAATTTCATTTACATAACAGAATCTATTTTAAGCTCTGACTCACCACTTTAATGTTAACTCCTCACCACGGGTCAATGAACAAGAAACAACTCACCAGAGATCAGATGCAGAATCTTTTTAGCATGCTCAGCTGTGAGCAGTGATGCTCTTGCCTTACAGCTCAGGCCTATTTGATATATGCATACAAATACATTCTGTGCAAAATGCACAAAATAATCCCAAACCGTATTTTAGAATGCTGAACAACAGATATCATAGGAGCTGAAGGGTGGAATCAAAATGGTTGAATAGGATACGGTATTTTAACTCTCTTCTCTTTTACACAACCCCGAACACTTACATATCCTTTATGCCAATTGTAAAACACACCCTCACTCTTATCTCCACAACTTCTCTGAAGACTCCCTGTAACTTCAGAGGAAATAACTTAGCTCCTTGATGCATAACCAATTGAAGATGGGTCTACCGCATTCTTCCTCCATTTCCTATACTGATGCTAGCAGTTGTTTGGTCCTATGGTGAGCGAGTTTGGGGAACTAAACAACACGAAACAAATAAAAACTTTTACCTTCAAAAACCCAAGGACTGTCATCTGATGAATCAGATGACTACATAATCAGATAAGTATGAAAACCAGTACAGGATTAAAGGCAGCACTGCCAACCTTGCACGCACAAACTATTGCGCAATTGAACGTGGCAAACAAGATGTGGGCCTCGTTTATATACAAATTAGTTCTAAAGGACGTAAAGAAAAAAAAGAGTACGTATATTTACCTGCAGATTGTTGAAATCCACTGTCATTATTTGAAAGGGTTCTGTCAAAGGTACATAACCTCCAGGAATTCGACTGAGCTTTTCAGTGGTGTAAGGTTCAACAGTTTCCTCTGAACCAGCAAAAGCATACGTTGGACTAAAGAACTTCACAGAATGTGACAAGTGTACACCAGCAACTTCTTGTGCTCCCACTCTGGAGGGAGAGGAAGAGGAAGAAAAATGAAACTTCATAATCCTTCCAAGACTAGCTAAGCGTTTCAAATGCAAAGCAAAAGAATTACAAGTCCCTATGTTCTCCTAGAATACTGCTTCTCTGTCATGTGATATGACCCTTTAAAGTTATCTAGCTCAAACTGAGAAACAGTATGTAGTAAACTCTTAAAGGTTTTATGGCAAACAAAATATATCTTTAACAGAATGTCAGTCTTCTCACAAATTTGTCAGTTCATCTGTTCTTCTGAAGTAAGTGTATTTCACATAGATTTGAAATAACTGCTTTAAAGAAAGAGAAACAATTTCAAGAGAAAATGAAAGCTTATTGGAAAAAAATAAGCAAAACCATTGTTAGGCCCTAGAGTGATTCTGGGAAATAAGCAATGGATATAGACATACACTTAGATGTATTAAGTACATCTGCTACACTTAATATCGAAATTACCATTAGAACATTAAGTAATAAAGCTACAGAGAGAGGTAAACCAGTGGGAAACTTTTTGTTAGTTTGACTTAAAGGCACCAGAAATAGAATTACAAGAAAATGGGTACTGTTTATCCAGCATTTCAGTACATCCTAGGAGAAATTGCAAAAAAACCAAAAAACTCCCTTCTTCCCCCCCCCCGCCCCCAAAAAAATATCAGAGCACAAGAAATACAGCCTAACTTAAATAAAAGAAAAAAAAAAATAATCACTGAATGATAGAATTGCTGATCAATGGAATACAAAGCAAGCAATCAGCATCAGACACAGATGCAAGACTATAAACACTTAAGAATGAAAGCTGATTCCCTACCAGATAAAGGCCAGTGTCTGCTGCTAGATGAAATACACTCTTAAGTGTACTTCAGGAGAAAAAAAAAAGAAAAACCTCAAGTATTTACAGACTTCTGGGCCATTCATCTACTTAAAACCATTTGGGCAAAGAAGTGAGGAAAAGCTGAAAAGCTGTATGAATTGTACATCAAGAAAACAAAAAACCCGGCACTAAATAATATAAAAAGCATGAGGAAAAAGATATTTTCACACTGCTATTCCAAGCATCTTCAAGCATGTTTCTCAAAAAGAACATTTAAAAAACTGTTTTGATGTAGGTCATGAAAACACCCAGGGAAACACAGAGATGTATGTCACAAGAATCCCAAGAGACGTGGACAACTCAAACTTGAGAACAGACAAAGCTTTACAAAAAGCTATAGCCCTTGTTAGGAGTATTAACTTCCAACAACTATGCCCATTAGAGGAAAAAAAAAGATCTCAAGGTAGAAAACAGAAAACTTACAAGTGACTTTTTTCTTAGCGTATGATTAACTGGTGGAAACTCTTTCAACCCTGCTAATTACTTGACCTTAAACTATATTATTAGAATGGACTGTTAATTAGACAATCTGAGTTTCATCCTGTTTAAAATTTTTAAGAAATATTCATTGCCACCTTTCAAGACAATGATTACTCCTCCTAAAGAGTTATTCCTAAGGGAAAGTTCTTCTGTGACCAATTACTATGAGAACTTCTGTCTCTTTCTGACTACTCTTCAGGGCTTACACATTAGAGAAGTCAATCTCTATATGGCACAGGTATTTTTCTGTTCCAGTATGTGGAAGTATCTGTATAAATCAGTGTTTTCTTTAATCTGCAACAAGATTAATACTAAACAAATTAAGATTAAACCTCTTAGAGGGACAGTCTCCATACAGTGATATTGTTTTAGAAGATGAAAATGAAAGCGACTATGAAAATAACTGATACAGTCACAACTGGTATCAACAAAGGAACCTGAGAGTCTGTTAGCTCAAAATTAGGTAAGGCACATATTGAGAAGGATAATGCAAAGTGGGATTATTTACATTTAGGCTTTACAAAATCCTGTCCACATCTGAAAGGGGTAGGATCTAGCAGTGAGGTATGAAGCAGATTATAAAGAAGGTAAAATGAGGATAAAGGGCAACTGTTAATCCAAGAATCTCCAATACAGAAATTGGGAAGTAATTTTACTATTAAGGAACCGCACATCTTTAATATGCACTAATAGTATTTTTTTCAACATTACTGAAAATCCAGATTTCCTAATGAAATGCTTTAGAAGAAGGAAAAAGAAAAAAAGCATCTTGAGAAAGGGGTGGAAAGGGTTGGAGCAGTAATCTGCTTAGTGAGACAGTCATTTAAAAAAGTAAAGAGAACAATAAATGAAAACTTTTAATTAATAAGTCAAAGTCTTCTCCCAAGTAACAAATGTGTGTCCAAACCATGCTAGAGTTTAAACACACCTGTGATGTCTACGTATCTCTTTGCATTCCACTGCCATTCCAAATACTGTTGCTCTTGCAGGAATAACTTGCCCGTAGTCTTTAGCATTGACATCTTGATTTTTTGGCTGTAACATTAATAGGAACGTTCACTTAGACCTACTCCTATAATTACTTCAAAGCCTACTTTAAGCCAGGATTACAAAGTTCACAGTAACTAGGAGAAACCTCCAAGTCATTGTCTTTCCTGCAGATCAAACTTTTTCCTGACAGCATATTTCAATATAGCTGCACATCAGTTTTACTTTTTCAGTTTACTACTTCCGTAATTCTAAGTCTATGCTTTAAATTGTATCCCACTATGTTTCATGAAACATCTGAGGACCTCTTCCATAGGCATAATTCCTGTACTTAACACCAGAGGTCATCAGTTCCAGTTAGACAAAATATATTTTCTGCCAGTTAAGACTTGTTTTTAATCTTTATTATTTGGAATCAAGGCAGAACACAGAAAATGTACTTGTATAAAAATAACACAAACAGAAATCACATTTACACTTACCTACATCACTTACCTTTGGCTGTAAAAGTAGATGTTCCCAAGCATGTATCAAGCTCTCCACAATCCCTTCACCAAATAAACCAGCATCAACGGTTTCTGTGACAACTAAGGAAACTCTACATAATGGAAAAAAAAGACAGCATGAAATCTAATTCATATCAGGCATATCTGTTAAGTTATTCTTTTAAAGAAAAATACTAACTAAAGCCTGTTCCAACATGAGATCAGAGCACAACTTCTACCAATGTTCTAAAGTTTCAATACTGATAGGCAACTAAATTCTTCTAACAAATTATTATATAAAGAGAAAATGCAACACTGAGCAAGAATTTACCATAAATTTTATTGGTCAGTATCCAAAGATACATTGTGGGGAAAGAATCTAACCCAAATAGGAAGTTATTTTAGCCTGAGACACAGCTGACAATACTGCATGTATTTTGTCTGTATCTCATGCAAGTGTCCACGCGTTAGTTTTTTTCAATATTCCTTTTTAACCAAAGCACAATAAAATTACTAAGTAGACAAATGGATCCTGAAATCCTAAATCCTTTTAACTTCTTAAACTAAGAAGTATACGGCAGAAGACTAGAGTCTCCAGAACAGTAACAATTTATTCCTGACAAGTGAAACCCATTAACTCAGCACAGACACTGAGAGAATGCACATGGTCAGTTAGTACAGCTCAAACAAACTACCATCCCCTTAGATCTATTCCTGCTAAAAATATTCCTGAAAAGCCCCTTTTGAAAAGGATACAGAGCAAAAAAGACTAAGGTAGCCTAAAAAGTTTGAATTGCACATAGTGAAAGCTATAATAATGGATCCAATTTTTATTTGCTAGAAGGAATTCCCAGTTGCTGACTTGCCTCAGTGGCTCTTATTTTGCTTTAAAAGCCATTACTTAATACTAAAAATATAAGCTACTTACTTTTCCAAAACACATGCATCTCTGCTACAGAGGGCAAATACATATAGGTATATATGAGTACATCAAAAGTAATGCTCAACACCAAAATCTATTCTCGCAAGAAAAGTTACAACACTCTTCCACTGAATTCTATTCCAGCATTTATCGCTACTCTCATTGCCCTTTGGATCCACGGCAGAAAGAAAATGGGAGGGACCTGCACACAGCATGTGGCACTTCCCTCTCCAGTCCGAAAACAGTATCAAGTTCTGATGTGACAAGAGGGAAGAGGAAGCTTCTAGTCTCTTCTTGGTAAGAGGTGGACAAACCACATTTCTAATCTCTCTGGCCAAACACAAAACATCACATGGAGTCACAGGGGTGTTATATATCCCAGATCCAGTCTTCTTTTGGAGGTCCTTTTACGTGCCTCCATCCTATTCACCAGCTGCAGAAATGAGCCCCAAGTTGTTACATATGCACATTCACAGTGTAGCAACCTTAGTACTTCTTTCCTGTTGATGCAACATAATTGCACATGTCTCTAAGATACCACCCAAGAACTACAACACTTCATTTGTAACATCACTGAGTTACCATAGAACTTAACATAACCTCAAAAACAATTTCTGCATTGCTCCATAATAACTTAAAACCTTCTCAACTTTCCCTGTGGTAATTAACCACACTTACTGTATTTTCTGCTTAGGTCACAGCACATTTTAAAATTAGAAGAAAAATTAAAGTGTTATGACAATAGAATACAACAACTCACCTTTCCGGTATGTGCTTTGGAATTTCTATATCAAGTGACTTCAAATGTAGAAGCTTGATTTCTCTGTCCATGTTATTTGCTGCCACCACATCACAGGCAAGTTCATACATGGTTTTTGACAATTCACAGGCAAAGACAGAAGATGCTCCTGCCTTCTTTGCAAACATACTGAAATACAAGAATCAGAGCTTTCTCCCTCCTATTTATACAATTTTAGGTAACGTATGTGTCATAGTTCCATGATTTTTTGGTTATTGGTATTCCACATCATAACACTATACTGAGTCTTTTGAAGTTCTGTTTATGCATCTGCTTTTTATTTCTAAGAAACTGCCTAAAATTTGCCATTGAATAAAATAATTTTCATTAACTTCCTTGCATGAATACTAATGCCACACAAACTGACATCCCGCTGACATGCTATGACCAACATGGATAGCAGGAGATTCCCCAGCTATACTAAATCCATTCTTTACAGCATTTTCATTCACTAACTTTTTCACATAAATGAAGTGATTATTAAATACTATACAATAGTTTAGGACAGAATATTTGACATTACGACTCCAAAACCAATATGAATTCTCCTATCTATACAGTAGTTCTTAGCACAAAAGAAAACCTGCAATACAAAGAAAATTGCTCCCACTAACACAACTGGAATTGGGCACTAACCTCAGGACTCATCAACTGCAGAAAACTTAGTTTCCTTTCTTATGTTTTGCCTCAACAAGGCACAAATATAAAATAATTTTTTAAGTAGTACTAACATTTTGTTAGACAACAAATGCTTCTAATAATTAAATGTTAAACATATGCTTACGACACACCTTAGTATTCCTGTTCCTGTTCCAATATCAAGGACAGACTTGCACCCTGAGCAGACAGCATTCTCTATTGCTTTTAGATAAGTAAGATTCCTCTTGGCATCATTAAGCATGATGAAGTGCCAACGTTCCACAAGCCAGTTTGCAACACGGTAGAAATTCTCCTTTGCATCAGCAAAATCTGGGTTAAGCTTCACTGCTTTGTGAAAATATCCAGCTGCTTCATCTCTAAAGCCCATTCTAATGGTAAAAACAACAAAGAAATAGAAAACATACATTCAGATGCCAATTAGCAGTAAATATCTGTAAATCCCTAGTCACATCAGACAAAAGTTAACAAATATTTTACGTTAGAAAGATTCTCTATAAAAATATTGACACTAGCTTATAAAAAAAATATATACTTTACTTAGAACTCTACATCAAATCACTTAAAAATGCAAAGGCAGTAAAATGCCACCGTGTGTGTACAGCCTTCATTTGCTATGGCACCCTTTTATAAACTAGAATAGGTTTTACAAGAACTTGCTGTAATTGCATGATGGTAACAAACCTGCAGTCTCACAGATTTTTCAAGCTGCAAGGGAGTGCTACAAAATCTAAGTTTATCTCACTATATTTAAGTTGAATATACTACAGAACAACCAAAATTTGAGTTGCCAGTGCTTCCATTAAGAGCCAATTTTGAAACCAAACTGAGAAGCAAACTTCTATGCTATACCAGATGGTCAAAGCAGACTGCACTGAAAAATAAAAGCTATGGAATAGATTGCAGGGTACAACTTCCTTGCAAGATGGGTGTTCCTTAAAGCAAGCACATCAAACAGACAGAAGGCACTCCTAACCAAAACTGCTCAGATCCGTGACTGATGTTTTAAAGTCCAGTCTTGGAAGACTTTAAAATTCAGAGGAATTGCAAGCACCACATGTTGCAAGTTTTGGGGAAAATGATGAAATATTGATTTTTTGGTATTAAATAATTGCAGAAGCTTGAACTGTTTAAAAAAAAAAATCAGTCCTATGGAGCACATGACTAGCTTCCTCATTTGAAAGGTCTGTCCTACATAATGTCAAGAAGGCCAGAATTTAAAGACAGTATGCAAAAGCAATAGTGTTCAGAGATCTCAGAAGGGAAAAAAAAACAAAGATGAACTTCAGAAATCCTACATTAATGACAACCACACTTAACACGATGAATTTGAACAGTTACAGTCTTGTTTTTGTTTAGTAATTATTTAATAAATGGGTTTAAAAATACTTAAATGCAGTGTTTTTACTTTAAGCTTTTACTTCAGCAGCAGTGCTCTTTTAAACACAATTTAATTTTTGCTGTATCAACACATTTTAGCACTGACTAATCAGCTTTTTAAGCTGATAAGCACACAGCATTCAACTGCCCGCATTATAAACTATGCTTAAAAGAAATAAATGCAATCTTACGTACTATGTTCAACTGACTATTCTTTCTTAACATACAATACTAAAAAACAAACCTCATAAAAACTGAGTATAGACTACTACAAACCTGAAAAGATGTTCTCCCATACTGTTACATATCACTTCATCATTTGGATACAGCTCAAGTGCCTGTTCATAACAGTTAAATAGATCTTGAATTCGTGCTAGAGAATCCAGCTCTTCTGCCCATTTAAAGAGAGTAAATTGGAACGTTTCCTAGAAAACAAAACGTACAGCGCTGAGTTTAAAATAGTTACCAGAAGTGGGGAACTGAGACTTGAAAACATCAGAGTTGGCCAGACGCACCTAAACACACAAATTTCCCTTCAGCAGCAGCAGCACTCATTATAGTCCCAAATCAGTCAGCTCACTTGAAGTAACAGAAGTAAACTCTCAAATATCCACATAAAGTATCATCACCCAGCAATGGATGCTTAAAGGCCTATGCACATACTACTGTACGTTATTCTACAGAACAAATGAATATTAACACAGCCCATTTTTATTAAACTTAGTAGACACATATATCACTAAAAGAATATCAATTTCCTTCCATAGACACACGCAATTCATTAAACAGGTTGCTATCTCAATTACTACTGTATTCTTCTTTTATTTTCAAGACCAAATAGGATGATCAGCTACAGACAAAGAACCAAAGGCACACACAATGTCACATAGACTGAAGAAGAAATCAAAGAGCACTTACTTTCACACTGGTTTTCAGCTCGGGAGCTAGATTTAGTACCAGGAGATAGTGAGCATATGCAGTTCCATAATCCTGGTCCTCCAAGCAATGCTGAGCACTCTGCAAAGATCTAGAAATGAGCTCCCGCCTGCCAGCTTCCTGAGCACCTCGGCGATGACGGAACTTTGCGTTTGAGTTGGACATTCTGAAGGCTGGAAGCAGTGCTCTTCCTAAAACAAACAAGTGACACATGCTATAGGACAAGGTTACACAGAGCACAGACTAAGCAACATAGAAGTTTTCATATGCATTAAAGACCCTCCTCCCAAATCCTAAGCATTCAAAAACATTCCTATCTTTATACCACTGATAACTCCATCAACTTTAAAATGAACATTCACTATCCAGAAGTTAAGCATGCATTACTTTCGTGTCACGTGAGGTCCCGTAAACAGCTTAGGTTTCTTAGCTTTTAAAAATAATTTTGGCATTGCATATTTTAGCATGTCTTTAGCCAAGTAGTTCTGCACGCCAAAAGCTCACGCACTGAGCTTTCAGTCAGCCAAAAAATTTGAGGCTAACCCTTTTCCACTTCAACAACAGGAACCCCATAAAGCCATGTCTCCTGCACAGACAGCAAGCTCAAAACAACACGATTATCTCTCCTCAAGAAAACGTTTGCTATCAGAAGCAGCATGCACATTTTTGTAACAGTGTCAGTTACCACTTACATTTTTAAGGCTTACCTACACACAAGGGCCTAGCAGTGCTGCCGGGATTTTCAGGTATATCCTAAAGCTGAAGAGAGCAAACATGACATAAAAAGTGACTGCCAGGAACACAAAATCACACCAACAGCTTGTCTATTTGCTTAAGAAAGCAGCAGCTAACTATGAAGCAGACACCGATAAGTTGCACAGGAACACGCAAGAGCACCCAGGCGCCTGAAGAACCGGTGCGAGGACCCGGGCCAGCGACACCAAGCAGGCCTGCGGGAAGTCCCACACAGCCCCATAGGCCGCAACACCGCCCAGCAAGGAAGAGAGGGCAGAATGAGGCTCAGGACCGCCGCGAGCACAAAGGGCGGAGATAAACCTGGGAGCCCGTTCTCCGCGGGCTGTGCGGGAGCTCGCAAATCATCACCTGCACCGCGCGAGCCGGATCTCCCGAACTCCCACCTCACGCACCACAGGCCGCCGCCATCTTAGGGCGCAGAGCGAGTCTGCGGCGCATGCGCGGAGCGACGGGCGCGGAGCGTGGACCGGCGCGCGCCGTTGCGTAGCAACGGGCGCCCCGAGAGCGGTGCCGCCTCCTGAGATGGCGGCGGGAAGGGTCCGCCAGGGGCTGCAGCTCCTTCTCCCGCCTCGGGTTGAGATGAAACGTGCTGGCTCGGTTAAAAACCGTTGTTAAAATTTTATTCTTTCTCCCGTACTGCTCGTCCCACTCCCTCTGCCATATATATATATACACGTAGTACACATGCACTCATATATGTGCAGTATTAAGGTGCTTGTAATTGCTCAAGTTACTTTGCCACCCACATCCAACGTTTAAAACTGGTAATTAGGGATAAGAACGCAGAGCTTGCTAAAAGTGGCCTAAATCCACTGCCAATCTAGTCCCCAGCTGCTCAGTGCTGCTCAGACCCGCTCTACGTGTAAGAACTCCCATCACCTTAAATGATACAGGATGTAACATATGAACACCACGTTGCGCAGGCACTGCCTATAACTGGACTGTAGTTGTGGTGTTCGTAATATTTAATTTGAATTACATTGCTGATAAGCCTGGATAATGACATATGAGGAGGAAATTCATACCACTTTGTCTTAAGACACAAACAAACCTGAGTTGCCTCAGCCTTTGACTCTGCTCCGTATCAACAGAGATCACGAGGAGCAAAATCCAGACCTTTGTTCCCACTTCTCAGTGCCTCACCTTGCCTCCTCCCAGGCCTATGACACCACTTATCTTCTTCCACCACGGAAAATGGCAGGCTGCCTCCTCTTGGGATTAACCCTGGAGTGCAGCTCTCTTCCAAAAAAAGGCAGAGTTCATTCAGTCTTGTCCTACTTTTGAGAGAAGAACAGGCTATGACATTGTTCAGTAATTACAAAGCGTTTGGAAGCTGTTCATTATTGCTTTCCTTCTCAAGAGCACGAATGCAGCTCACCCAGGGTTTTACAGTTGTGGCTGCTGCAGACGCATTCATTTTGGAGAAAAAAAATAATCACCATACAAAAATGCCAAGTCAGCATTTTGAACAAGGTGAAAAATAGTACAAAGGGAGAAAAAAGTTACTCTAAAAGAAACACAGAGACAGTTAAAACCATAATCTATAGTAAACATAACTACTGCTCTGCAATATCACAGGGGAGGAATAGGGGAGTCAACAAACTTTCAGAGTGAAGGGACCCAAAGGAAAGCACAGAGAACAGGTAACCTGAATGACACCGCCACCAGCTTCCCACAGAGAACAAACATGCCAGAAAACCCAAAACAAGAACTGATAAAATGCTTAGGGTGAATGAATTCCAAGAGGATGTGCAAATATTAGCGTCAGAGGATAATAAAATATATCTAAGCTGAGCTGTAAAGCAGGATGTAATATCTAAGTCAACTGGTATAAACAGGCACTCAGCCCTTCCTTCCATTTTGAACGGAGAAGAAAAAAAAAAAAACCAACAAAACTATGAACTTTAAATGGATTGCAGATGGAGAACAAGCTTCTCTGAATTTAACTTAATTATGCTTCCCAGTTGTAAGATGACCTTACTGGGAGAGGGAAATCATTAATACCTGCAGAACATGGCAGGAAAGAGAAAACAGGAAGCACTGTTGATTATCACCCATGGACAATGAAGTGTAACAGTGGGACTCTCCCAAATGCTGTAATGGGCCAGTATCTCAGCAGCTCCATAATCCTCTAAAACCATATTTTTAGATCAGAGAAAGTGCCAGATGGATAGTATATTTTACAGCACTTATTTCTAAGCATAAATTAAGTACTGCTGTGTGCTAATTTGACCTGATATAAATTGATATTTCATGCAGTTACATTATGGGTGAAGATTGCCAAAAACTGGCAGTGTAAAATCTTTGCGATAGGAAAAAGTCAGTTCAGTTCAAAGGTTTTGCTAAGTTCATACCCATATTGTACTTTTTTAAGGGAACGCTTGAGGAGAAAAAAATGGCCACAGAATATGTTTCATAAAGCTAAGATAATCGAAAATAAGGCAGGAGCTGAAATGAAACTAAATTCTAACCCACGTAAGGATTTTTCTCCTGAGGTAAAAGCATGTAGGCAGGAGACAAAACTACAATACCTTGGAAGGATGTTGCTGCTAATGATGTTTTCTTCAGTGTTTTCAACAACTAAGCGCAGCTGCATGTTGCAAGTAATGTAGTGATGGCAACAGTCTGTAATAAAATGCCAGTAAGACTGAGTTAAGCTTACTAACCCGTAATCCATCTTGCCACTGCAGATTAGAAGCATGGCTAGCAGGAGGAAAACACATCAGAACACTGACTTACATGAAAGTCAAGATATCTAAGAACAAGAGGTATCTATATGCAAGAACATAAGGTGAAGTGAAACCAGACAACTTGCTAGCATAAGCCTGTTGTATAAACAAACTTGAAGTATCAAACCATGCTTGCAATGGTCATCAACAGAAAATAACCAAGCAAAGATTGTATGGTATACAGACAGGATGTTGCTAAAGCTTCACATATCCAAGCTACACTAGCCTTTTAAATGAGCCCACAGCAAAGCTGCAAAAGTTGATGACATGGAGTAGAGAATGGCAGACAAGAGGAGAATTTCCTAAAATACTGATATAAAAAATTACAGGATTAATTAGCGAAGAAGGCGTAGCTACTTTTCTTGCTCAAACATGTCATTTTTGTCTCTTTAATTTAATAAGTTATTATTTCTACCCCCACAATTTGGTCATTTCAGGGTCAGATTGCATTTGAACCGGTAGGTTAGGTTTTGCAAAATACAATCTCTTTCAGTAGTCGCTGAGAACACAGTGTGTTGTCAGGATAACAATGCTGGGTGAACAGTGTAGAATACTGATGTAACAGTGAATTGGCTTTATGTAAACATACAGATTATTCTTTTGTCTTTTTTTTGGTTGAATCTGAATTCAACCAACTCCATAATTGCTTTACAGCACTACAGTGGAACGATAACAGGAAAAGTGCAGTAACTATAAACAAGCATGAAAAACATTATTCTAATTTTCTTCCTGAAGATGAGTACAGGGCAAAGTAAACAATCTGTTCATAGAAATATTTGCTCTTCAAACACTGCTCCAATAATTCAAACAGAGATAAGGACTGTTTGTTATTTAAGGTTGGTTTTTAATGTCCATTTTAGCCCACTTTTTAGTAGCATAGTGACTTATCAGGTAAATGATTTTAGAAAGCAGTCAGAGCACACGCTGTAGCGTAGCAGCTGGAACGCTTGGCTGAAGGGGCTGAGCGTACTCTGCCTTCAGCTCAGCACCGGTACATAGAACAGCCTTCTCAAAGGTCTTGCTCTTTCTACAGGCTTTGTATTTATTAAAAGAAGACATTAGGGTGAGGCTTTAGCTGCCTCCCTCAACTAATTTCACACTCAGGTACGTGAGCAGGATAGGGTCAGACCCTACAGGTGAGGGGCACTAGCTGGCTCTAACAGCAGACCAGCACGTAGCCGGCATTTACTGAAACCGCAGCTGGTTTCTGCTAAGAGCCCGTGTCCCGCTTCGTGCCTCCTTGCCCTAAGAGTCGATGTGCTCCCTCCTAAAACCCGAAAAAGTGCACTGCGTGCTCAGTCACCTGCAGCCGACAGCCTCCGTTGTGAATCGAGACCCGGGAGCGCTGCCGCGAGGAGCTCACGCCTCGCTCCACCCCACCCGGCTCCTGGCGCGGCGCTGAGAGGCGGGCCGCCAGTTCGGCCGGGCGGGGCCCGGCGGCGGGGCTGCCGGGAGCGGGCCGCCTCCCCTGCTCCCTTTGTGGCCGCCGTGCAGCCGGGCGCGGGGTGCGCGCTGATCGCTGCGGAGATCGCTGCGAGGAGGAGCGAGTTGGAGCGCAGCCATGGGGCTGCAGCCTCTGGAGTTCAGCGACTGCTACCTGGATAGCCCCTGGTTCAGGGAGCGGGTGCGAGCCCACGAGGCCGAGCTGGAGAAGACCAATAAGTTTATCAAGGATTTGCTCAAGGATGGGAAAAACCTGATCGCCGCCACCAAAAGTGAGTGAGGAGGGCGGGGGAACGCCGGCGCCGAGCTGTCTTGGCCGGGCCCTGGTTTTTGTCTTTGTCGGAGCGGGGGCCGGAGTGAGCTAAGGTGTTAATCTACCGGGAGCATTGCCTTGGCGTTGTACCGGTGCGTTGCCAAGCCGAGCGGCTTGAGAATTGCCTCTGAAAATAAAGAAAGGTGTCACGTGTGCGTCTGGTGTCGGTGGGGAAGCTGCTGAAACGACGCTTTAGTTACAGTTTTCAGTTTGCTCTGGAATCGCAAGGCTTACGGTTCCGTGGGGACAGCGCTGCTACCAGCTCTGTGCTTGGCCTCTGGAAACGTGACGATTTTTTTTCATTTTGTCCTTCTCGAATGTATTTATATATTTGTATATACTATGTATAAATAGTAGCTGTGCTGTGGTTTGGTGCCCTCATTAATGCATGTTCTTACTGTAGTCCAGTGGTAATGTAATTTCCTCCATTTAACTTCAGATATAGCGAGGTAGTTTCCTTTTAAATATCCACTAGGATGACTGACTATAGCCATTATTCAAATGAACAACTAACAGAGTAGTGTGACACTGTGTTCTCAAATGTATTCTGCATCTCTGATGTCATGGAAAACATCTGAAAGCAGAGAACCACGACTTCCAAGATATTTCCTTAAAGTAAGCTGTGAAGGATTAGGCCAGTGGTGGGGGCAGAACAGCTGTCTGGATATAATGGGGGTCCTAAAAACTGAGGTAACCTGTCAGATGCAAATAAAGGAATTTCCTTCTCTGTCTTTCTCTGTTTGATGTGCTCGGTCAAAAAGAAAAGGTAGAAAATGCTTTATCATGTTTCACTTCTTTGTAACTCCTGATTGCTGTCCAGTTAATGTTCAGTTCTTGCAGATCAGGTGTTCCTTAAGGATGGTTTTTAACCTGCCATTTGAACATGATTCAAATGTGTAAGAATCCATGTTTCTTAACATGCAGTACAAAGTTAAAAAAAAAAGTATGTCTAAATTTGACCAAAAAAGGTAGGGGGGAATCAATCTCCTTTGCTTATACTCCTCAGATAGTCTAGGAAGTGTTCCACACCCTCAGTTTCACACATATACAAGGGAAAGCTCTAACTTCTGAGTCCCCTGACTCCTGCACCGTTCTGTACTGATAACAGCAATGCAGTGCCCTGTGCAGGGGGGGAACTTAGCTTTGTATGCTGAGCTTTCTTATGCATTTCAGTAGGTCTCCCCTCTTAGAAAGCCTTGTTTGACAGGTTTGAAACTGGGTCATATTCCTCTCCTGCTGGTAATGCTGTCTCACGTGTTCAGTGGATACTGAACTGAAGACAAACTGAACCAGTTAAAATGCTGGTGGTTTGCGTGTTGGTTCTCCTCGTGCTTTCAGAAGAAGGCATCGGCATCTAGCTATACTGAGGAGCCTGGTTCTTTCATTATCAGGAAACCCAATGAGATCAATATTTGCTCTGAAAAAGGGGCTCAAGAAGTGGTCTGGATACACCCATTGTATATTAACTATGTTTTCTAAACAAAGTCTGGCTTGCTACGATCTAGAGAATCTGAAAATAAAGACTGTATCTTATGATTTATTTTGGGAAGCTTAGTCTTCTGAAGCATATTAATTACCAGAAGTGAACATAATAAACTTTTCTGATTGGGCTGTAACATACAGAATGTATTAGCCCAGTGTTCTTAAGTTTGTGTGAAATGAAATGACTGCATAGAGAGCACCTGCACTTCCTTCTCTTAGTTTTATTCAGAACCATGCTTTCCCTATTTCACTTGCAAAGCAGCAGCTTACCAGAAACGTTGTGAGGATTCTTTAGGTGTGAGTAACTTCAGTGACTGAGTACATCACACTTCCTGTCTGACAGTCAGCACTGCCAATGGCTTTGATGCTGCTCACTCTGGGTTACATCTTGCAAGATAAGCAGATACTGCCACCACTCCCTGTGACCATAGACATTGTTGGTACCTCCTGGCACAACAATAACAGCACTGCACATCCCCTCTTTGTGACCTTCCTGTTTGTCTCCATGATTGTAAGGAAGCGTGTATTCCACATAAACTTATAAGAACTGATTTCATCAGTACAGGACTACTGTAGAAGTAGAAAAATAAAAGTTTGTATCTTCCGTGTTCATTATTTGGTGAGCTTCCAGTCTTCAGTATGAGGCACATATCAAGTGTATCTTTGCAGCATTAAGTCTTTCAAGAATCCGATAGAAAGATAAACAAGACAGGCTCATAGCTGTCGTTTCCTGTATCATGGTTTGAATTGCCAAGTTCAAACTAAATACTGGAAGAATGAGTAAACAATAGATGCCTCTTTGATTTCTTATGACAGTTAAATATCATTTAAAGGGAGCACAGGAAAACTGCTTTTCCAGTGATCAGTAAGCACAAGCAATATACGTACAAGCCTTTCAGAATAAAAATGTAATATCTCAGGGGATTCCAGGTCAGTCAAACAAGCGAGGATCAAAATAATTTAAAAACAAATTCTGGATAGAATTACTAATTCTTCTGTTGAAAGAAACTGTATTGAAAGGTGCCTGATCAGAGAACACTTATACTGAAATAAAATAAGAAGTTGAGAAGATTGGTTCTGAGTTCTTAAAATCTGTGATGCAAATTACTGGAAGCTGCAGAATGTGCTGGATAAATACTACATGCTTACTTTCTAATTCTTGGCTTGTCTAACTCTTAACACAAGCATGAGATTTGAAGATTTTTCTGAAGCTGTCTCTTTTCTGTAAGTGTACATCAGAAGCTGCCTCTGTATATGATGGAATTCCCCTCTTAGGTTGGAGTAGAAAGAGTCATAGGAAGGCTTTGGGAAAGATGCCTATGTGTGCCCACAGTCATTTCCCATGCCTGCAAGCCTGGCCTCGCTCTTCCTGAATGTAAGCTCAAATCAGAGGAGAACTCAGCATGGCAAATAAGTGGAAAGAGAGAAGCTGGGAAAATAGAGACATGTTCCCAGGAGCCTTTCAAATCATGGTCCTTAGGCAATGCACACTCAGAGGAAGCCCAGGCAAAATTGGGTAGGGATGAGGCCACTCGTGAGCTCTCACTCTCACCTGAAATGTCTCATAAAGCCTTTTATAAAGTCAGGACCATCTAGAGCTGCTACCACAAGAGCAGCTTGTGATACACAGGATTCAAGTACTCCAATCACTTGCACTAGAATCCAGAGCAGCCCAGGAAACTTGCCTGACTGCCCAGTTTTCATTCATCTCTCATTTGTGTTGCTGTGTATCTATTTTGACAGAGAGCAGGATGGATCCTACTGTACCTTGAGATTTAGTTTTTTTCTGACTTGTTGGCTGTTCTTGCTCTGTCGCACCAAATAGAAAGCAGTCATCCTCACTAGTTTAGTGCTAGTCTCTGCAGGCAGCTGAACATATTCAATTCTAGTGACTGTTTCTTATTGCTATTTTTTTTTCCCATGTTTTTTAAAGAAAAGTTATTCCTTGTACTCTTGACAGAATGCTAAACAATAAACAACTTCCTTTTATCTGTAGAGTTTTTGGAATACAAAGAGTTACTAGCAGCTGTTACTGAAGAATGTTGGCTTGCTCTAGGGAATATTTCATAAGAAAAAAAAAAACAGGGGATTCTCTTTCCACTGAGATATTCTCAGTTATTATTATTATTATTTTTATTTTTTTTTTTTTACAAGCTTGCTGTACAAAAGATAAGCAGAGCAGAAATGTTGTTGGCAGTGGGAATAAAGCCATTCCCAATCCCATCCTTGGTCTACTGAAATTGGCTAAGTCTTTTGACAAAGTCAACTGGAGAAAAATTTCCAATCCAAACCCTGGACCCCATTTGATGTCTGTGTTCACCAAACATCGTTTTCTTTTTGCACGTTCTCTTAGTACATAGCTTTGGTTGAACTTTCAGATGCTGGTCTCAGAGAGATTTTTGGTCTGACTGAAGATGGACATCATTTACATTACAGGAGAGGCTGTTGTAATCTGCATCATAACACAGCATGACAGCTACTCAGATCACTTAAAACACTTCTTTTTTCCCCTAAGCAATAAATAAATATATTAAAGCTTTCCAAAGTATAATCTGCATTTATGAAACCACTTAGCTGAGTGCATTATGAACACCAGGTCTCGAAATCTTAGGAATTTTCTGCAACAGTAACATTGCTCTTTCGGCACTCCAGTGTGCTTCAAAAAAGTAAGGTAAAAACCATTAATATAAAGCTCATTAATAGCTTCTTTTAAAGAAATGGACATTTAGTAGAGATCCGTAAGATTGTGTAAAACCTGAAGTCATTTATCAAGGGCGAAGAGTGGGGAGTACTGCAAAAGGGTCTTAGTAGAACTTGTGTGATCCTCAGTGATGAGCTGTGTCTGTCTTTGCATCCTCTGCCTTGAATTCAGTGGGTAGTATGAATTAAATTTCCATGCCTTGTCTTTTAGAGACCACGTTAGTTTTCTATTTGTACCTCAGAAATGACATTTATTTCTGTTACAAGGCATGCTTTACCTGCGATAACAGTGAGCAAGTAAGTGCTCTTAAACTAACATGAAATAAATTTGAAAGATACTCCATTAGGGCAGAGTTAAATGAAAATCATGGCTGAGGTAGTGCTACAGCATTAGGGCCTGAGCAACTAACATAGTACCCGATTTCTTTTTTTTCTGCTTTGAAAATTGGTTTTGTATGAAGGATAAGGGAAAGGCTTTCTTAAAAAAGGAAAAAAGAAGAACCCCCCCCCCCAACAAAACACTAAGTAGAACATAGCATTTAGCTCCACCCAAAGTAAATCATTCATTACTGTGTCAGTAACTATAAAAAGCGTCAAGCTCATTCTGTGGAGGATGCCAGTTTGTCATCTTGAATCATCTTTTCAGCTTGCATTACTAACTCCTTTGTCTCACACATGTTCCATACTATTCAAAGTACAGCACTGTGCTTGTGAACTTGGACATATTTCATGAAATACAAGAATTTTATCAATGATAAGAGATGCAACAGGCTGTTCTTGACTGAAGTGATTCTGTCTTGTGAAAATCTTGTGGAAATGTCAGTTTTTAGCTTTAGATAAACTCTGGGTGGTCATTGGAGAATACTGGCGTCTACTGTAATTTTTAGTCTTTAGGAAACAAAGAAGGAAGTGGAGCAGTTTAGAATTCTTAGAAAAGCTGTCTGGTAGATCACACTCAAGTTCATTTCCTGAATTTAATGATAAGCCTTTTGAAAAATGAATATATTGAATTTTAGGGAATTTTTTTTCATTTTAAGGAGACTTTACTGTTCTACAGTTTGCAAAGTCAAAACACTGCTTGCAATTAAATAGTGAAAAAAACAGATTCACAGCAAAGGCTGCACACCTGCTAAGACTGTCAGTAGCATCCATTCCTGAAATGTTATTGTACTTGTTAGCTCCATAATGCAAATAAACTGTACATTTTGATAAGCAAAAATCATGACACTCAACTCAGTCTAAAATGAACCTCATAGCTTCCAGTGAGGCTTTTTGTGATGTGTGCTGATGTTTGATACATAGGCAGGGAGAGGAGATAGCCTGCTTCGTAGTGCTCTTTCTTTGGGACTTGCAGCAGCAGCAGCATGCTGCACCCTCACTCTCATGAGCAGCTTTTGAAACCTATTTTGCAGTGTCATAGAAGAACTGCATCTCAGTGCTTCCCTTTTCCTCTTCTTCCTGGCTGGTTTTTGACACTGCATTAATTACATACACTGTTCACTTGGACTTGTGTTCTGTTCTATATTCAGGGGGATTTTTATGACTTTTGGATGTTTGATGGAGTTCCCCTTTGCATCTGAGGTTTAGAGAGTCTCTAATGCTACTTCTGACTTTCCAGGTCAGACATGCTATTTTTCTTATGACAGCTGGACATGGACATGCTATCACACATTGTGTTGATCATTCTTGTGAACTTTTTATGAGGCAAGGAATTGAGATATTTTGAGCAATTGAATGCTTTCCTGAAATCTTGAATGAACATAAAATATTCAATCAGATTGGCATGGGCACATTATGAACAGAATAGTTAAAGAAACTACTGTTTAGAGACACTTAACATAGGTCAGCTTTGATTGGCACCCAAAAATCTACCCTGTTGCTAAGCCAAACCCATCTTTTCTGACAGCGTAAAACAAAACCATGATATTCTGCAGTGTGAGAACAGAGGTTGGCATGGACTCTCTATCCCAGCAGCTCCATGAAGATTGTGCTATGTGTGACTATGCTGGATGAGAAAACAGCTGCAGGTGCTGCAAATAAGACATCCTATGCTACATGCTAGGGACAGCCAAAGTGCCTGGAAAAGCATCCCTCCAACAGAGAGGATATTGGAACTGAATTGAAAGTGTGGTTGGGTTTATGCCATTGTCAAATTATTTTTCTAGACAGATGTTTTCCATAATTTCTGGCAGACAAAAATGAATGCTACATATTTTATCTTCCCCCATAGCTACTTGCAGCTATGGACTGAGTCCCCTATTGCTGTCCTGTTCTTGTGTGAATGCCTTCTACTCTGTTTTTTGTTTCCTCCTGAGTCATCTTTTGCCTCCTGCGTATTTGCTCACCTTTCAAGAACAAAAATTGAGAGAAAATAGCCAGACACTCAAAAGCAATGTGACCATAACAAGCCAAGACTAGATACAAAGTTACTGATCCTCAGGCTGTCATCTATGGGACAGAAGCAGAGGCAGGGAAGAACAGCATTGCAGAGATGGAAAATCATAGTCTTGTTAAACTGATGCAGTTTTACTACTGCCTGCATCTTTGATTGAATTTACTGCTGTTCCTTGCAGCTGACTCTCTAGCTTATAGGATTGGGCAGGTAGAGGTTATCAGGTTATTAGGTAGGTCAAGGGGTTTTGACTCTACTCTCCCAGCTGATCTGATTCTTACAGTATCCCTTAATTCTCTTTAGCTTTTGTATGTTCACCTGTTGCTTGGGACTCTGTGTCCTTGAAGAGTACAAAAAATGTTCTGTTGAATTTGGCAAGAAGGCTTAAGTAACCAGGACAAAACTGAGCAGAGCTGCGTATCAGAACTTGGCCTTGGAGGAGACCGTAGAGCTTGTGGTGCTCTCAGTCAGTCTGTTGCTAGTAAGAGCTTTTTAACAGTGAAATTGCTCCCTTTCCCCATTAGGCTAAATTAGGGCTCAGAAGTGGCAAATAAACACACGGAGTGATTGAAGCCTGTAGCATTTCAGCCTTAAAAAAAAAAAAAAAAGCTGTAATTTATCAAGTCTCAAAGTAGAGAAAGATTACCTTATTGTTGTTTGTCATAACCAGCTGGCAAAGCCACAGGTATAAAAACTTGCATGCTTTAAAAACATTAAAAATAATGGAATACTGGTACATACAACGGAACAAAAAATATATTTTTAAAAGTCAATAAAGAAAAAGCATCAGCTTGCAAACAGGAGAAGCTAGCAGCTTGCCAGGTCACCAGGGACTAGAGAAAAACTTTCTGAAAAACAAGTTTGGAACACAAGAGTGCTTTGAGAACAAGGCAGTATAGTTTGTGTTGTCAGTGTTGCTTTCCTGTTAAAATATCAGGTTGGATGCTCTCTGTAGAAGAGACCTGTTCTAATTAACAAGCTCAGTTACAAACTGAATAACTTTTCCTAAAGCTTTGTCAGTTCAAATGCTTGGTTGTCTTTTTTCTGTACGGAAGCTTTTCCGTAACCAAAAAAACCCCACTTCTCTTCAGCCTGCTCTTTAAAAGTTTTTGCTGTATGGTGTAACTCTGTAACGTGATGAAAAGTCCCATGATAGTAGCAGGATGGCAAAATCTTTGGCTACAGCAAATGAGGACAAGCCCAAACACAACAGCTAGGGATACAGAAATGAAGGAAACCAGCTGCTTACCTTCAGAAGCCTACAGAAAGGTAGAGAACTTCCACAAGCCATGCTTGCCCCCACTGCCAACCCTTAAATGAGGTCTGGGAAGGGGTGGATCCTGGCTCCACTGCTTCTGCTCACTCAGGAACATTGCATGCACCTGAGCTCCCCTGGATTGGCCCTGCCTTCCCACCAGGTGCTCAATCACTGGTTCAAGCCGTGACTTGGCATTCCTGCTAGATATGATGATATCACTGTTCTTTTGTTATGCCTTATTTTTTTTTTTTTAATCTCTATACTTAGAGTAGTTTTAAATTTCTGTGTCATCTCTTGACTAGGTATTACAGCGTTATAACACATTCAGCACTTTCGACAAAAGACATTAAACAACCTGGCTCTTTCATAGCTTCTTTTACTACTAATAATGGAAGTAGAAGAATGTAATGCTAAAAAGAATCTGCAAGCACTCCTCTGTACCTTGGCCAAAGTTCGTTACAAAACATGTCTGTGTCAACCAACACCATTTGTGCTCTTCCCATGAAGTACTGTAGGGGTTGTACCTGAGAGGGAAGGCAGTCTTCTTGGGGAGCAGTGAACTAGCCAGTCGAGCATGAAAATTTCTTTTTTTACTGTTTTTGTACAATCGTAGAATCACCAAAGTAGGAAAGGACCTACAAGATCATCCATTCCAACCATCCCCTGTCACCAGTAGTTCTTACTAAACCATGTCCCTCAACACAATGTCTAAACATTTGGTGAACATCTCCAGAATCGGTGACTGCATCACCTCCCTGGGCAGGCCATTCCAACACCTGACCACTCTTTTGGAAAAGTAGTATTTCCTAACGTCCAGTGTGAATCTCTCCTGGTGCAACTTGAGGCCATTACCTCTAGTCCTATCACTAGTTACATGAGAGAAGAGGCCGACCCCCAGCTCACTAGAAGCAACTTCATGGAGCTATAGAGAGCAATAACGTCATTCCTGAACCTTCCCTTCTCCAGACTGAACAATCCCAGCTCCCTCAGCTGCTTCTCATAAGGCCTGTGCATCAGACCCCTCACAAGCTTTGTTGCCCTTCTCTGGACGTGCACCAGGGCCTCGATGTATGTCTTGCAGTGAGGGGCCCAAAATTGAACACAGTACCTGAGCTGTGGCCTCAACAATGCTGAGTTCCTTGCTTCTGCTAGCAACACTATTTCTGATACAAGCCAGGATGCCATCGACCTTCTTGGCCACCTGGGCACACTGCTGGCTCACATTCAGCGAAGCATTGACTAATATCCCCGGGTCTGTTTCCTCTGCACAGTCTTCCAGCCACTCTGCCCCAAGCCTGTAACATTGCCTGGGATTTCTGTGGCCAAAGTGCAGGACCCGGCACTTGGTCTTGTTGAACCTCATCCCCTTGGCTTCAGCCCAGTGATGCAGCCTGTCCAGATCCCTTGGTTGGGCCTTACTATCCCCAGGAAGATTGACACTTCCAGCCAGCTTGGTGTCATCTGCAAACTTACTGAGGGGGCACTCAATGCCCTCATGCAGGTCATCAATAAAGATATTGAAGAGGACAGGCTCCAGTTCCAGCCTCTGGATAACACCTCTTGTGACTGGTCATCAGCTGGATTTAGCTCCATTTACCACCACTCCAGCCAGTTCTTTACCCAGAAAGAAGTGTTCCTGTCTGAGACATGGGCTGCCAGCTTCTGCAGGAGAATACTGTAGGAAACAGTGTCGAAGGCTTTGCTGAAGTCTAGGCAGACTACATCAACAGCCTGTCCCTCATCCACCAGGCAGGTCACTAGATCATAGAAGGAGATCAGGTTGGTCATGCAGGACCAGCCCTTCGCAAACCCATGCTGGCTAGACCTGATCCCCTGCTTGTCCCACGCGTGCTGTGTGATCTCTCTCAAGACAATCTGCTCCATAACCTTCCCTGGCACTGAGGTCAGGCTGTAGTACCCCAGATCCTCTTTATGACCCTTCTTGTAGATGGGAGTCCCATTGGCAAGTCTCCAGTCTTCTGGGACCTCTCCCATTGACCAGGAATGCTGATAGATGATGGAAAGCAGCTTGGCTATCACCTCCACCAGTTCCCTCAGCACTCTTGGATAATTCTCATCTGTTACCATGGACGTTTTATAGAATGTTACCACGTTGATGTGATAGTTCTCATTTAGTGAGTGCTACTGGGTGAATTTCAACGTTGTTTTGTTTCCCTCACACATTCTTTGCTTAAATCTGTTGGTCTTGTTTTCTGTCAGTCACTTCACAAATTTTGATAACTTCTGGACTATTGCTCCTCTTTGGATTAAGGCATACAGGAACACTCTTGTTGTACTTTATGGTATAAGGAGTTGAAAACTTGGTGGTGTCAGCAAATGTTCTTACATAGGATACCCACAAAAATAAAATGAAAAAACAACACAAAACAAAACAGTAGAAGGAGCTGTGTGTAGGAAATGCCATTGGGAAAATTATTGTTTGCTTAGGATCAGCCTAATCACAACCTGTTTGACATTCTTGCTACCATTTTCCTGTGTTTATTTGTAACGTTGTTTCTTTTGTCATGTAAAATATGTACAATTTAAAATGAGCAAGTATGAAATTAATCTTAAATAAACAAACAAATCTCTTAGCCTACAAAGCATTTCGAAAAAGTCTGAAGTGTGTACAGCATTCTAGATGCTACTATTTCAACATCCTGCAAAGTATGTTGGGCTGGAAGTTCTGTTTACAGATGAGTGAGATGAGAGACCAAGTTGTTAGATAAGACTTCACATCAAGTCTTTATTGGAGTTGGAGTTAGTAATTAGGAGGCCCAGGCATTTAACCTTCTAAGCAGGGCATTTAAATAAAAATTCTGGTTACTAAAACAGATTGTCATTCCATGCACAATACAGTCACCGTGTCTGCAATTTCAGGCTACCAATTCAGTTCCCACATGATGATCAGAAATGTTTTGGTATAGGCACTCACAGATTAGCAGAAGATGTGCCGAACTGTAACTGCTTGGTTTTAGCACGCAGTCACATTAAATGTTCAGGCAAGGTGGTGATCACCTCTGCTTGATTCTTTGTGCTTTCTGGAATAGCAAGCAAAAACTCGAGATTGTGTTTAGCTTGGTGACTGTCAGAATCAGCAGCGTTTGCATTTGTTCTGGTTTGAGATCTATCCCAAATCTACTGCTCTGTTCCAGAACTAACTCTAAACTGGCATTAATTTTCAGATGCTGGTTGAGTCTCAGCAGCTTAAATTTGACTTATCCAAACCTGGTCTTGTGCCTTATGGTCCTTTCTGTCCCAGGTCGCTTCTCTCTCCTGCACACATGTTGATACTGGCTGCAGTCCCCTGGGGTGGGCCTGCCCCACTGCTGCACCGTGCTTGTATCTGTGATGGCAGCAGAGGTAGCCAGCTACATGCTTTCATGTTCAGTGCCAGTTTGGGCTCACTTTCCTCTTTTTTCCTATCTTGGTAACCGTACCAACTCAGCCTCTGTCCTAGCAGATAGTTGCTGCTAAGAGGAGTCCTAAATTTAGCTCCCGATTGGTCTTTCTGCATCCATCCTTAATCCCAATTTGGTGACTGCAACCTTCAGCAGATAGAAGCCAAGAAAGGCAGTTTTCCCTGCCCATGCTAACATCATTTGGCAAACCTCTGCTGAACCCAGCAACAACTATTCCTGCTGGCTGCTACTCAGCCCTAGAAGTAATTGGCTGAACTTTTGGATTCTTCTCTTTTTGTGTCTTGACAGTGGTAACTAATAACAAAAACCATCTGAAAATCCTGCAAGTGAATCCTGATCTGTCTTGCTTTAACGTGAAATAAGCGGCTCCCACTGAACTGAAATCTAAGTCTTGGTCTGTGTTGGTTTATACTGAGTAATTATGGACAAGTGTCTTAAATTAAAGTAGCCTGAAACTTAGTTTACTAAGAGTGAAGGTTATAAATCGTGTGTAAAACCCTTGTGGCTTCTGTTTATGCCACTGGGAAAGAAGATGAAAATCAGAAATGTGTTGGGGTTTTCGTGGACAACAGTCAGCCATCAGCTGCATTGTGAGCTACCAATAGACACATTGCTTTGTATTTTTAAGTAATTCGGTATTAGTAATATCAGTTGCCTTATTTTTTTTCTAATACAGAGAAGATAATTATGCTCTAAGCTGGCTTCAGACCAAGAACTGTTTAAGCAGTGATTATTTTTTGTTGATGCCTGCTTTGTAATTTGGTTTCCGAACTGAGCTTGATAGGGGATGTGTTTTTTCAGGTAGTAGGTTTCATGCAACCTGATCTGAGAAAAAAAAAATGCTTTTCCTTTCCATAGCCAATGGTATGTAAGTAGTTTGTCTTACTCTGTCTAGATTGCACTTTGTTTAAAGTTTTATATAAAGGAATAAACTAGAACTTTCATGCTGCATATGTTTGAATTCTAGTATTTCCATGCTACTGGTACATCAGCTGTCCCAAATTGTCGTGCTCTTAAACTTGGGATGCAACACTGTATTTCACTGCCGATTCCGGAGCTGCACTTCTCAATGTTTGTGCTTCTGTGTCCTATGAGAACGTTTGCTTTGCCTGTCTGCTCTGCATCTTCCAGGATATGTAGCTGTCATTTCTATTCAAACAACTGTTTGTATAATCTCTACTTTCTGCTCACTGAAGTGAGAAAAAAAATGGAGTATAAATTATAGCAGACCTTTTATTTAAAGATCTCTGGGAAAAATATGCTGTGCTTTTCTGTCTTGCACGTATGAGGCTACATCGTATATTCACTGTGTAGGATGCCTGCTTAGTCAGACATGCTAATATGCTTCCCTTGGAATCACTTTTCCTGCACTCTTAAGTTAGATACTAATGCTCGAAACATTGCCTAAAGGCTTAAGCATTTTGGATGGATGTTTGTAAACACTTTGAATGGGTGTTTGAAAAGCAGGGCAGTATGACTAATGTTGATGTTGTGATTCTATGGTCTCCCAGTGGTATTTGTGTATGCGCTTATATATTGTATAGTCATGTCTGTGTACTGCTCATCTGTGATGAGGAATGAAGGGAACTAAAGTTTACTAATCAGAAAAACTTTTTTGGTACGGCATCCTTTCCTAAGCAGGGTTATTAATTGAGTTACAGGATTTTAAGTTGATGACAGGATAGCCTGAAACACACTTTCTGAAACTAACAAGGGCCTTCATGATTGGTACAAGTGGATTGGTACAAGTATCATTTTTGTAGCTATTGCCAGTTAAGAAGAGAATATCATCTATTTGACTGTAAACACCATAAGCAGTATTTATTGCACCTCGTGGTGCAGTGGTTTCCTGATGGTTCTCTGAGCAGCTTATCAGGCACAGATTATGCAGACTAATTTATGGAGGAAAAACTGTCAGCAAAACCACAATGAGTTGGGTGAGATTTGTTATTCAGTGTGTGCTCTGTGTGTTTTGGATAACGTGAAAGACTGCATCAAGTGGTCTTTGCTAATTAGTTCTGACATTGCTAATACCTGAAATACGGGCAGGGTGGTCATGTGGCCAACTCATGGATTGTCAGCAGTGAATGTGTTTGTGTTGGGTCGACTGGGTTGTTTTAGGGAAAGGGGTATTGCATAACAAACGTGTTAAAATATTTTATACATACTTGGATTTTTCTATGCTGAAGTAAAAGATTATGGTGGTTCTGTTCCAAATGGTTATTTATACATTCACCTGTAGTGTGTGTTCCCCATCTGAAAATGAGAGAGAACTATAATTTGACTGTCTGCCCGTCTACCAAACAGGCTGATGTTGAGAATCTAAGAATCACAGGAGGCGTCTATACTGTCAATCATCATCAGGCACAGCATGACCAAACTGTGTATCTCCGTTTCACCAGTGGCCTTCGGTGTTTCCCCCACCACTTCTTCTTAATGGATATAGTGGTGGAAGGGACACTTAGATGCAGTATAGTAGGTGCTGCTTTTGCTTTATGCAGTGGCAAGGGAAGCAATTTATTTGGGAGGAGGAAGCAACTATAGCATATGTGTGCAGAAATATTCATGTGCTCGATAGGTGAAACTGCAGACATTGTGACCAAAATAATTTCCTGTTGCAGTAGAAAACAATTCCTCTGTCTACCTGAGATTTTCACTGGTGTCATTTCTGCAGAAGGAATACAGAATGTGTAAGTGTTGGCTTTTAAGTTTAAGAAAAAATGGAAGGGATGTTTTCTGTTCCCTCATTGCCTTCCTGTGTCACTGTATATCAAAGTTTTCGTACTGATAGTAAGAAAGAACAGTACACTCAGCTTGTTAATAAATGAAAGAGAACTGCTTTAAGGAAATTCAAATGGTCATTGTTCATATTATAAACAAATTCCTCAGAGAGATGTTGGGAAGTATGTGACGCAGTCTGGAGAAAATGGTCTTTCTCCTTTCCTTTAAAAGATCTTAGTATGGGTATGTTTCTTGCTTTCTAGCTGTAAAACTTCAATTGTTTTAATTACTCACTAAAAGAGGAAAACTCTTTGTGCATTATTGCAAAAAAGTATAAATGGATACAGTCAGAAACAGCTGTGCTTGCTCGCAGGCTGAGCCATTTGCTCAGTTGTCTGTATGACTCCTCACTTCTTAATTTGTGTGGCCGTGGATTCTTTTTGCTTTTAATTCAAAACAAGAAGTTTACGATTCAAAGGAACAGGGGAAAGGGACCCTCTTTGGCATTTTTCTGAATTACCCATTCCTGTGGCTAGCAGGAATCACACAAGTTGAGAAAACAATTCTGCTTGCAAGAGTTTTGCTTGGAGTTAGGGAATGGATTATGAAAATACTGAACTCAAATAAAACCTCAGAAAGAGAAAACGCAAATTAGAAAAAGATGTGGTGAGCTTGTGACTTGTGTTACGTGCAGCTTCCTTCTTCTCTTTTGCATTTCCGATTTTCTTAAACTCTTTCGTGCCTTGGACATAAGAAGAACCCAAATGTTTGCGACTGAAACCTCTTTGAAAGCACAAAGAATGCCAAAATGAAAGCGTGGTTTTCAGCTCCCTAAAGCAGCTTTTAACAGTTAACCTGGATCTCACATACCTGAATCTTTGTTATACAAATCTACTGCCAGACTGCTTTGGTGCAGGGCTGTGCTGTGAGCAGTCAGAGGTTCCTCTGGTCCAGCCTATAGCAGGTTTGTTGAGTGGGTGAGTTGATAAAGTGTTAATTCCGGTTTACTGAGTCATCACACCCATTGCTGTTTTGAAATAAATAGAAGATAAACTGGAACTAATGTTTGCTTCTTATTCCATTTGGTCTGTTTGGCTGCATCACGGCATTGTATTTAGCAGTAATGGGAACTGTGATTTTTTAAATTTTTTCTCTTGTGCACTGCTAATTCTTCTGTTTTCACCTTTTATCTTTTTTGTTTGTTTTTCCCTGATTTTTGTGGTAGTTTGCCTTTCTTTTTCCTCCTTTCCCCCCAAGTCTAAATCTGATTTCTTAGGGAAAGGCAGTTTCTCATTAGTGCATAAATGCTAGGTGCAAATTTGAAGAAATGATTCTTGAGAGACCGTTATATAAAAAGTCAGAATATTATTTTTAGAAGCATCACGTGCCTATTTTCCCCAAGGTTGCTTCCTAGATATCCTGGAGAGTGTTATAATGCCATCTGCTTTTGCCGGTTAATTATGAATCTGTGCGCTATGAGGAGGATGAGCAGAATGGATAGGGAAGCGTGCTGCCTGATGCCTTGTGGCATTTCTCTCCCTCCAGTTAGTTGATTCATACCAATACTGTAAAAGGGAATAACCATCATTTGTACAAGATTCATGTGTGGTCAAAGTGGTTGCAGTGTACCAGCGGCACAGTATTGACTGCAAGAATAGGAACTTTGTCAATAGCTTCTTTTCTACTTAAAGGCTAATACTTAGAAAATGCTAGAGGAAATTTAAGTGCAGTTATGAATAAATTAAGCTATTTCCAGTTTTTCTGAGTCTGACATTACAGAAATTGTTCCCTTCAGTGCTTACTCCTAGAAGTTTGTAATAAATCCTGTCCCACTAATCTCACATACTTGCACAATGTGAATGTTACTTGATGCCTTCACAGCATGACGAAGAATGTGGCAGCTGGAGGACTAAGCATCTGCTTCGTTGCTCGTGATCTAGGTCAGATAAATGTGGTGATCTGGGTAATAAATAATCCCCCAGACTGTTTCCAGTATCATGCGACTTAGTGCATTTGTCTAACACTATGTAGAAGTGATGGTAATTTTATCATTATCCATTTTCCTTCTGTTGCAGTATTGAAAAGAACATTCTAAGACAGATCTGGAAAAATATCGGTGTGGAAGTCAGCCAGGAAAGAAAATGAAATTACACATTAAGACGCTTGCATTAATATGTGGTTATATTATGTTTGGCTCATTTGACATTTAAAATGAGAGAAAAGATGAGTAGTGATGGGGGTACTAATTCTTTTATGTGTAGCTGAAGATGCTGCTTCTTCAAACTTGCTTTTTTGAGTCATCATGGTTAAGATTTATAGTGGCTATCTAATTCTTATAATGGAAGATCTGATTAAGTACTTGCTATGGTTCTGTGTCCACGTTGCTTTTGGGATTATGCCAGTGCCTGTAGACTGATTGCCTGAAAAGATAGATCCCTCAGTCCTGAAAGTTCTGGTTTTTTAATATAGATCATTTTCAAAGATTTAGTTGTGGTTTTGTGTGTCTTTTTTCCCCCTTTTTTAATTTTTATTTTTCTTCTGAAAGATCAGCTGTTACCCTATGTAAAATATAAGCATTGGAAGTTCTACCCATTGTTTCAAGAACTGGGTGTTTAAGATGATGGGTATCTACCTGTAACAAATGTGTTGGGAGTGAGACTTAGGTGAACAGCTGAGCCCGTTGTCCAGTGATACCTTTACTACTGCTGACCCTCTCAAAGTGGAGGTGCCTGCCCTTGTATTAATGACTGGGGCCTGAAGCACAGGGTGAGCAGCTTGTCCAAGTCTGTGCCTGGGCTGAAATGTAAAGAAATCTCAAGTCTTGTACTTTCATTATGTGTACGTCAGCTTTCCTAATTGAATGTATTTATTTCTACTTTTAAATATATGCCACAATACTTGAGTACTGGTAGAAATACAGTTGCTGTCTGTGTTTTTTTCTCAGACCCTTACCCTAGCACAAAATTACTGCTCCCTGCTTCTTCCAAGCTCATGCATAGCCGCAGCTGTCTTAAGCACTTGATGCTCACAGTGACAGGCAGATGGAAGCTGGAGAGCTAGCTTGCATCTAGGTATATGCTGAGACCCTTGTCATGTGTAAGGTTTGAATGCCAGTTAGATGTGGGGATTATATGTAGCCCAAGGCTGTGATGAGACTATGTCCAAGCAGGAGGCTCAGCCCTGCTATGCGCATGCAGGACACCGGCATGCCTGGCTTTTGCCAACTTCTGAGCCTCTATGAATTATGATATTGGCATACTCCTTTGTGTGTTTCTCACAGTGGGTGAGAAATGTCCTGAACAGCTGGTTAGACATGCTTCATATTTGAATCCTGTTTTTCTTGCAATACCGCTGCATTGTTTTGCTTTCATGACTTTTAAAAGAATGTACACGATGAGTTGCTTCCTCTTTGGGTGCTGGGTTTCCTGAACAATATTCTCCCATGGTTGCAGAATTCACACAAGCCCTGAAGTGACTGTTCACATCTTGGTCCTGTGTTTAACTGTGAATTGCATTTGGACATGGGGGAAGTAGCAGAAAAAGAGGTAGAAACAGAAACTGCATGTTGATCAGTCACTTCTGGTATTTTGGTTGAATGTGCTATTATGCTCAAATTACCAGCTCGCTCTTTCTAATAAGCAGGCTTTCTTGAAAAATAAATGCTGTTGGTGTCATACACCAATATGCTTTATGTCATACACAAAATAGTGTTTCAGTTCAGTCAATGGTGTCTTTTTCTTTCTTTTTCTGAAAAATGTGTTTTTTAATAATCTGTTTGCATTCATAGAATCATAGAATCATAAAATGGCTTAGATTAGAGGGTACCTTGAAGATCATCTTGTTCCAACCCCTTGCCATAAACTGGGTTGCCAACCAATGCTAGATCAAGCTGCTCAGGATCCCATCCAACCGGCCTTGAACACCTTCAGAGTTGGGGTTTACACACCCTCTCTGGACAGCCTATTCCAGTGCCTCACTACTCTCTGAGTAAAAAATTTCTTCCTAACATCTAACCTAAATCTTTCCTCTTTTAGTTTAAAGCCATCTCTCCTTGTCTTACCACTATCAGATCATGCCAAAAGTCAGTCTCCCTCCTGTTTGTAAGCTGCTTTCATGTAGAGGAAGGCCACAATGAGGTTTTCCCAGAGCCTTCTCTTCTCCAAGGTAAACATAACCAACTTCCTTAACCTGTTTTTATGGAAGAGATCCTCCCGTCCTCTGACCGTCTTCATGGCCCTCCTCTGGACCTGCTCCAACAGCTCCACATCCCTCCTCTACTGGGGGCTCCAGGCTTGGATGCAGTATTCCAGATGGGGCCTCACAAGGGCAGAGT
Source organism: Phasianus colchicus (assembly GCF_987193195.1). Taxonomy (NCBI): domain Eukaryota; kingdom Metazoa; phylum Chordata; class Aves; order Galliformes; family Phasianidae; genus Phasianus; species Phasianus colchicus. Next base: position 8,886,424 of record NC_143439.1, on the reverse strand, counting down.
AGAGGGGGACAATCACCTCCCTCTCTCTGCTGGCCACCCCTCTTTTAGTGCAGCCCAGGATATAGTTGGCCTTCCAGGCTGCAAGAGAACACTGCTGGCACATGTCCGGCTTTTCATCCAGCAGGACCTCCAGGTCCTCCTCCACGGGGCTGCTCTCAAGGAGTTCTTCCAGTCTGTTCAAGTGTTTGGGATTGCCTCGACCCAAGTGCAGCACCTTGTACTTGGCCTTGTTGAATCTCATTAGATTCTTCCCATTGTAGAAGGGCACCAGATTGGTCAGGTGTAATCTGCCCTTGATGAAGCCATGCTGGCTGTCTCGGGTCACCTCTGCGTCTTATATGTGCCTTAACATCTCTTCCTGGAGGATCTGCTCCATGTTCTTCCCAGGCACAGACATGGGGCTTAGTGGCCAGCAGTTCCCTGGCTTCTCTTCTCCTGTTCTTGAATACAGGAGTGATGTTTCCCTTTTTCCAGTTACCAGGGACTTTGCCTGACAACCATGATGGTTTTTTTTTTTTTCAAGTATGATGGAGAGTGGCTTGGCAGTAACTTAATGTTACTGGGTAGGATTATTGGATAAATAGACTTTAGAGTTGCTCTGTTTAGGCACTACCCAAATACCAGCTTTTCTGCATTTACTTGATGTAGCTATATGTCCTTTAAGATATGAATTCTATGTTTAAAACTTTTTTTCATTATTGCACTATCTTCTAATTTATTTTTGATCTGCCTTTGGAGACATTTGGTAAACTTGAACAGTGAGGCTTTCCTCCTGTGTGCATGTGGGCCTTTCCAGGTCTTGGATACTCTACAGTATTTATGTCTGCAGGGGTTATCATCTTGAGTGTGTATGTGTTAAGTGCTCTGGGAAGAAGAAGATAGCAGTTAATGAAAGCATGAATTGCCTGTGTTTCCCTTTTGAAGTGGAAACTAGCTGTGCTGCAGAGGCAACATTTGCATTACTTCATAATATGGTAGCAAAGAATGAACGAATTGATGAGGGAATTGTTTGGGGGAGAGCCACTGGGACTTGTCACTGCAGTAAGAGCACTTGTATTGCATAAGACAACTGACATCCTGTTCAGCAAGGCACAGTGTGCCATTCCCTTCAAAACGCCATATGCCAGTAATTCTTATCTTTGAATAATCATGAATATAAAATGTAAAAAAGGAAAAATAAAAAGTTTCAGTCTTGTTTGGACCACATGTTTGTGACTAAAATATCACGGTGTGATGTTAACATAAATTGTAACTCATGCTGCTGCTTCAGAGTACGTAATGAAGCAGAAGTGTTTGAACTATCCCTCTGACTATTTGTAGTATGTAACTGAGGTATTCTGTCTTTAGTGGAATGAATTTGAAGGGGAAAAAAAAAGTAATTATAGTTTTCCCTTGCTTCTGGGGAATTGTAGTGCTTGTTTGGAGAGTTTTATTATCAACCAGAAGAGATCCTTGTTACCCGTTCTCCAGCAGTCATGTGTTGACTGAGAGCAGGATCAGAAAACACACAAGTGAGAGCAAAGGTAAATAAGAGTCAGCAAGTCTCTGTACAACGTGGGTTGTCGTGTTTCTTTTACTTTGCAACCTTGCACTTAAAGTGACATTGCGAAACCCTGGTCACAAGATGAGCTAAGTGGCAGTTACAGGTCTGTGCATACATTTTTTTCCCTATGGACTTTGTACCATAAGCAACCACTCAAAAAAAACCAACAACTCACATTTGTTTTGGCTAGTGTCAGCCCTCAAAGTTTCTCACGGTCTTTGGTCTTTTGGCTTGAAAGGTAGAGATAGTTATGATTTTGTGCAATCTCTAACAGATCTTAGAGGTCTAGTGGACTGCAGTTGGGGAATCACTAGCCTAAGGTTTGTAGAGAGCTCTAAAGCTTTTCTGCAGGGTGAATCCTGACCTAAAGCACCAGTTCAAAAGTAAAGCAGCCCTAGATGCTGAAGCTAATCATCATTAGAGGCTTAATGTTCTTTGTTATGTACCTTCTGACTCTGATCATGCTTGAGATACTCAAGCAAGCATGGCCTTCATCTGTGCAGGACAGTAAGAAACCATACTGCCATGATGTTGCAGTTATATTTTTTAATGCAGATAACCCAAAATTGTCATGATGTTAGTAAAAACTGGAACAAACCTCATGGGCGGCTATAGTGGTAGCCTGTCTTGTGCTGCTGGGCTCCACTGAGCTGCTTCCTCCACGTCTTGCTGCCTTCACCAGTCTTCTCTCCTGTCCAGACAGAGAAGGTTCTCTTTTGCTTGCCCGCAAAACTTCTAAGACAAGCCAAGGTGCTGCTTGTGGAAGCTCTGTGAGGCAGGCAAGGGGCTGTGTTCTGGGAGGCTCTGTCTTTTGCTGGACGTGTTCAGAACAGTGATGGAACTGGTTGGAACAACTTAAACCTGAAAGCAGTGCTTTTCCTTGAGTTGTGTTTGGAGATGTGCGTATGTATGTGTATTGCATCTTACTCTTGTTAGTCATGGATAAATGCCAACTCAAATGGGCCAAGGAGAAAATCTGTGAGTTTGACTGAAGAGTGCCAAAGCCCAGTGCTGATTAAGAATCCTGTTTGTTTTAGGATCTCACAGCTGATATGTTAACATGACATTTCTCCAACTTCAGGAATATTTTTGGTATGTAATCTCATCTCAAGAAACATTAGTAAATGAAGGAAGGAATGGAATGAGAAAATTATTGTAAAAAATATTTTTTATATATATATTTGATCCTCAATTTTCCAGTGCTCACTGGTTCTAGAAAACGACATTGTACAGCAACTGTGGTGTAAGATGCAACGTTCATGAGGATTTTTTGGTTGGGAAGAGCAGAAGGAGAAGCAAAAAGCCATAACTGGCTTGTTGTCTTCAGTTTTTATTTCAGAGCTAGTTCTTGTTCTTTCACAACTTACCCATCTGATGAAAATGACTAGTAAATGGAGTAAAAAATAAATGAAAGATCTTGACTGTCAGCCATCCTTAGCGTTTCCAAACTGCTTGAAAATAAGAAGTGGAAAGTATGGACTGTGCTTAGTGGTGGTGCAGGAGAGCATCCATTTCATGTTTTAGGACTGGTGGTGCAGTTTTCATCCTTAGATGGTCCCACTGAAGTCAGCAGACTAATATAGGTAAATGTTGTGGGATTGTAAAATTGATAATTCCCTTACAATCATTGCTAATAATGGATTGCTCTTCTCTGAAGAATTGCAAGATAGAGTTTCCATGCAACGACTCTTCAATGTTTACCTTATTTTAAGTTTGAAAAAGAATGGCAAGGAAGACCATGAGAAAGACCATGGAAGACCATAAATCCTTGTGAGATTTAATTTGGATATCTGCCGATTACGCTTTTAAGCTCTATTAGCATAAATACTTTCTTCCTAAAATGTAGTATTTCATCATATTCTGAAGAACAGTAGTTACTTGTTATGTAAACATGTAAGTTGCTTGCTGGCAGCATCTTTAATATTGGCATTAAAGGGATGTGTCACGTTTATTTAAGCTGGTTCCTTAAGCTTTATTTCCATAAATGATTATGCTGTCTCTCTGTGCGCCTTGTAACTTCTATACTTGCTGAATTTCCATCGTATCTGATGGGGAGAAGATTCAAATATAGGAGAGTCTTGTGTGTTCCAGGAGCTGCGATATTTGTGAAATGAGAAGGCTTAGGAAGGCAATGGAAGAGATGAATCCAAGCAAAGTTGGATTTGCTGCTGTTCAACAACACTACAATACATGAAAGGAGCATATAAACAGGAAGGGGAATGGCTGTTTACAAGGGTGGATAGTGACAGGACAAGGGGGAATGGTTTTAAACTGAAATAGGGGAGGTTTAGTTAGATATTAGGAGGAAGTTTTTCACACAGAGGGTGGTGACACACTGGAACATGTTCAACTGGGGGTTGAAACTAGCTGTGGTCCTTTTCAACCCAGGCCATTCTGCAATTTAATGATTCTATGATTCTGTGATTCTGTGGTTCTATGATTCTGTGACACAACAAATGGCATGATTTTCTTCAGGGGAGCTAAGCACGTTTGACATTTGCCATCATCTCTCTTTCACTTATGCTAAAGTAACAATGTCACTTGAAATGCTGTGACTGAGCAGGACTGTTGCTTATGCGGTACAGTAGGAAGACCTGTGTGGTTCTGAGGAGTCAATATGGAGGGAGTGTTTTGTGTCCTTGCAGTGTTCCAGGAGCTCACAGAGCAGCTGGTGCCATTTTCTGATGGCAACTCTAGGACTCCTGCTTCCTGCAGAAATAGATACATATCCTTTGCAGCTATCATTACCAAATATATCACTGAAGACTTCGTGTTTTTACTTGTTGTATTGCCATTTTCTATATATGGCAGGTTAAATAAAGCTAGCTCCTTTGTTTTGCAGACTTCTCATCGATTTTTCTGCTTTTAAAGGGCATTTTATAGATTGTTTAGTCCCAGAACTACAGAGCCAACAGCGTAGAAGAAATGAGATACAAAATTGGGATTCCTGATTCCTTTCTTTCAGACCATCTCCTTTTGTGGCAAATAAGCCAGGCATTATCCCAAGTAAAGTTTGATGAAATGAAAGTGTATGTGATTCATCCAGCATCCTTTTCATCAGAAAAGACTGCCAACTTTTCAGAAGCTTGCTGTGGGATAACCACTGTGCAGAACTCTCTTTATTATGGTTGGTTTTGGTTTCAATGTGTGCCTGTGAAGAGCGATGTGCAGAGCTGCTCCCGAGTGCTGTGCTGTTATTGCAGGACTGGTCTTGACAGAGCAACATCCGCCTGCTCTGTCCCAGCCTGTAAGCTGGCTGGGAAAGGTGGGGCTCGAAGCTGAAAAATGCTTTCCAAACACTCTCCACTTAGCTGTCTATGAGAAGTAACAGTAGAATTTCAGGAACACACTTTTCAGTTGAAAAATAAAGGCTGACTGGACTGGCTGGATCAAGGATACTGCATTTTGTCATGGCTATTCTTCAGGGGAAAGAACAGACATTTCAACAATGCTTGAGGATGTTGATCTTTGGTGTGAAACATTTGCAGAATTCGATCTGGTGGATTTAAAAAAAAAAAAGTTTTTTTTTTTTTTTTCAAAGCAAAAAGCATAGCATGATGTCGAGCTAGATTAACTGCACCTCTTGCATACATATATTTAACACTCAGGTGGTCAGACTACAAACACCATAGAGGTGGTTGGAAGGGTGAGTTGGGATTAACCCCTAGATAGCGTTCTGTGTCCCAGAGGGTCACTTTGACAGCTGCTGAGCGACATTGGGTTTGGCTGGTGGTGAGGCAGGAGGCCAAACTGGGAGGGGAATGCTTCTGTGCTGGCATCACAGTTGCTGTTTCTCTCACTGCAGAACTTGAGTTCAAGTGGTTCTAGTAATGCTTTCTGCTGTGTCTTATCTTTCTGACCGAGGAGAGCAGAATACTATTGCTTTATTATGTAGGACAAGAAATGCACTTTCAATCAGAAAAGTAGCTTTTGATATTGCGTCTTTTTTAATCCTGTGTTAATCACTTAATGAAGGGGGCAAAGACTTCTGTACAAGAACTTACGCTGTCTTGTGACTTGAGCCAGTGAGTAATTACTGCATAGCAGTCAATCTTTTGCTCTCTGGCTTTCAGCTTATGACTTTGATTGCATGGAAAGTCTGAAGGAAACGGATCCTTCATGCTGGTTTGAGCTGTGGGTTTCTCTTCTCTTTCTTGAGTGTAGGACAGAACAGGCTACTGGAGGAGGCAGACTGAAAGATCTGAATTAGGAAAACTGGAGTATCTATCTTAAATTGTCCAACAACTCTGTCACTCCCATATCTGTCGAAATGTTGTGGTTAGCTTTATTAACCAGGTTAATTTTAGGCTTTTCTTCCGTGCTGAAATTACTCCTAATTTCTATGTTTTGATAAGGAACTTTGATAAGTATTTGATAATGGTTTTGCTTTTGCAGTTGTATCTACATAACAAAGTCTTTGACAAATTGAGGACTCCTACAAAATTGCTGCTTTGTTTTCATTTAAATAACAAAATTGAAGAAATGGAGAGGACTTCTTATCTTTGTTGTTGGAGTGATTTAAAAAGGGAAAACTGGTTTCTTCTCCTTTCCAGTCTAACTTCTAGTTTATTTTAAATTGTCTTCCCACGTCTCATTTTATACTTCTTAAAAGAAATCAGTAAAAATAGAAGAACAAAATGCATCTCCTTAAAATAGAAAGGCTGTAAACTGTTACAGAAGCATACAGTAATGACTGTTACAGCATGGGTGTTGTCATTCAGCTCACTGAAGTATGTCTTAAAAGTGGCTTTACTGGGTTAGGGTTATCTGTTTCTCTTTTGCGCTCCAGGGTCCTCCTGCTGTTACGTTGTGATTTTGGTATTGTGGGTTGCTTGTATAGTCAGTTTATTCTGCTAAGCCTTTTTCCCCTAGAGATTTCAGATTCAGTGACTTAAAACAAGTTTACTTACAAAAATGAAGTGCTTATTTTTCTTAAGGTCTGTGAAACAGTGGAAAAGAGATTTAGAAAAGAAACCAACAAATGTTGTGTGTGCTTTTTTCCCTTCTGAACTGCCTGTGCAGAAATCAGTAGTTTTCTTCTAGCAGTCTTGGTCACCTGTGTTCTTGTTTCAAGACACTAGCTGGTCTCTTGAGGCTGAAACTCCATGCATTAGCCTCAAGCCATACATTCTGGAGTGTTTAAGCACCACGTTTTTAGTTGAACCTACAGAAAACTAATTGCTTAAATCTTTTTATTATTTTTGTCAGTTCACAAAAGAACTATTTTTACTGAAATATCTACCAAAAATTTTCTTTCCTGTCGCTTTTGCGGTCCAAATGCATAAATTGAGGTAAACCGTGTGCCATTTGGATAAGTTATCTGATTTCATATGATAATAGTTTATAATGTCTTTTTGCAATACAGGAAGAGCAGATGGAAGATGACAACTTAGTCATTTGCATTAGCCTTGCTAAATTCAGACTTAGGCAGTTATAACCTACAGTTTCCATTATGGTTCATGTTTGGTGCTCTTTTTTTTTAGATTGTTCATTCTTCACTTGGTATCAGGTCATGTTAGTTATTCAATTTCCTTTTTCCATCGTCTTGCTTGTTTTACACTTGCCTCTAATACTCTAGCACTCTGCTTGGTGTATGAATAACCTGATTTAAAAGGCAAGCGTATTTCTAGTGCTGTGAGCAGCCAGTACACTTTGTGCCAGTAAGGGCTAAAGCTTGAGCTATAAGGCCAATACAGCTGAAGTGCAGAACGATAGATATGCAGTGTTTATCCTACAGTCTTAAGCTGAATAATTAGTCTGTGATGCTGATGAATTCCAGTGGCTGTCCTGCCACAAACCCTTTCACCTTCCTGAGTGCAGTTGGATAACATTTGCATACATTTTTCTAAGACATAAGAATTGTGAATTCTTCCATTTTTTTTCATGGCTAGACCTCCCAGACTGCTTCTACTCTAAATGTTTTGTTAGATGGTTATTTCACTATTTCCTTGATAGCCAAAATAAATGCTGTATTTGAAGTAGTCTAACATATACTTCTAGCTCTGTCATATGGAGCAACGATTGTCTTTTAAAAGATAATTTCATCAAACAATTGTATGTGTACAAATGCATAGCTGTCTTCCTGTGTTATGTAGATACAGTATATTTATTCACCGGTGAAAGGTGAAGCCTTTATTTGACATTGTTGTTTATTTTCTCACATATAATAGTTTGAGCCAAAATCCTTGAAATCTGGTGTCCTCTGAATTGTGTACATTTAACATACACTGTCACTGTCAAACAGTTCTTTCTTTTAGCTACTGGGCTGGAAGAATGTTGTGTTATTGTGTTTTAGAAGAGAGAATTCATGCATGATTTTTTAAACTTATCATTTGTGAACAGTCATAGGTCAGTTCCCCCCTCCTTTTTTTTTTTTTTTGACCACTTACTTCCTCTGGCATATGTGGTTAAAACTCTTTGAGTACATTGAATATATCCAGGAAGGCAAAGCAAGAGTAAGCTGTGAGTCTGTAGGCTGCTGAGAAGTGTGCTAAGTGGGGATAGTGCTTGAATATGAACTGTTGGTGCTGGGTCCAAAGCAAAAATCAAAAGCTCTCATTTTATAAACCAATTGTCTAGAGCATACACATGCACTTGCCCCAGAAATGCTAATAGAAACGCATCTAAACATTTTATATATTAAAAAAACCAACACCAACAAATCACCTTTTCTTCCCCTTCCAGAAATGCGAGCTTATATTTTTTTTCATGAGTTGCCATCAGCGAAATACAAAGACAACTGAATAACAACAACTGACTTCTGTAGCCCTGTGCATTGCCGTTCACACCATCACTCAGCTGATGAGAGAAACTACATATTTTCTCTGTCTTAGGAATACCTTGTCTCAGAAGAGTGCACAGCAATGCAGCTGAAGCAGCTAGAGAAAAATAAAAAAAGTTACGTCATTTCACTCTTAAATTATACACGCTATGTTCATTTAGGAACAAAAGTAGCATGTGTGATAGTAAACCAACCAATTTTTGTTAAAGTATAATGGGTATAAGAAATCTTAAAAAAGTACCTTACTGCATGATATATTGCAAGTCTTTTTGTTTGGAAACAGAATGAAGAATGAAAGTTGCATTAGAAGACAAACCAAATGGCTCACTTTCTTGCTTATAGCATGTGTTGCTATGGCTATGTAGGATTACAAATTTTTTATACTCTGTGTTTCTCATGGGGATGTGGTTATTGCTATTCTAAATTGCTTTTCTTTTTAGTATTTATTTAGTAATCTTTGATTTGGGAACCAGAAGGCACTGGTGCTGTGATTGGAAACTCATTTTGGAAAAATCCCAAAGCAGTGAGGCTTTCACTTGCTTACGTGCCAATAAATTTAAAGTCAAACGTTTTTCTCCTAGTTGAAGTTGTCTGCAAAATTACATAGTAATACTGTATGACTGGTTCATTGGGTTCATGTGAAGTTTGTAATCCAAAACTGACAGAAGGATTAAGAGGTTTCTGTGCATTTAGAGTTCAAATAGTGTACAGCTATAGACACCAGAGATGAATCATGTTTTTCTTTTGATGTACACCAAAACTTGAATACAATGTAGTTCAATATTTAAATAAATACTTCCTGGCAAGTTAATTACTATACATTCATATAATGAGCAATAACTTTATTCTGCTTTCCAGGCAAATAAACTGGAATAATTAGAGAAACTTCCAGGTGAAATGATGCTGGAACATCAGGATCATCCTCTAGCCGCTATTTAAGTAAGAAGGCCATTAAGAGCACTTCCATATTTCATGTATTTTGGTCCTTTCAGTTGTTGTTACTGCTTTAATGGCATCCTATTCAGTATACAGAAATTGGGATACTCTGTGGTATACGTATATAGCTTTGGCCTGACCTAATTAGAAGCTTCAATTTTGTGGTTCAGCCAGATACAACCGCTATCAGATAACGATTTATCAAATTAAAACAAAATTCTTTTGACACAGAAACGTTAAGATACTTTATGCTTAAAATCTGACAGTTTTGGAAATGAGCTCAGCAAAATCCTTTTTCACTTGGACATCTTGTTTAGCTGTCTGATGCTATGCTTCTTCTGAAAGCTCTATATAACGTAAGTACAGTCTGTCCTCTGCACCACAGTGCTGCCAGCTGTTTCTCTGTCAAAATTTAGGTTCATTTTCCTTGTTTCTAGATACAGAAATTATTTCTGAACTTTTCCCTCTGTGGGAGCCTGCTGAGACCATCTCAACTTCCTTGATGCTGATGGTTCCCCCTGGGGTTTCCCAGGCTGGAAGAAAAATAAAGGAAGCGTGATGCAAATCTTGCCAGAATTCTTAGCCTCTGCCTTTTGAATTTGGGTTTTATGTTTTCAGTGTAGAAATGCACTGAATTGTCAAATATTTTTCCAAAGTGCGTTCTTTCCTCACCTTCTAATAAATAAGTAGCCTGAAGTTTGGGCACTTGGCCACCACTTCTTGAATTATAGATCGTATCTGCCCCTTTGTCTGATTCCTCACTGTGTTTTCCTCCATCTTCATCCACTTAGAGTTTCAATGTACTTGGGAAAATGAAGCCTTCCTCAGCTTACTACAAGAATTCTGTGTTGTTTTCATGGCCAGTTTGAGCAGAGGAACTGATGAAAATGTGACTTTGTCTTTTGAGCCTTCTGCAGTCCTACTAATGACAAAATATTTGGTAGCTGTATTGCATACAGTACTAAGCGTAGGTGTGCAGGTATGCTGTGTTTGGACATGTTTTGGTACAGAGAGATCACAGAATACTGCAAGCCTGATGCTCTTAGGGTTTTTTTGTCTACATATGCAAATATTCAGATGGGCAGTGATGCCATAAAAGTGACAGTAATCTGAAATGTCTGCCATTGTGAAGAGAGAAAGCATGGCGAATGATGCTACTTTCAGCTGAGGTTTTCATGTTTAGTGTTGACATTGCTTCAGACTTGATATAGAGCACCATAAAAGATTTCAAACCCTTGGCAGAAGAGGATGTGCTTTTAAAAATGATAAAAATGCTTGCTCTGTTCATTCATTATGGAGGTAGCTACCAGATCTCCTTGTGTTTTCCCTGCCAAACACTTCCCTTTATGAAGTTTCCTTCTGACTCATCTTTGAAGTGCTAACACTACCATTGTTTGCAGGAGATGGCTGATGAACTGAGCAAGCAGAAAGCAGTCTTCAAGAAGGCCTCTATTGCATGGAATTCTGTTGAGGATTCATTTAGCTGCAAACTAGGGAAAAGGTTTTTTTTTTGTTAGTTGGTTTCTTTTGCTTTTGTTTCTCCCCTGGTTTTCTTCGTTGCTGAGTAGGAAAAGAAGCCCAGTCATGTTGGAGCTCCTTTTTGGATGTGAATGCTCTGAGGTGATGTTTGTAGCAGCAGCCATCGCATGTAAAACACCTAAAAGCTGGCACATGTGCTGTGATGTGATCTTCCCATCTCAGGCTGTGCTATGTTCCCTCCACAACTTCCCCAACTACATCAGGTTTCGGTCTGCTTCTGTGCTTTCTAAGATGAGAATTCTGTCATCAAATAATGAAGTCAGCACTGTTTCTTGGAAGGGAGGGAGGTCTTTGCTCCACTGATGGGTCATGTCCTGCTGCTGTGTTCGTGTAATAACTCAGCTGCCATGAGAGAAGATTGGTGAGCTAAGGAATTAATACCCTGCCAGTTATTAGAATTTTTAAAAGTAAAATGTTCTGAATTCAGAGGGTGTTTCATTTCATATTTGTGAGAGATCCTCTATTCTGTGTGTAGGTTTGATTATGTGAGAATACTCCATGTCAACAAAACTTTTTTAAGTTAGAGTATATAGTGCCAAAATTGAGTGTCCACTTAACATTAAATTATTTCTTTTGTAATCAAAACAATATTTAAACAAAATATATATATATTTTTATGTAAACATTACAGTTACTGTTTGGGAAATAGTTCTGGGAAAGAAAGCTATTCTCCAGGGTCAAAACACTCCTGATGCTGATGTTGGATAAGTATCTGCATAATAAACACATTTTTTCCTTTCACTACGTTATTTCTTTGACAGACTTTTCCAGTTGAGGAATGTGTTCTCAGTTAACTAGCATAGCTCCTCATCATTAAAAGTTTAAATGTGTGATCTCATTTTCTTCTTTCTAAACATCCTTATTTGCAAATTTTCTGTGTAATTGTGACACTTGTAGCTTCAGTGGAACATAAATAGTTTGAGAAACAGGAACACAGCCATCCTACAGAACAAATAAGAGTAAAAGAAACCACGAGTAAATGCAAAAGGACCTTGAAATGTGTGTGTATAATCAATGAAAATTATATAAAGGAATATTATATAATCAAATAATATTAAGATGTTATAATAATGAAATAAGCAAGAGAGTTAGACACAGCAAGACAAAGAGAATAAATAGGATGCTTACCTGTGTCGTGGGCTCGCTCAGGAAACTCCAGTGGAGTGAATCTTCTGAAAAGAAAGAAAGAGAGAGATCCCTCCCCACTGGTAGTCAGCTCTTAAATGGGATCTAGGAGAGGTGGAGCCAGGCTCCACCCCTTCCTGCAGCACAGGTGAATTGCTTTCACCTTTGCTCCCAGGGCTGACTCATTGCTCGCCTCAGGTGATCAATCAGAGGTTCAGGCCATGACTCAGCAGTTCCCATACAGTGTGGTATTAGACAAAAGGTTGAATGGAAGAATACTGCATACTTAAATTCCTGTTCCACATAACAATTGAAGTTGACTTTTAAAAGGCGAAGTCTCTTATCATTTTCTGCTAGAAAATTCGCAAATAGAAATCCAGCCTCACCTCCTGAGTTCATGCATCTCTAAATGAACAATAATAAAATCCCAATCTTTGAAAATAAATGTTTTTTCACATTTTCCAATTCAGTCTTGAAAGACGGTTTGCAGATCTGGACGCTGATGTCCATCTTGCTACTACTTTGTGCACTGTGATGTAGGGGAAGTTGTCCAAAAGTTTCTGAAATGCTGGTGTTTCCCTGAGTACTGTTGAAATTTTGTAGAATAATCTCATAGTTCCCTGCATTGCAAATTAGTTTTTCTTAGTCCTTGGTTTCCAGTTGTTTCTTCTTTTAATCTGTTTTGATGTCAGACAAATGGAGGTTTTGAGGGTGGAGAGGAAGGTGGTGATGATTCCCTTGAAAACGGATTATTGTGGAATAACAAAGATAATTTCCATCATAGTTGAGACTCTTCAGCAGTCTTTTAGGGTGCAGGTTTTACGTCAGGGTGCTGAAGAAGTGGCTTGATGGGCAGGGTTGTAGTGCTAGGGACAGAGCTTATCTTTTTTTTTTTTTTTTCCCCTCCATGAATGGTATTTCAGGCTGTGCTCGTGAAAATCTGAACCAAAAGATCACATCAATGCCTGAGCAGTCACAGGGGTGCACTTTTTTTGTGAGAGCTGGTGTAGATGCTCTGGGAGAACACTTGTCTCCCCTAAGGCCTTGAAGGTGCTCATTTACCAAATGCCCGTGATGCAAAATGGCCTCGGCAGGGTGGAGTAGGGTTGCCTTTCTAATTTCAAAGATCCAGATTAAAAAGGCAAACAACCAGAGCCCAGGAAGGTGTGGTGCAGCTGAGTGACACTAAGATAGGACTTGGCAGCTTCCCTACAGCCACACAAGATGCTACTTTGTGATATTGCACATATGGTAATTAGCAAGTTAATTGGTGGTTCCTTGATGCTGAGGAATGTGAAGTTTATACCCCTGTACTTGCTAGAACAGAAAGAAGAGAAACGAGTTAAATGTTTTCGTGGTTGAACATTGGAGAGTGAAAGAAGGTAGAAAAGATAATGCGTGTTTTATTTTAGTATGCTGTATGCTTTCTTTAGGAGAAAATAATGGATTGAGATTCTGGATTTTTTTTGTATGCATTTTGCATATCTGTGAAAATAGATATCTACTCAAATCTGAAGTCTTTAACTATTCTGTTTTAATTAATGTGAAAAATGGTATTTGTACTATAATATTGGATTATGAGTTTCAAAGAAGGAAAAACTTGAAATAGTAACCTAACAAATTGAGATCTAACAAAGACTCTGTAGTTCTCTCCCTTTAGAAGTGGGAAGGAGATTAGAATGAGTCTGTCACAGTGCTCAGTTGTGGCTTGCTTGGACATGAGAAGTTGTGTTCGGTCAGGGAAGCCATTCACCTTATCAGCCCCTGTTTTTTTGTGGCATATTTAAGCCACAGTTAGTGATCCCAGGACGGACTAAAACGCTCATCAGCAATGACAAGTCCTGTAGAGGATGGAGTGAAGACTAATTGGTTCCTAACAGAGGCAGTGTTCTGATGAATATTAATGTCTCCATTATTCATTTTTCTCTATTTCTCTTATTTAGTAAATAATAAACACTTCGTAACTTTGATATAATTATTTTTTGTATTTTTTGGAGGCCGGTGGGAAAGTATTTGATTTTTGTCCTGAAAACTTGCTGCTCACAATAAACAGGATTGGTTTTTTTAATCATCCATAGCTTTTTTTATGTACTAGGTACTGCTGGTGGAATGAGACGGTGAAGTCAGGGGAGGCTGCAGCAAGGCAGCAGGGGCTGCAATGTGGGGGCATTGGTGTGATCCCAGCAGGAGTGCCGAGGGCTGCTCACTGAAATGGGGAAGATGTCAGTGGAAAAAAACTTTATTGGGTGGTGCTGATGGACTTATCTCTAACCTGAGCATGTAAGCGCAGAGGGTGTGAAGCATCAGCTGCTGAATGCTTGGGGGCTGTGGCTGGAAAAGATGGCTTTGTTGGGCCAATGGCAGAACGCTGTTACTAATTGAATTAGAATGAAACCTGCTTCTGGTTTTTCTCATTTGTTTTAAGGGTGTGGGATGTTCCAAAAAAGCCAATGCTATATTGTGCTGGAAAAAAAAAAAAGCTACTTGCCAAGTCAATGATTAACGACACTACATTTCTAATCCTCACACTTGAATTTGCTAAGCTTTCACAAACCCATAGGTAATGTGACATTGTTAAGCCTAAAATCCAGAAATCTTTTAGTTCTTGGGTTCTGTTCTGTCTTTTGAAGAGAAATGAATAGCTTCGTATTTTGGCATTATTGAATTTTTTTTCTGTTTTGATGATTCTTTCAATATACTTAGCAGATGAAACTTCTTGCTATTCAGTTTAAGTTTCAGGGAGTTGGAATGTGTTACTACTTTTGATCTGCTACACAGCTTGCATCTACTAAGTTGATAAGTAAATCTTGTTTATCCATCTTGCTAAAGTAATAGTTAAAGCCTGTTCACGATCTCAGTGTTATGGATTGTATTAGATTTATTGTTCACCTTACTATAGGGGACACAGAAGAGAAACAAGGTTCCTTTTGTGAAGGTAGTAGCAAAATTTGTGAAGAAGATAGCAGCAGGGTGACTGGTGAGAAGGCTAATGTTGGTGCTTCCTACTGAAGATGAGCTTGGTAGGTGTCTGCTGACCTTTGTTATTGAAGGAGAACAGAGCAATTTGAACCCATGTTAAACAAAGCTGCTGTCAGTCTGGAGGATGTCTGTCAGAATAAAGAAGATTATAGTTAGCGATGAGGAATGGAGAAGTAATGCCAGCTCTTCTTAGATAAGTGTATTGATACTGTAGAAGTGAAGCTCGAGGTAGAAATCTGCATTTTACTTTAGAAAACATTAATAGAAAGGACTGTTGTAAGTAACTAATTCTCCTGTCATGCAAAAGGGATCTAGCATAACCCCTAGTACTGTCTTGCTTTGTGCAAGAATTCTAGGCGAGATGAGTGGCACTGAAGTCACTTTGGACCTCAGAGCAAGCAGAGGACTAATGTTGCAAGAGGGCTGGCCGTGCCTAGCTCCTCATGTCGTCATGGTGGCTTGACTCAGATAAGAAACAAAAATATTTTTCACCAAACCTAAATGGAAAGTATTCATGTGGGGGAACCAGCAGCGCATTTGGTGCAGGATGCTTGGCTGAGCACAGGTGCCTGGTGTGGAAGTGCTCCAAAGGACGGCAAGGGAGAGAGGAGCTTCTTGTTCCTTATCGTGTGTTTTCAAGTAGCTGCATTTAAGCATGAAAAGAAGAGTGCACTGGCTGGGACAGTAACAGAGAGAAAATTAATTCATGTTCTCTTAAGAAGATGAGTCTTTTGAAGTGAATCTGCCTTACAGATTTGCTAGGAGTTACAGTTTACTCAGTGTTTGGTTGATATTTAAACACTGTTTAATCTTGGATGCCCTGTTCCTTTAGACCATCAGCACCAGCTTTCAACGATCGACTTTTACCAGCTCAGTAGCTTTCAGTCTGTGTTACCATGTTGAACGAGGAAACAAAAATGAAGGAAATTGCTTTCTGGCCTCCTAAATTCTCACTGTGCTTTTTTTTCCTTAGTAGACTTGAGTATTATTCTGATAAACACCAGTGACAGTGCTATTCGATAAATATTTTGTACTCACATACTTTGTTGCTCTGTTACATAGCTGGCACCCATATGGTTCTGTTTCTGCTTTATATAACATGCTGCTCTTGCAGCCTCTGCTGCTGGGGATGGGGAAGAATTCCGAGGTGCATCGGTGAGCATCAACTGAGCAGTTTTGCTGCAGTAAAGATCTTCTAACAGAAAGGAAGAGAGCCAGACTATGCCAACAAAACTTCTACAGTAGGCAACAATGCTTAGCATTTAAATCATAAAGCAGTAGTAATGGAGTGTATAGTGACTACAGTGGCATCAACAGGCAGATTTCTGTTTCACCTTTATAAATACTTGTGTGTGTTTATGTATTTATTGTAGACTGTGTGGAATTTATAAGGGCAAAGGCTGTGGAGAAGTTTCTTGCTTTTTGCCCTGTGACTGAAGTTTTGGCTGCAGATGGTGTCAAGCTTCCTACCTCTCTGGCTATGGTTTGTCAAAGGTCAAGAAAATCCAGCACAACACTTTATCATTTTTTGAGTCTAGCTGTCATCCTCCTCTTTCTGTTCTGTAGAAGAGCAAACTCTGTATTCTCATTCTACCTTTTCTCAAAAGTTTTCCTCCATCTCTACTTGATACTCAGCTTTGTTGCTTTTACTTTAACAGGAGGCAGAGTCTTTTCAATTTATGTGAATAGAGAGGCAGCAGTGGTTCTGCCCAGAGTGTTTGCTTTATGTTAGACCAGTGCTATTTTGGCTCAAGGAATGAAAACAGAATGTGAACTTGAAAGTAAGTTTAGACAAAATAAAAAAAAAGATTGATGAATGATATTTTAAACATTGGTGATGAATCTTGCAGTTAACATGTGCAGACTAAGCAGGATTAAATACCTCTTTATTCTGGCAGCAGTTGGGAGTCTGATCATTGCAGCAGTCTGTTGCACCAAATGGCAGAGTTGTCCTTTCCTGGTCAAGAGGTTCATTTCTTTCCAGTCGCATCTCAGAATGTTTGACTGGTTTTTGTTTTTCTCGAATGACTTCTTATGTGTTAAGTTCTTATCCTATTTCAGGGTTTTTTCTTCCTGCTGTTGTTTAGATAAATAAATATCTGTGACTTCTCTGGCCACATGAGATCATTCTTCCACATCCTAAAACTCCCAACCTCTTCCCACCCTCACATACTTATTAAAATTTAGCAGAACAGTTCTTAAACATTTCACAGAGATGTGTGGAAATACATTACAAAACTTTAATGCATTTTCATGACTTCAGTACAGGAACTCTGCAAATCTAACTGTAGAATGTTAAAACGTTACTGCTTCCAAGCCTTGTGTAGGAATTTCCAATCCCTTAACAAATGCGGAAAGAAGTGTGTGAATGTCACTTTCTGAGCCTGTGAGAAACACAAATTGTTGGGTTTCCCACTGAAAGCATTGGAGTGCAGGCACAGATTCTGCCTGCAGTCACTGTCTCCAGAGAGGTGGGATGTAGGGGATGGTCTCACACTGTTCTGGTAGGATTTGGCAGTGGGGAGGGTTTGGGAAGGGGTGTGGGGTTGCTGTGTGCTTGCATGCAGTGCTGTGTGCCACCTTATCCTGCGTGCCGTGGTCAGAGTTATCCAAGTACTTCACCTCTAAAAGTAGGGGATACAGAATAAACAGTTCTTTCCTCCAGTGAGGAGTTAACTCTCATGTGACAGGGCTTTGGCAAGAGATTATCGGATTCAAAAAAATTAAATGGGTTTGGGAGAGTGCGGGTCGATAGGCCCATTCTCCCACAAATAAACTCTTTCCAGCCTCATATTGTGACTTGGCTCACAAACCAGCATAACATTAGATATTTGAGAAACTTGTTTTTTTGAACTTTTAATCCTTTCAGAGCTGGCAGAAGGTTTTTCTTTAGTTGTCTGCTTTAGAAGCCTCTTAAGCCACAAGATGCCCTGCTGCTCATGGGCTGAAGAGTACATGTACAAGCTTCAGAAGCAGCTGCAAAAGGAAGGCAAATACCTGACAGTGTGACATTGATGGGAGTAATGTAAACACTTGTAAACAATAAGTGAGAAAAGATCTTAAGAGAAATTGATGAGAAGTAAGAAATGTGGAATGACAAGATCAGAACGCATTTTTTTGTTGTCTTGCTGTTGGTAGACTATTTGTGACTTAACCTTTGATGTGGTTGAATTGAACTTTCAGTGCAGCTTTGTATGCCAAAATTATACTTGGCTGTAAGAGGCAGTACAACACACAATGTATTGCATGCAGAACCTGACATCTTTTGGTGGTTTTTGTGTTTTTTATTTGTATGTTTTTAAACAATTTTGAGCTTTTAGTTCCTGTTCAATAATAAAAAATGAAACACTTAACCAAACCTAAAGGTTTGTTCTTAGCCCTTTTAGAACTGCACGTGATATGAAAAATATTACAGATTAACTAAACATATCACACTGTCCTTAGCCTCGGCTGCCACCAAAAATCTGAGTAAAACCTCTGCTACCAAGTAAGAGTGTACCAAGATAAACGTCCTTTTTTTTCTTTCCTCCATTGAGCAATTCCTTTCCTCCAGAACTCGTGACATTACCAAGCCTGCACATGTCAGCACAACAGAAAAGTGTGTGTATACTGTGTATTTCTGGTGTTATAAATCCTAGTAAGGGCTTTGCTGCTGAACATAGAATCTAATTACTTCCTGAGTGACATATAGACCTCTCACCCCAAATTGTCAAACACTAATAGATAAAAACTTTCTGAAGAAAAACGGGTAATATTAAAAAAAAAAAAAAGTAATAATATAAAATTAATACTGTGAACTTAGCTTTTAGCCCGGTTTTAAATCCTTAGAATTCCTAGTTCCAGTGCAACAATTCTTTTCAGTTTGGCTTAGGTCTCCTAGACAAATATTTATACATCTCTACAAAACATGTATAGGAAATGCTAAAATGTGTGTTTGCACTAGCAAATACACTAGTGAGTTTAGGTTAGCAGAGAATCCTTTTGCTGCCACAGCTTGTTCAGAGTGTTGTGGCTTAAACTTCTGTAGTTACAAATCTGTTCGTATGGCTTGTGACCATATGGTGAAGTGTAAGAATAGATCTGATACTGTACAGATGATTGCACTTGCTTTGTACTGCATAGCCTCGTATAAAGAAATCTGTGTGACGGATTCCCAGATGAGAGCAGAAGCTGCTTAGACAACATTTGTTATCTTGTAATGTCCTTAGGCAGACCTGTGTTAAGGATTTATTGTAAAAGTTGATCGGGGTAGGAGGATTTTACAGCCTTCTACAATAATTCTCTAACCTTCAATCCTTGCTTTTTTTTCTTTGCAGACCTTTCAGCAGCCCAGAGAAAATTTGCCCATTCTCTGAGAGACTTTAAATTTGAATTCATTGGTGATGCAGAGACAGATGATGAAAGATACATAGGTAGGTAAGAAATGATTATAAATGACTATGTTTTTCGCCGTGCCATCCTGCAACATGGTGAAAATGTTGGTTTTTTTTTTTTTTTCTTTTAATTGTAGATGCTTCTCTTCATGAGTTTTCAAACTTCTTAAAAAATTTGGAAGAGCAAAGAGAAATTTTGGTGAGTTGCAATAAAAATTTTAAAAATCTGTACACATGCCAAAGATAAGATGAAAGTTAAAGTTGCTGGCTGCTTTTTTAATCTCCAGGGTGTTCTTATTGGTTGCTTAACAGTGAAAGCTCTCATTGTGCAGTCTTTGAATCTGGAGTCTAGAGTTAGAGACAACAGCTACTTCTCATTTAAAGAAGAAAGCTATTGTGATAAAGATGGAGAGGTAGAAGGTTGGCTTGGTAGTGTCCCAATAGCTTATGGCTAGAGTGAGGAGTAAAAACCAGCTTAACATTTTTTTGCCTGTTAGGGTGAAAAGCAAGATGATAGACATAATTCTGCAGGACACACGAAGTTGGCCACATTTGGATCCAGATTCTTAAGGGCATCAGCTTTAGGGTTATTTGGGTTTGGGATGCAGTCTGTTGGCTGGATACAGTAACAGACTTACAAATCTTTTCTTTGTGGGTGAGCAATCTGGTGTATGGTTGCATAGGCAAACATTTAGTGAATCAGTTGTATAGATGGGGAGTGTTCTTTGTTCAAATATCTGTGGTTGCTTAAGGTTTTGGTATAATCTGGACCAGGTTGGCTGCTCATGGATCATGAGCTGAGAGCTCTACAATGCACATTTGCAGTCTTGATTTCCTAACGGAAACTTTGCCTTACAGTGTAGGAGTATGTACATAAGCAAGAATAAATGAATAATTTCTACATACTTTTCTTTCTGACAATCTTAAATCCCACAATGGTCGTGATTCCTTGAGTGTGCTGTTACGTCCTGGTACCTTGTTCTGATATGGAGCCATAGTTAGGTTAGATTAAAGCTCTGTGTAGTTCCTTGCAAATTACTGAAGTGTTACTTTGCCAAATTACAGGGTTTGCTCCACTATTTAGTAACACTTCTTTTGTTTGTTTTGTAATTCTGAAGTGGCATTTACTCTGTTTATTCCTGCCAACCATTGCTTTGTTTTATTTTCGAAATGTCGAATACATCTATGTAGTGAAATTCTTTGGTAGATTTTTCACAATGAAAAGTATTTCATAGCCTCTCATTCTGTTTTTCACTCCGTTTGGGAGGGTTTCAGAGTTACATATCATGTTCCATTGACTGTGTCAATAGATGTTCAACAGTGACATATTACTTATGTGGTAGGCTGTGCAGAAACCAATGTTCTGTGCCATACAAAACTTCTGCTTTTCAGACTGAATGCTATAAAACAATGCTGCTTATTTTTTTTGATATGCTGTTCATGATTACACTGATTACCCAAAACTAATTCATGTCAGTTTCTTGATGAGAAAAGTATGAAATGCAGTATCATATTAGAATAGTTACAACTGTGGAGTATACCGTGGGGCAAATATTTGATTCCAGACAGAAAGGATATACTCTCTGAGTTATCAGATGACTATTTCACTGCATCTGTAGTCCTCCAAATGTTATGTATCATCTTTAGGGTGAGCTAATATAGCAGTGGGCATAAATCTCTGAGAAAATAGTTGTGTGGTGCTTGGTAATGATAGTTTTCAGCAGCTGCTGCTCTGACTTCTCAGAGTATGCTTTAACAGTGATATGAGCTGCTGTCCACATTGAGAACGTGGGGTTATCTGCACTCAGATGTTTAGAATCAGGTCAATGTTTCACAGTTTCCATTAAGATATGAATGCTTCAGGAGAATTATTTTCAAGAGCATCTACTCTTCCTCATGTATACAATCAATGAATATACAGATGTTATAATTATGAAATAAACAAGAGAGTTTGGCTAAGCAGGTTGTTATACCAAAAAGAGAATAGATAGAGTACTCACCCTTATCCTAGGTTCACTGTAAAACTCCAAGGAGGGATCTCCAGAAAGAGAGCCATCCCTGCTGGTAGTCAGCTCTTAAATGGGTCCAGGAGAGGTGGAGCCAGGCTCCACCTCTTTCAGCAGCACAGGTGAATTGCCTTCACCTGTGCTCCCGTGGCTGACTCATTGCTCGCCTTGGGTGATCAATCAGAGGTTCCCATAGACTCATGTTAACAACTTATTGAGCGTTTTACCCTTTATCATTTTGAAGGTCAAGATTTGATTGCTCAATTCAATTTCAGTGCTGAATGTTGCACACAAGAAATTTCAGTCATCTAAAATAAGCTTAATGAAATGTATTATTAATTATAGAACTTAAGGCAGTTCATAAATTGCTGTGCAATTAATTTTTGTGCATTTGAGAAGGCTAAATTGTTCTTAACTATACAGTATGTTTAACAAATTCATGCTTAAAATACATTCTGAGCTGTAATGAGATGCTTATCACCTATACTTCTTATGGTTTTTTCTGCAAGAGCATTGTATATGGTGGATCAAGAACGTAATTTTTTCTCTTTTTGTTTACCACAAATTCACTTGTTTGACAATCATTTGGTGAATATTCACATGGTGGATATTTAATAATTTAATTCAGATGTCTAAGTCCTGTGTTTTGTGGTTTTTTTCCTCCACTTTCCCCTTCAAAGACTGCCAAAGCCATATCCCAACTGTCAAAGGATTTGGTGGATGGTGGAAGGGGAAGTCATTGTTAATCCAAATGTTCCACTGAACTATTTTGGAGTGGACAAGATAAAAACAACTTCCACTTTTCCATAGTACTGTAGCTCGGTGACATTCTCCAAGACAGATAAGAAACAGATCATTTTGTCCCAGAGGATGTCCTGGAAGTGCTTGTTATGTGTTAGGAATGAGTCCTTGGACTTACATTCTGTCCTTTTGACAGTACCAAATTGTCATGGAAGTGCAGGGATGGAAGCAAACTTCACAAGGTTATTTGGAAAAGTTGGGGACAAACAGGCACCAGTATGGTGATGCTAAGATGTGCAGTCCCTACAGCCAGTTATTCCTGCTCACCAAGGAGAGCACCAAACCTTCCTCCCACCCCAGTTTTCCCAACTGCAGAATTTGGTTTGATTCTTGTGTTGTGGCAAGAAAACAGGTTTTGTTTGCTGCCCTGATTTAAGCTGATGAGCTGTACAGAGTTGCCTGGTAGGTCCACCACTGACATAATGTATCACATAACTTGCTTGAGATTATTATCCTCTTTCCTTTTTCTTGAGCTCCCTTTTTAACACCTTTATACTTCCCTTTCTCTATCCTGTTCTTCCAAATGAACAACCTGTCCCAACCAGATTTCCATATTGTTTCTAACGTTACTAACTGATGCCTGAGTGCAACACTGCTCTTAACATTCCTTCAGTCATCTCAGCAGTGTGTGGTAGTTCTGGGTTTTCATGTTTCCACTCCCTCAGAAAACTATAGAGCTCCCATAGAATTGCCTCGAGTTCAGCTGTTTCTCCCCTAAGTCCCCTTAACCACACTGATTAAATCCAGCCAGCCCTCAAGGCACGTCTGTAACTTCAGTCAGCTTCTCTCACTGTTATGTGCACTGTCCAGCAATATCTCAGGTCTGTGCAGTAGTTTCTCCTGTCCTGTCTGGTTACCTTACTTCTATGCAAGACCTGAGTTAGTTGGATGAGTTTTGCCTGCAGCCCTACCAGAGGTGTGATTCGTAGCAGGGTCTTGTGTACCTGGACCATCCCTGACAACTGCTTTGCTAACCATTCTTTAGAAAAAAATTCAGGGCCAGGGATCTCTCTAGTTTTACTCCAACATTTAGTTGTTATTCTTTTTTTTTTTTTTTTTTTCTGATATCCATCTAAGTCTCCCTTTACTTCAACCTAACCAGAATTTATTTACTTATTTTACCTTTTCTGCAGTGGTCATGGAGTAAAACTCATCCCTTTTCCATCACAGAAGAATTTTCACTGTTATGCTTTGAAAGGTTAGAGGACTGCTGCCCTTTCAAAGTGGTGTTTTACTTCTGTATTTTTCCTGATTCAGTTTAGTTGCACAGTGTTTAGAACGTCTCTCTTTTACATCAAAATTGTTCTTAATCTCACTCAGTTCTTAATTCAGATAATTTTCTTTTGAAAATTAAAATCTGCAGTTCTCAGAAGCTATTGTTTTGTTTTCCATTTCTTTAAACTTTTTTTTCCAGTTAAATAATGGATAGATAGCTTCTCTGCATTCTGAAGTACCTATTAAAAAGACTCATTTCTGTATATTTTTCTTTGCCCCCTGCCAAATAGAGAATGTTTTTGTCTCAGTCCTTCTAACTGTATCCCAAGTACAGTATTGTATTGAGTATTTCCTTTTTACTTCATCATATTTCATTTTCTGTAAGATTTCTGATGCAGTTAAATTCACCTTGCTATATTTCTTGTCAATTTCTCCACGGCAATATGAACACATTGCTTTATTTAGTTATGGTCTCTTCTATTTCTGCAACAGTTTTAGTACACTTTTAATCCTTTTGATACCTCCATATGAAAGATGGTGAGTTCTAAGCTTTTGAGCACAACATCTTTCTTTTAGTCTGTTGTTCTTATTCCATAGGACTCTTTTATGTTACATAAAACTGCTTGCAGTCCTTCCTCTCAAGAATCATTTTATATTTTTAATGTTTCACCAGTTTGTCAGAATCAAGTTTGGAATTCTTCTCAAATTCATTGTTCTCAGTGTGTGTCAGAAACATGAGAAACTGATTCGGTGTGGAATTTTAAAGAGAATTACAGCGAAGTCTCTTCTGTCTTTTTGTCTTTTTCATCCTTCATTGGCTTAAGAAAAAAAAAAAAAAAGTGGAAGCAGAGGGTTTCCAAGTTAAAAGAAATTCTTAAGGTTCAAACATTTACACTCAGAACGTTAAAGGTAAAATCAAAATAATCTGTGTATACTTACATGCATTTATACCTACCTCTTATGATTGAAGTACTTAAATACATGAGTTTATTTCCCAGGTTAAGTGCTCACTTAACATTTAATGTTCATGGATAGCTTACTATTATTTTTAATGTATAGTTTAATATACTTTAATATAGTTTAAACATATTTAGTTTACACTCTTCCTACTCTGCTGTGAAGGTATTATTTTTTCTGAGCTTTTCCTTGTTCCTCAGTGTGCAGATATTTAAATAAATCTTAACCAATTTTCTCAGCTATCTGAAGAAATCTATATGAAGAAACAGTCATTTTACCTATTGATCTAGGTAAAAATTATCCAGTAGTTTTGGATGGTCCAATGTAAAAGATATCTAAGATCTGTGCAATGAGAGTTGATGGCATTATATATTATTCTGATTTTGTTAGATGCAGTGGCAATACAGACTGCTAAATATAACTGGCAAGACAACAAAAAATACATTTATCAGTGATCACTTCTGAAAAGTTAGGTTGCTGACAGCACACTGAACATCGCAGATACAGAGATAAAAGCCTAGATAAAAGCTTGGATTCTCAGGACCTAAACCCTATTTCTTCACCTTCCTGTGAACTGTTCAATTTGATCAAAATCTATTTCCACTTTTAGGAACGTGCAAAACAATTGCTGCTGTACCTTATTACCCAACCTTCATTTATCCTCTGCATGGCATGAAGCCAGATGGAAATCACAGAGTTATTGGAATAGGCAAACATATGCTGATGAAAACTATTCAGGCAAATCTGTTATGTTTTGGTGATTCCTGACATTGGCTGTTTGAATAATCAGTTTTTGAATGTTAAGCACAATCTTCTGAAGTACTTTCCTGAGCTACGTGTGAACTCATGCACTTCATCTAGAAATCAGTGTTGTTTGTATGAGGGGCTAAAAAAGGGCAAAACCAATTTGGGATGTATTTCCTCAGCCTCTGAGTGAATATGACTGAAAAGCTGCATTATCCCCAGCTTCCTCTTTTAAATAATTGTGGTCTTACATGCATCAACATATAACTCAGCAGAGAATTTTCATTCTGTTATTTCATCAACAGGAAATGTTTGGAATTTGCATTGTAAAACTTCCAACAGTTTGGATTTTGCTGGTTGTTAATAACACCACTGTTTCTTGTGGAGGACTTCCCTCACAATAATTGGGCAGTTCATTCTTGACTAAACACTGATGCTGTTGTTCACTATTAGATTCCTTGCCTTTCAGTGATGTCTTTTTGTTCAATTATGAGCTTAGCCGTGAACACAGCAAATGAGGATTATGCTATTTCCTTTCCAGAGTAGCCATTCTTCTTTGTCTAAGTCTTTATACATCTGAAGTGTGGACTGGGAGTGGTTCTCTGTTCTTATGTGAATGCAGCTCTTGCGTATTCAGTTTAGGAGAAGCTTTTTCTTTGGAAGGGCTATCCATAGCTTGCCTCTGCTTCGGATGGAGAAAAAATGATTTGTTGCTAATGTGAAGCTGTCTGTCTGTTTCTCTTTCTATTTGTTACATTTATTGTTTCATAGTAGATCTCCTAGTGGAATGTACTTAAGAATAAACTTATTCAAAAGTCAGGACCATATAGTGTTAATCTTTTTTCTAAGCAGTTTTTGCTAAAACTCGCTGTCTTAATTTGTTTCTTTTCTTTCTTCCTTTCTTTCTTTCCTTCTCTCTTTTTCTATCCCTCTCCTTTCCTTCCTTCTTTCTTTTTCTTCCCTTCTTTCTTTCCTTCTTTTTCTTTTTCTCTTTCTTTTTTTCTTTCTTTCCTTCTTTCCTTCTCTCTTTGTCTTTCTTTCTTCTTCTTCTTTTGATAAGAGGTTTTTTTTTATTTATTTTGTATTGTCTGTTTATTATACCAATTTAACTTTTCCAGGCCATCTGTCTCATAGGAAGTACATCAGTGCAAACATTCTTTCAGAGTAGAGCACAGCATATAGATAAAAGGAGGCATTTTTAACTGTTCTTCCTTCAGATCATTCATAATCTTCCACCCAATGGAAAATAAGCTTTGACTGCAAGAGAAGACACAGGAGTCCAGCTGCTGCATCATCTGTAAGCCGAGGCTACTGCATTTAAGAAAATCAGAAAGTGCTAAAATCAGGAGTCTGCCTGTACCATGGCCTGTGGGGCAGGGCTTAGCATACGGAATTCTGTGATTTAGAAGGTCATGATCTTAAACCACACAGGCAGTTTTCAAGAACTTTGGGATGTTGGCTGTGTGATTGTCAGTGCTCCATTTAAATACAAAACTAGTGCTGAAGAGTGGGTAGAGAGATGTACTGCTGTATTAGCAGGGCAGTAGAGTTGGCCAATGCAGTTCACTGGGAGCATGCTTTTGTAAGAGAAAATAATATTCCCATGAAGAACGAAAGAGAAGATATTAAACTCTATTGAAAGAAATCAATTGCAAATAACATATGAAATCCTTGACTGTGGAATTGTATCTACAAAGTTACATGATGCTGACTTTGAAGAATAGATCTTAATGTTCGAAGACTACCAAGTTGAGAAATGTAGCAGAAGAGTTTTTTGGAGGAATAGGCTTTTTCATTTTTAATATTCATCCGTACTCCCCAAATATTGGGGTTATCAGAAAATGACCTTTTGTGCTAGGCTGAATGCTTTTGTTCTTTAGGAAAAACAAAAGAGCTATGTTCTCTGTAAGCAGAAGTGAAACTGTAGGTAGTAGATTTCTTTATTAGAAAGTACATTTCTTTATTTAGCAGCAGTGTTATTGAATTTGTTATTGAATCACTGTTAGCTACATCATCCTTTCTGCATTCTGTTAAGCTGAGAAGAGCAGTACTTCCTTCCCGGCTCTTGTTTCATTGACACCTGCTCAGCTTCATGAGCTCTGCCCTGCTGGCTTTTGGCTTCCTTTGCTTTGTCAAGGAGAAAGACAACCCTGCCCCTGTATACAAATAAATCTTCCCAGTCAGTGCACTGGGAAACTTTAAACGACCCTGTCTTGCTGTTTGGCATATGGTCTGCATTCCACTGCCTATGATGAGGATTTGAAACTCAGCACCCTTGTGTTACTGGGCAGTCTGTAGCAAGATATAAATATATGTATGTATGTATTAGAAGGTCATGGGTTTTATATATATATATAATGTTATACATGAATATATATATTCATTTTCAGTAAACCTCTCTTGTATGGGAGAGTGCTTGGATTTGGAATGGAGCAATCAGTGCATGTATTTCTCACCACCAGGATTTATTTACCAGCAATGCGTAATTGCTGTTTCTGTTCCTCCAGTAAAGACTGGAGTCTAAGGATATTTTTAGTATTAATGCTGGGAGCCCACTGTTGCATTTGTCTAATTAGTAAACCAAATTTTGATTAACTTACGCCTACCTTTTGTAGCCACAGAGGCCAGACTGAAGTTCTAGAACAGCTTTTGTGGGTTGATATTTTCTCACAGCCCACACAAATAACTTTCCTCTCCTGCAATACAGCCTTCTTATGCCTGCAGGAACTGATTGGTGCTGCATTTCACAGTCAGAGTGCTCCTGTCTGCTGAAGGAGAACAAGAAAGCATGAGGAGCTTTGAGGGCTGGTGAATGGCACTGTCTGTTAGATTCCAATGCTTGGGAGGAAGTGTTTGGGGAAAGCAGTTTCTCCCTCAACAGCCATTCTCCCACTTCTCTGAGAAGAGGAAAAAAAATAACAGGCTAAATGAAGTTGTCGTGGACTGGCACTGACTGGTAGGTTACCTGTTGGATCTTGTTGACTCAGCTGACTAATAGGCAAGTTGCTGGAAATGTAAATATACTTGCTAATGGATTTAATCTGTGCCTTTGTGGTCTCTTTGTTGAAAATGTTAGCTTGGGCCCCTTAATCTTAAAGCCTGTAATTTATTACTTCTGACATAATGAGAAACTGTGAAAGTCAGAATAATCTCCATTCTGTCTCTGCCTGAGCAGGTGAAGTTTTCTAAGGGCATCTAAAATTAGGAGATACCCAAAGCTTCTTTAAGATACGCTTGAAAATGCTGGATACAGTGAATTCCTTAAGTGATGTTAACAGCGAGGCTTCTTTTTTTTTTTTTCCTGCTGTT
Source organism: Phasianus colchicus (assembly GCF_987193195.1). Classification (NCBI taxonomy): domain Eukaryota; kingdom Metazoa; phylum Chordata; class Aves; order Galliformes; family Phasianidae; genus Phasianus; species Phasianus colchicus. Next base: position 8,858,116 of record NC_143439.1, on the reverse strand, counting down.
CTAAGGGTTATGTTAAAATTAATTCTTCATCGTTTCAGTAGAGGCAGCAAATATAACAGAAATGGCATAAGCAGTTTCAGGTGTACAGACTGAGGCATGCGTGCATATGGCACTAGAATTTTTTCTTTTAAAAAAGCATTCCTGAGATACTGAGATTCAAAAAATAAGCTAAGATATCATTGCATAAGATGTGACCTCTTTATAATGATTCTCTTATGGTTTATGCTTACTGTAGTTGGTTTGCTGGATTTTAAAACTGGGAGTATATAATCCCTTCAAAGGAAGTTTGGATGGCATAGGGATATCAAATGAAGAATTTCCCTGTACCCTTTAAATAGTAGGCATTCCTATCATCATACTCTCAGTATAGCATAAATAATATTTTTGTTCCACTATGAGTACACAATTTTCTGTAGTTTTTTTATGATATAGTATTGGAAAACACTTTGAATTGTAATAATGTGCATATTGTAATTATGAACATTGTTTTCATTTCTGTGAGTCAGAAGAACAGCTCCGTAATTCACTATTAAATTTAGCTGTCATGTCTTCGTTGATGGTTTCTGTACATAAAAACTCCCACACACTTATTTTCAGAAAAGAAGTGTTCGTCCCGTATTTTTATATAAGGCCTTGATTGACCAGGGATCCACAAAATCCCACTTCACCAATACTCAATAGCACTGTTGTTTAATGCATACAGAAAAAGCAAAGAGGGTGACAAATCATAAACACCTGTAAGGCAGGCAGAATTGTTTGGTTTTGGTTACGCAAAATGAGAGTTGTCTCCTTTGGGATGGGAGAAGACTTGTTTTTCTTTAGTGAAAGAATTACTGGCAATTCTGCAATTTTTATTTGTCGGCTGTCTTGGAGGGAACATCCCATTTTGATTTAGTGATTTGTTGTATTTTCTGCTTCTGACAAATACTGTTAGTATTTCCCATGCTTAATGCTACACAACAGCTTAGCAGAGGAATTGATTTGTAGCCAGCCCTCTGGTGTATGAACTACAGCCTTTTCTGTGTTGTTTTTGGTTTTCGTTTTGTTGTGTTTTCCACTGCACCAAATTGCTGTGTTTTTCTTTGGCTTGGACTTCACGTTAGCATATGTTCATTACCTATTGATCTTACATTTCACTTTTTGTTGTGTATAAGTTCAAAAAAGATAAGCAATTTGTAGTTCTGCTCTGTGAGATGCTCTTACCAGTTGGGCTCTGGCCTCTGCTGGCTGTGTCTGTCCTCATCCTCTTGAGCTCTTCTCGGAGGAAGCCTCACAGCTTTCTCCCTCACAATATCAGTATAGAGGAAACTGTCAAAAACAACACAAACCTCTTAACATTTTCCAAAACAGAAGGATTATTCTGTCATTTCTGCAAGCAGTTCTCCACTCAGATTTGGATGAATTCTTTTGTCTAGAAAAGAGATTTCTCAGTCCTCAGGTGCTGCTGCAGTGTCCCAGGAAACTGCTGCTTGGGGTTGATCCTGTTAGAAGTACATGATGCCCTTGCCTTCCAGCCCTAGAATTTCCAGGAAAGTTCAGGGATATTCACAACCTAAAACTGTCCTTGGAGATTCCTGGTGACTGCTAGACTAGTTAGGATATATGTGCCTAGAGTGTCAAATGGGCTAGCTGTCTTTTGACAGGAGCAGAAGCAGCATGGGGAACTGTTATCCATATGTCAGAGCATTCAAAGTATCGGGATAAACGCTCTGTAAATACCTTGGTTGGGTCTGACACATGGCAGGAGTTGCTCTGTTGTCTGCCTCCCTCCCCTTGCCTCTGCACCAAGGCTCTCCTATGTCATGGTTACTCCAGTGCCTCTGCACACTTCTGAAATGCAGACTTATCAGGTTGTCAGTTCTCCTTCCTTCCTCCTCCCTTTGAGAGTGTGCTGAAGCATTTCTGACAAAATTAGGAAGTGAATGTCCAAAGAGTTTGGGCCACAAGATCAAGAGCTCTGAAGTTAGGGAGTATCTGCTCTGAGGATGACTGTACAACATTTGATTTGGCCCAGACTTGCCAGATATTTGGTTTCCAGTGAGATATTTAGATTAGAGTACTGTTGAAAAAATCGGAGTTGCTGTGGTTACCATGAATTGGCAAGGCTGACTCCCGCAGTAAATCCCCTACATGGCCCCAGGGCTGGGTGGGAATAGACAATGCTATTTAGATTCATGTTGTGCCAGATCTCTAATGTATCCCTCATGTTCTATGATAAGAGCTTTTCAGAAGGCCAGGTTAAGCCTGCAGCGTTCCCTCCTCCTCGACTCTTGGCAGCTCAGCCCTGGCCTGTGCTGGCCGCAGTCTTGGAACTGAATTACCCTGTGGTTCTGCTTCAGGACTAAGACTACAAGGAATCTGTCTGCTTTGCCACACTTCCCATCGTGTCACTCTTTCAATGCTGCTGTTGTGTTCCAGAAATTCCAGCTTTGCTGAAATTTCAAATATTCTTAAAATTCTAAATCTTGTTTGCACCAAGACCAATCCCAACACCACTTCATCTCCTGTAAAGCTTCATATGAAATAGAAGCCCTGTTAGCTGGCCAGGTCTAAATAAGCTACTTTTCAGTCTTACAGTTGCTCTTTTTTTTTTTTTTTTTTTTTTTTCCCCTTTTAATGTGGCTGTGAGGCCATTTACCAAGAGTGCACCAATGAATGCTCCAGAAGAGATGGATTAAACTTTTACTCAGTCAACTAACCTTCTCATTTATTACCACTATACCTCTTGATTTTGTTACTTAGGTTAACTTAATGCTTTCTTAATGTAATAACCAAATGTAAATAGTTGAAAATACATATTTCAATGCCTAACCACTTTAACTGCATGTTGAAAGCTTATTATTTACTCTTTAGTTGCCTGTTCTACAGCTGTTTACAGTGTTATGCATTGTTGCAGGAATTTGTGTGCTCCCCAGTGAAAACTGTTACTTATCCTGTGTCACAATTCTGGTGTTTAGTTGTTGAAGCTGTTGACCTGATCAAGTAAAGCAATTGCTGTTTAGGTGCAGCCTCTAGACTTCTGAAGTTTCTGCTTTTGTTCATTTACTTTAGATTAACTTTCCTGAAACTGTGATTAAAAGCAATGACAAATTCCAAGATATTGAAGCAACTCAGAGATTATATATACGTATTTTGAGTTAGAACTCAGTATCCTAGCTTGATTTTTTTGCTTGTTTGTTTATTTGTTTCCTCAAAGGAGCTAAAAGTGACTTGTCTGGCAACAGTAACTTAACCCATGCTCTTTTTTCTTTAGGCACTCAGTGTTACTGAAACTCTGATCAAACCTTTGGAACGATTTAGGAAAGAGCAGCTAGGAGCTGTAAAGGTTTGCCCCTCATTTGCTTTTATGATAAGCTTGTTTAATTTCTTTACTTGGATTGCAGTGTAGTAATGACATGTATTTGGCAGAGAGAAACTGTTGTTTATATTTCATGTATTCACACATTTTCCTACTTGGAGAACTTGCTTCAGAAACCAATGGAAAGTATGCTTCAAGAAGAGAAGAATGTGTCCTTTTGCTTCTTTCTTTCCTCCTCCTACCTTATCTTTTCTGCCTGGAATAGCAGAAATACTGCTTGCAGCCTTTTCTCCTTCCTAATGGGTAACCTTTTTCTGCTTTATGTTTGCAGTTACACAATCAATGGCTGAAACTTATTAACCACCCAAATAGCTTATCCACATGCTTATAATCTTTTTATTCTTTTTCCAGTCTGTAAAGTGAAAATAGTTTTTGTTTTACTTTCAGTTTTAAATAAATCACTAATTGCTCAATATGAGTGGGGAAGAGGTTAAAGACAAGTTTTCATTTAAAGAGATTTGTTTTTGATGGAAATATCTGTAATGTTTTTTAAAGTTTTTTTCCACTATATTGTGTTTATAAAACAAAGAGTAAATTTAATATGTTAAATACAAACTCATTTTTGATAATAAGGAAAATATTTACTCCACTGTACCTGTGGGAAGAGATTTAAATGATTATTTGAGAGAGGGGTTGGGGGGAGGAAGTACAGATATTTAACATTGTTTTCTGTTCTGGAAGTCAACTCATACATTTTTTTTGACCTACAACTCTGCGGATGTTTTGTTTTATAATTTTATGACATCAGCAGCAGTGATATTTAAGAGCTAAGCTGATCTTTTAATTACAGGAGAGCTATACTTTATGTTAGCAGGAATTATTAATATATTCTGAACTCAAGTTCAATGTTCATGCATGGAAAACGCTCTGCCTAAGTCATTGCATTTTAGTAGTGCAATGGCTTCTATAATTTTGTGGTTATTTGAGAAGCGTAACAGAGGCCTGGACCAACAACCAACCCAACAAAAAACACCTGGTTTTTAGTATGGAGAGTCACCAAAAGGAAAATGATTTTTTTTCTGAATGTAACCTATTTTCACAGAAACAGTTGTATTAGCAGATTATTTCAACTGAATTCTTTTTGGGTGAGAGGACGTTGCCTTTTTGGGGGCAATGCTTATTTTTAAGTTACATTATGTTCTTCTCTCATTTCCTAGTCAGAATTCTGTCTTTGATGTTTTTAACATGAGATGTTACATGCTCACAGCCTACACTGCACATTTTGTTTGGATGTATGACTCTTCCCTTAACCTCCTACTGAAAGAACTGTAATCATACAAATGTTGTAAAACACTGTATGATCAACAAGTATACAGAAAAGTTAGGCTAGTAAGGTTATCACATTAGAAAAGATAATCAGACATCAATGAAAACAATGAAAAGTACTCACTAGTGTTGTAGGCTTGCAAGGAACGCCACAAGGAGCAATCACCAGAGAGAGATCCTTCCTCAGTGGCAGTCAGCTCTTAAATTGGGTCTAAGAGAGGCAGCCAGGCTCCACCCCTTCTGATCACACAGCTGAATTGCCTTCACATGTGCTCCTGTGGTTGACTTGGTGCTTGCCTCAGGTGATCAATCCCAGGTTCAAGCCATGATTCAACAGTTCCCATACACCTGCATACTGTTTCTGTGAAGTTGAAGCTCTTAATTGTGATTTAGACATTTTCTGGACAGAGCTCTCAGTTACTTTAAATAGAACAGTCTTGCTTAATTGTAGAACACATAAAGAAAAATTCAATAAAAATATTTAATATTTATTCCAGATTTCTTATATGCTATCACATTATGTCTAATCCCATTAGTCCCATATGCATAGCATATTGTTCCTCGATTGATAATGAATATTGCGGCTGCTTCTTTAAAGAAAGATCTTAAAAACATAATGGAGGAAAATGTCACATTTCTGCTAAAATTTCTTGCTGAGAAGCAGTCTTAAACAGCTTAGATCCTCTTTGTTGGAATGCCATCTTCAGAATTCAGTTCTCCAGAGAACAAAAACTTATATGATGTATTAAAAATTCCTGTACACTTGAGAAGAATATATGAATGTTGTCAGGGCCTGTAAGATGCAGTAAGGAAGGCTAAGGCCCACTTGGAATTTAATCTGGCAAAGGAGATGAATAATAATAAAGTTTATTCTTTTTTAAAATCGGCAGTAAAAGGAATACTAGGGAAACTGAGGGTTCCCCACTAAATGAGATGGGTGCCCTGGATGCTGAGAAGGTGGAGATATTGAACACTTTCTTTGCTTCCGTCATTACTACAAAGATTACCTCTTGGGAATCCCAGACCTGGAGAGAGAGAGTCTGGGCAATGGAAGACTTCCATTTGGTCGATCAGGATATGGTCAGAGACCACCTAGCCAAAATCAGTGTGCAAAAATCCATGAGCCGGTACGGAATGCGTCCACGTGTGCTGAGGGAGTTAGCAGAGGTGATTGCTGAACTGGTCTCATCTTCTCATCATCTTTGAAAGGTTTTGTCAAATGGAAGAGATGCCTGAGTACTGGAGGATAGCCAGCGTCACTCCAGTCTTCAGAAAGGGCAGGGAGGATGGTTCAGGACACTATAGGCTAGTCAGCCTCACACTCATCCCTGGAAAGGTGATGGAACAACTTGTTCTGGATGCCGAGGAATTGGAAGAGAAGGTTATCAGTAGTAGTCAACATGGATTCATCAAGGCAAAATCATACTTCACAAACATGGTAGACTTACTTCTATGTTGTGTAGATGCAGGGAGAGCAGTGAATGTTGACTTCAGCAAGGTGTTCGACACAGTCTCCCATAGCGTCCTTGCAATGAAGCTTACAAAGTATAGGACAGATGAGTGGACAGGGAGGTAGGTTGAGAACTGGCTGACTGGAAAAGCTCAAAGAGTTGTAATTGGTGGCGTAGTGTCTAGTTGGAGACCTGTAACTAGCAGTGTTCTCCAGAGATCGGTACTAGGTCCAGTCTTGTTCAGCATTCTTGTTAATGACCTGGATGATGGGATGGAGTCCACCCTCAGAAAGGTTGCTATGATACAAAGCCGGGAGGAGTGGCTGACACACAGCAGGCTGTACTACCATTCAGTGAGATCTGTACAGACTGGAGAGTTGGATGGGGAAGAACCTGATTCTGTTCAACAAAATCTGAAGAGAGATAACTGCATGCATGAGTACAGGTTAGGAGATGACCTGCTGCAGAGGAGCTCTTCAGTGAAGGACCTAGGGGTCCTGCTGGTTGTCTGCGAGCCAGCAGTGTGCCTTCGTGGCCAAGAAAGACAATGGTGTCCTGGAGTGCATTAAAAAGAGTGTGGCCAGCAGGTCAAGGGAGTTGATCCTCCCCCTCTACTCTGCCCTGATGTGGCCACACTTAGAATTCTGTGCCCAATCCTGGGCTCTCCAGCTCAAAAAAAGACAAGGAACTCCTAGAAAGAGCAAGGGCTTCACTTTTGCAAGCATGATTTTATTTTTCTTGGAGATTTTTGTTTATTTTAATAAGTTTGTTTTTTCATGGGTATAGTAACCCATGAATAGAAGTTGGAATTCAGCACAGAGTTCTTAGGATGCTTTTAAAATCAAGAAATCTTGATGAGTATGGAGCTGAAATCACTTCAGTTTCGGGACTGCAAACCTATTGGAACTTACACAGATTATCTCTTTACTCCTATCAGTTATGGAAAGTTATTTTTTTTACTGAAGCTGATGTTTTGTTTAAGTGCTCTATTCAAAACCAGGAAGATGTAAGTGACTTTATTTTTCCTAATTTTCAGGGATCAATACATAGGTTTTTTTTGTTGTTGGTGGTTTGTTTGTTTGTTTTTAATTAGACACATAAGTATTCATTTGTTTGATAAACTTCACCATAATGAAGTAACGGGATTTTATTTCAAGTTAGACTTCAATTTTTTTTAAAGAATGAATTGGAAATACTTTTCTTTGTTTAATGGAATGGTGACAGATTGTTTTTCTTTGTTTCTGGTTAAGTGCTATTTTAAAAGATAAGGAAGGAGGTTTTACTTAAGTTTTTATTTGCAAATGAATGTTACTTTGTTCCTTTGTCTAGGAGGAAAAGAAGAAGTTTGATAAAGAGACTGAGAAGAACTACAGTTTGCTAGAAAAGCATTTAAATTTATCAGCTAAGAAGAAGGAGGTACAATTACAAGAGGTATTGTTGCTGCTCTTGTTCCTTCAATTTACTGTCTTTTAAATAGGTAAATGGATTTTATACAAATGCAAAAGCAGCATCCATAGAGATAAAATAAAAAATTGTGTCAAACTGAAAGGTTGCTGAGAAAATCGGTATTTGCTCAACTTGATGGTGTAGCCCGACAGTTTTCCAACTGTTTTCTGTTTCGACTGCTTCACCTGAAATATATATGAAACATGGTTAAGAGAATAGCAAAATGCAAGAATATTGTGAAAAACTCCGTGTTTCTTTGATGACTTTACCATATATGTAATTTCCATTACATGTAATGTATTGAATAAGCATTCTGTGTTAATACTTCATGCAGAGTGCGGCAAGACTTATGATTCTGAAAGTAGTGGCTTTGTACTGCTTTTTTTCTTCTCATGCTTTGCAGATCCGTTTTTTCCCCCAAATAATGCTACATTGTAATGCTACATTACATCATTTTTAAACAAAAAATAAATCTGTTTTCCCTGGTATTCCTTCTGTTCCCATCAGTTCATTATCATAATCATCTTTATTTGTAATAGCTTTTATTTTCTTTCTGGAGCAACAGCAAATAGTAAGTGAGAAAAGAGCTGAGAGATCTTCCTCTTCTTCTTGACTTCTTCCCTACATCATTTTATATGTATAAATATAAGATATACACACATATACAGTCTTTCACAAATAAAAAAAGGTTGATGTAACTGATAAATTACCCAGGAACATGAAAGCTCAGATTTCATTTCATTTCAAAACTGCTCAAGTTTCATTAGTAGGCTGTGTCTCCATAATGTACTTGCAGCATCAGCCCTTGTATGGATAAACAAGTTTCTGTTGTGGAGTTGAGTACTCTCTCTGAAGTTCATAGGCATTACTTGTGAGTAAGAGCCTGTAATTTTGCATATAAATTTTCCAAAAATTTGATGGAAATAATATCATAGTGGAGCGTGTCTTTGACTCTCTTAGTAGAGAGATATTCGTGAAATTTCACTGAAGCTTGGTCTTTGTGGTAGTTCTGTGTTTCTTTGGCAGTGTAATAATGAAGTAGCTGTATTCATTATTATGTTCTTGGGGAACTGGGAGGGAGCAGACACTCAAAATAATAATAAAAACAACAAAAGAAATGGGGGAAAAAAACAACAAATAGGCTTTGTAGTGGCTTTGGTTTAGTTAGAGCAGTCTTACCACTGATTAGCCAAGTGCCCTAGTAGACCAGCTGTATAGTCTTTTTCTGTCTATACTTCAGTACATTTGCATATCACTGAAAGCTTTGCAGATAACTCAGAGTACTCATACAATTCCTATGTTACATCATTTACAGGATTTATCAAAATGGCTTTGCTTTTTGAAACATTTTTACTTAATGACGTGCAGATCATTGCTTTCTTTCTTTAATGGCGTTTGCTGTTATGCCTCTTTAGCCACTGACAGATTTCTAGCAGACTAGCAAAGCACATCTTAAGGCAAAACTGTCTCAGCTTATTTGACTTATCCTCTTAAAGAATAGTAGTCAGTGCTTGAAGGATATAGCCTTAGTATTTAAGACAAGTGTACGATGGTAAGTGTGACCTTTTCATCTAGACTTTTCCCTGTTTCCTTCTGTAGTTTAGTGCAGAAGCTTTAATAGACCTTACAATAGTGTTTGCTATTATCGCATATGCAAAGACTAAGTGTTAATCACTCAAAGTATCCTTCTGTCCTTTCTTTAATGTATTTTAATGAAGATCCCCATTAGTCAGTTCTTGAAGTTTCATAGTTGAATGAAGATACTTATAGCGTAAATAATAACGTAAAGAAATAATTTGTATATCCTATGCAGTTAAATATTTATGTAGGAATGAACTGCAGCTGAAATACAGCTGATCAATATGATGTTGGCATTTTACCAGAATGGAGAGAAAAATCAGCTGCAGCGAATAAGGCCGCATTTTTAAATATTTAATGATCTAAATAAAGTTGTGAAACGTGTGCCAATAACTGAATATTATTTTTTTCTTACTTTACTGTCAGTCAGAGTTAGCATGGGTGTGAGGCAGATCTAATAGCATTCTGGCTGTGGACAGCAGTTCTTTGCAGTACTAGCAATGTGTTCTCAGCAATTTTTTCTGGCTTATTCTGACTAGAGATGATCTCCCATGTTTCTGACGGAAGACACTTTCAGCCCTCTCTCTCTGTTCAGGCATGCACCTTTTCAGCATTAGTACGTCAGTGCTCAAGTACTTGTTCTGATTTATTTGGCTAGATTCCATCAAAAAGCAGCTGGAAGAAGTGTTATCAAAACATTTCCAAAAATGTAGCTTCATGAATCAAAGCATGATACGTTATCTAATAAAAGGGAATAGCTGCTTCCCTTTGAAAGTAAATGAATGAGCTTTGTTGTAAATGAGTCCTGGACTGGAACAAATTATCTTGTTGCTTGCAACTTGTATGCTATACACGTGTCGGTTTGAAGCTGTCTGAAAAATATTTTTGAAACTTCATAAGCTATATTTTGTGTTTAGGCGGACAACCAGGTAGAGCAGAATAGAAAACACTTCTATGAGCTCTCCCTCGAATATGTGTGCAAGTTGCAAGAGATTCAGGAGCGGAAGAAATTTGAGTGCGTGGAACCTGTAAGTACCAGTGAATTAACACACTTTAGCCCATCACTCATAAAGGACTGAGAAAGAATGCAATTGGAAAAAAGGCACAGAACTCCGTTTTTTGAGAAGATGCATGCAACTGTGTGACTTAACAGAGTTTAAAGCAGTCTTTCTACATCTGTGTAAGTTCTTAATCCAGACACACTTAGCCAAGCAGCTCAAAGCTTATGTTAATAATTAGAATTAGATCTGCTGATGCTGATTTTCTGAAAATATGTGAAATTTTGTACTGCAAAACAAACAAACAAACAAACAAACCCAAACAGACAAACAAAAAAACAACAACCTTAATCTGTGGTGTGAGTTAGAATAGAGAATTCAAAAGAATGATAAGGTTAGCCTTTTTTACCTTTCAAAAAATATTTTTTAACCAATGAAATGTTATCCTTGACTAATGTAAGGAGTTATTTTTCAATTTGAAGGTGACACTTAGAAGTCTGTTAGTTAACTTGTATCTACACTCATATTCTAAAAGTATGCTTCTACCTGAAAACTAAGTGGAATTGAATCTCTTCAAATCATATTTTCAAAGCATGTCCCTTTCTCTTGTTTTGAACAACCTAAACATTTTTTTGCTTGATTTGTATTTGAAATTTTCACTAGTAAACTGAAGTTATTTACTACCAGATTCTTATCACTGTTTTCCTCTGTTTCTACTGTTTCCAGTGTTCTAAGCATTTAATGCTTAAAAATATGCACAACACAAGTGCATTTTTGAAAACAGTTTATTTGTATGCATCTTAAAACTTCATAAAAATACATTCTTTGATTTTTTCTGTTTAATAAATATAGTTGTTTTTTCCTGTGTCACTTCTTTCCAACCAACTGAGCTAAACAGGAGAGGCAGACACTCCTGCACCCTCACCCAGCTTGCAATGTGATCTAAATCATTCTTTTTTTTGATTCAAAACACTTTTGCAGTCACAAACTGCAAAAAAAAAAGGTAATTTTGTAGTTCTGAGTGAGTGTCAGATCCACATTCAAAAGGCTGTTAAAAATAAAGCTGCTGGAGGGAGAGTGTCTGCTTTCAATCAAACCAGTTAACTCTATGATGAAACATTGTCATTAGAAGGTGGAGAAATGACTAGGGAAATAGTGACTAAAAAAGTTTGTTATATCCTCGTGCCCACATTTATTCCAAACATCACTGGTATCAAAGCAGGCGGTGGAAAACATCATGTAGGGAAGTTTTGGAGATAGGCAATATACATTGTTTATGGTCAAATTTAAAATAGATCTCAGACATGAAATTCCAGGGACAGGACCACCCCAAAACGTTTGTAGCTGAAAATTTGGATGCAAGTAGGTGCTCAGAAATGGTTGGCATTACTAGGAATTTGTTTAAAAAATAATCATTTTGTCATCTTTGATCTGTATGGAAAAGATTACATGCAGCAATCATATTTGGATAAATTAAGTTTCACATTCTGACAAATCTCTTGTTTGCATTTCAGGTGCTATCATTTTTTCAGGGTTTGTTCACTTTCTATCATCAGGGATATGAACTCGCTAAAGACTTCAGTCATTACAAAATGGCCCTGCAGATAAATATACAAAATGTAAGTTGTGATTGATATTTATGCCTCTTAAAATTTTTGACAAAAAGAATTTGTATTGCCAAGGCTTTCCTCATGGTTAGTACAATGCTTCTGAACTCTAGAGTTGTATTGCCACCTTCTGGCTAACCAAGCACATCGCTCAATAAATTATTGCCAACTCCAGTGGATTCTTAATATCCTCTTAAGACAACAACAACAAAAGACAAACAAAAAAGCAGTCCTAATAACCAACTCATCCCTATTGGTTTGCAACCTGAGACTTCCATTAGTTACTGTACCCTCACACCAAACTGTCCAGTATGATCAGCTTGGGTTTGAGAATGTAGCAAGCAAGAACAAAGGTTGAAGCAATGCAATTGGCAGAGCCACTAGTCAGCTGATCTGTTCTCCTTCTTGAAGTATATTAAAAAATAAAACTGATTCAAAATTAACTTAGATGTGCCTCAGGACTTTTGTGAGCAAACAGACCGTTTACCCTCCTGCAAACAATGTATTATAATGCATCTGTTTTGTTAATCTCTGAGGGCACCTGGAATTAACACACACAAACTGCAGGAGGCTGCAGTTTATTTTTAGAAATGACTTAATGAGCATGTAGTAACAGGGAGACAATAAAGCAGAAGAGAAGATTAGGGTTGTTATAATACACAGTGACATCATTTAGTGTCTCAGGATACCTTTCTTTTAACTCTATTTCCATATGCCTAAGTTTTATTCTCTAGAGGTGTTCTGTTTTTGTTTTTAGCTGGGTAGGGGCACTCAATACTAGTACTTTCATAAGCAGAAGTCAGCTGAATTTTTGTGAATAAATAGAACAAACTGGATTTCAAATTGCTGCAGAGAAAAAGGAAACAGGGCTTAACAGAGCTCTTAGCTAAGAGGGGAATAAAAGGATATATCTGAAAAGATCATGAGGATGTGACACATTTTCTGCAGTGTTAAAGGTGAATGAAACATCCCAAAAGAAAAATGAGCTAGGACTTGACTGTAATATAGCTGAGCTGCCAGCAGAAGTCACATGTTAGAAGGGCATGAGATTGAGTACAGAAAGCCTAGCTGTTCATGGAGAACGATTTGAGACTACAACAAAGTTGTAGTAATTCAGGTGTGTGATCACAGATGAAAGAGGAAGAATTTCACTCAAATCTGAGGATGCTGATGCTGATAAGGATACTGATTCTTCATCTGTACTAGAACATTTAACACTGAGATACTGATCTAGCTGCATGTCTCTGCTGATTGCAGGAGGATGAGATTAGATGAACTTAAAGGTCCCTTTTACACTAAAACAATTCTATGCTTCTGACATTCAGTGCTAGTAGGTGCATTCAGAGCACTCTATGTAAAAGTTTTGGGTGGGAGTTAGCTTTGAAAGAGAGAGAGTGAAAAGGAAATAGGAAGAAGGGAAAGGGTAGAGAAGAGCACCGGCTGGGAGTTTTGGTGTTTTTGGTGTGCATGGGTTTTTTTTGTGTGTTTTTTTTAAAGTTTTGAGCACCTGTTACATCCCTTCACACCATTCCTAGGACACATCTTGTGTGCTTGGATTTGTGATCACTGCACAACTCATACAAGAAAGGCCCCTAGCAGAATCATTTAAAACATCTAGGAGCAATCAGCGCTCTGTAAGGATGATGTGCATATGAGACCTTTATCACTATTTCTGTCTTTGCCTTGGATACAGAGTATAGTTTTTAATACAGTTCTTCCAGGTAATTCTGAAAAAGAACTTCGGAAATTGTTTGGAGTCTTGGAAATGAGCTCTTGTGGGTTCTGACTCCTAATTTGTGAGCAGACATTATCTGGGAGTCAGGCGATGGATGTGGGATGGGTTCAGAGCAGTTGCTTTACATGAAGGTAACAAGGCAATTGTTTTTAGTCATCATCTAAAGAGTATTTTTAGCTTTCCTCTCTAAAACACATCGGTATGGGTGGCTGCTCTGACCAGCTTGCATGGATTCTTTTTGTGCCCATGAATAAATTCCTTCTAAGCATAAATCTGAGTATGCATGTACAGATCACCAGTCAGGCACGTAATGTTGGCTGTGTAGGCACAAGAATGGATACTTGTTTATATGTATGAGGCATTTGTTTGTGCATACAACTGCACACTTTTCCTGCAAATCAAAGTAAGGCATCGTGTTCAGAAGCTGATCCATTTTCAGGGAAATAAAGGTACTTTCAAAAAGCAACATGGCATATAAGCTTGCATCTGGAAATACGTTCTCTCCTTAAAATGCGTGCACTAACTGGGCAAAATATCAGCTTGGAATTTGAATATATATTTTCAATTTGTGCAATTTGAGTGAGTGTGTATATGGAGAAAATTAGATATTACCATGTTATTTGTGTATTTCCAACTGTCAATATTTTTCAAATGAAACTGAAGAGTTTCTTGCATCAGGTGTAAGCTTCTCTTTCATTTTGTTTACTATTATTGTATAGTTAATGAGTGCTATGGTTACTTTCTGATTATTTTTACTAATATTCTAATAAATATTTCTTTTGCTACTGCTTGCAAATATTGAAATGGGTGGCACCCAGGAATAATAACAAACTGGACTTTAATTTCTTTTTTATTTCCTTTAAATATATGTGTATTTGATTCAGCTTTCATGTAACCAAAACATTTGGCACGTGAATGGTTTGTCCATGTTTAATTCTTCGTGACCTTCCTGTCATAATTTTTCAATAACCACAGAGAATCCTTTCCTTCCTGATAAAATAGTAAGGATCTCATGTGTAAGCCAACATTGTAGTAGTATTTTTCTTAAGAAACTTAAATTTTCAAATCCACGGTCATTTTAAAATTTAGTATTTCAATTCTCTCTGAACAAATCAGCATATTATTTTGGAGAATGCTTTGATTTTGAATGTCAGAAAACTTGCACTGATAGTCCTAAAATGGTCTTTAATCATCCTTACATTTTATAAATAATTGTTTTAATAACTGCCAGAAAGAGTAAGTCTTTCTTCCACTCCTTTACTGATGTTTTTTAGCTGTCTTGTTTTAGACACGAAATCGTTTTGAAGGAACAAGGTCAGAGGTAGAGGAACTCATGAACAAGATCAGAAGAAATCCTCAGGAACATAAAAGAGCAAATCACAACACAATGGAAGGCTACCTCTATGTACAGGAAAAAAGTAAGATGTATTTTTGTAGTCAAAACTTATTTATACGAGGAGTGTGAAGACGATAAGAATTTACAGCTTATTGAATAGAGTTATCTGAATAAATGTTCAAAGTCAAATTTTCGAGGGATGGATATGTATTTTATGGGGGGAAAATGGCTTTGTCTATAGTAGTGAGATAAATATTGATTAATAATTCTTTCAACTTGTCAGTGAGCATGAAATGAAGCATATGTCATTTAATTTTTTTTTTTTAGACTAGCAAGCATTGTTTAGCGTTTGTTTGACTTTGCAAAACATTTTTTTTCTAAACTACATTCTTAGGAAACGGTTAGGACTTCCAAGTGTCACTTCAGAAAGCAGTAGAAGGAAATACACAAGTTTGAAACAGCACAAACTAGCTAATGCTTCCATTTTATGTAGGGCCTGCTCCTTTTGGTTCCAGTTGGGTGAAACACTATTGCACATATAGGAAAGAGACAAAGAAGTTCACCATGATTCCGTTTGAACACAGATCAGGAGGGAAAGCTGTAAGTATATTCTTGTATTTTACTCTCATTGGTGCCCTTTATGAAGATGCAAGGTTGTGTCAGTTAAGATACTCTGCCCTTTTGCTTTCTTTCTTCATGCAATTCAGTCTACCATTTAAAGAAATTAAGCTAAGGTAATTGAATGAATTAATAAAAAAGCCTTCTGCAGACTTTTCAATTGCATGTTTTTAGGAGTCCAGAGAAGAAGAAACAGTTACTGTGCACTGCTGTGCCATTTAGATATAATCTGGCTTATCCGTGAGGTGTGTGACTTATTGAAGTATAAATTGGGAAAATGTGATAGTTTAAAAAATTTCTCTCTTATGCACTCCAGTTAGATTTTTTTTTCCTTGGATGTAACTACTAAAAGAGTAATTGGAAAAAAGGATATTAGTAGATATACAAATTGTATCGACAAATGAATGTAATTTCAGATGTCTTTGATGGAATCTGAAGTACTCAAGACCCTATTGATCTTTGAATTGCTTTTATTGCTGTTGAAATACTTGGGAGTTGAAGGTGCTCAGCACCTTCAGAGATGAAACAGTAAATCAATATATGAAAAGCATTCTGTTGCAAGGAAAAAAGATATCAGAAGAGGGAAAATAACACTCAAGTCAATCTTCCTGTAAATGCAGCACCCTGCTCTGTCTTCAAATTCGAAATCACATTGGGATTTTTTTCTGAGAATTACGTCCTGTTTGTGGAAGATGACTCTCATAATTAGAGGGCTGTCTATATTTACAAATATGTTGAATTGGGGATTGTATTTCAAAAGCTCCAGAAGTTTGGCTTCCTGAATCATTTTAGTACTGCTGTGATATTTTTTTCTACTCATTTGTTCTAACTGTAATAAGCCATTTTAGTTAATAAAGTATATGCATAAGTATTTGGCATTCTAAAATATTTATGATGCCAGTTTTGCTGCATTAAAAGATCACGTCTCTTGAAACCCTCAGTGCAATTTACTTTCATAAACCTGCCACTGGAGATGTTGAATAAGACAAAAATAATTGAAATGTACAATTAATTCTGATTAAAACTGTTACAAGTCATGTGGCATGCACAGATAAATTTGTGTATTCCTCAATTTTTAAGGGTAAAATATGGTCTAATGTTGGTTGGTCTTGAAGAAAGGACTGGTTCTGTAAGACAAATTCCAGAGAGTAAAGAAAGGTTTGTCTAAGTTAGTTAACAGTAGCCTTTAATATGGACATTGCTGTGTCTGGCATAAAACAGAAGAATGAAGCTTTGAATTACTGGGTCAAACATATAAAAAACTCTCTTTTCACAGGGTGATGGGGAACTCTTCATCCTTACATATTGCACCAAAAGAAATGTAGATACTATCGACAGGCGATTCTGTTTTGACTTAGAATCTTCAGACAGGTAAGCTTACGAAATACTAGAAAGGACTGTTTCTAACCAGTAGTAAATATTGCTGCAGCATCACTGTTCTCCTTTTCTTTCAGTGCTCATTCAAGCTGCCAATGGAAATAGTCATTGGAGCAGCCTGCAAGCACTGTCATAGTTTACTGTATTTTACCTGTTTTGTGTAGCAGAACTGCTGAAAATCTAAATTGAAATCTAGACATTGTTTGAGGTATCACAGAAAAGTGCAGGTGAAAATAAGGAAACTGTTATGAATTGGTGTTATTGTGGGTTAAGTACTGTGGTTTAAATAAAAGTACATATAGCTATCAAGAAAATACTGGATAATTCATACAATCATGGCCATTTTGTATCACAAGCCTGCTTTCCAAAAACATCATGTTGCTATTGGATTATGCTGGATTTTCAGACTGGAAATTATATAATTTGCAATTTTTCTGGCTCACTTCTTCCCTCCTCTTGCTGGTAGGATGTGACAAGTGTAACACAGTAATGTTATACATTTTAAACATTGTTGCTGCTGCCTTTTCAAAATGCTACCATTCTACTGCTTTATTTCAAAAAAGAAGGATTGCTTATTTATATATTTTGCTTAGAGGATTTTCAAATAGAATGAATACTGCTTTTCATCAGCATTTTAGTCTGTCTTTGTTTATGAAGCTGATAGAATCCGACCTAATAGGGTATTGCAGTTGAGTAAGGCTGTGGTAATGCCACATTCTTTTGGTGCATTAAATGCTAAGTAGAAGTTCATGAAATGTTACTGAGTTTTCTCATTCACACCTTTTGAGCTCATTCCTTCTACCAATTAATTGTGTTCTATTCTATGATGTAGTGGGTCTTAAGGTTCGGGAGCTCTGCTAACTTTAAATGTGGTTGTGCTTAATGTTGCTTGTCTCCTTTATCCTACAGCTGCTGTATTCTCTAAATATGTCTGTGATAAGGGTCAGAGGCACTTGTATTGTTATGGATCAGATGCTGTGCTGAGTTGATGTGGCCAGTCAGTCAAGCCTGCCCCAGGCATGTTTTCTTCTGTAGCAAGCACCGACTGGATAAAGGAATGCAAACCTACCACTATATCTGAAAACAGGCAGTCAGCTCATGTGACAGATACTATTTACAGCACAGGTGGCTTTTCTCATAAATCTACAGCAGGGGTCTGAATTTGCATTTTTGATTTGATAGAGATGTGGTATAACTGTTATAACACTGCCCTGATGATGGGAATTACAGTAAACATTTAAGCTCTTGAAAGCAACTCTTCTCAGATCAGGGTATTGATCAGTATGAAAACCAGATTCCCAACTGAAAAAGTACCATGAGAAATGTCAGTTGATCCCCCTTGGTGTGCCTTGAGTTCTGTTTTCTGGA
Source organism: Phasianus colchicus (assembly GCF_987193195.1). Taxonomy (NCBI): domain Eukaryota; kingdom Metazoa; phylum Chordata; class Aves; order Galliformes; family Phasianidae; genus Phasianus; species Phasianus colchicus. The sequence goes on along the minus strand of NC_143439.1, from coordinate 8,839,978 downwards.
GCTGAACAGAATTGGATGGGCAGCAGTGTTTGCTTGATCCTGCAGAACAACTTTTCATTCTCATAAAAGTGGGAAAAATACAATCTGTCTTTCTGTCTAGGTATAATAGACGCAACTGGTCCAATGTGACCTTGATATCACACATTTTTCTTTTAATAATATATGTGTGTAGTACTGAGATGTTCCCATGGAGATTAGTTCCATGCTGCAGGCCATTAACTCATTTCCTTTGGTATCAGTTCAGGACACACTTATCCTTCAACCTGTCCCAGTTATAAAATAATGAACAAACTGGTGGCTGGCCATGGGATGTTCATTATTCCTGTGCTTTGGAAGGAGAGAAAACCAGAGTATTTTAGGAAGAGCTATTCTGTAGCAGATGTTCAGCCTAAGTGACCTGAGTACAGTTTGTTTCAATCTGCTAGCTGAATGCTTTGTTTCTAAAAGAAAGCCAAAGTTTTGGTTTTTTTTTTCCTCTAAAGAAGCAAATGTAGAAAACTTTGTATCTTATAAAAGAGACATCAGAGGTCTCCTGGTGTAGGAAAAAGCTTTTCTATGGACACAGATCATAATTCTAATACAGGAAAAAAAGAGAGTAGGCTTTGTCTCTTTTGACTTTAGTTTGATTGAGTAATAAATAATTTTCTCTTCAGCATATGCTGATTTTAACTATTGCCTCAAGGTGAAAAAGTTTAGTAGTTTGATTATAGTAATAGTTAAAAATTGGTTGAAAAGTATGCCTTGCACAAATGTAACTTTGGCATCATTTTGATAATTTTTTGTAAGGTAAAATCAAATTAGAAATGTCTCCAGGTGTGCAAATCTAAAACGTGCAAACTGTTACACTTTTGAAGTAAAAGTAGAATTATGTATTTTATCAGAGTTACAGCTGTTAGAAAACATTTTCCCCTGCAGCCATTTTACTACTTGAAAATAGATTAGATATGAAAAACAGAGAGAAAACAGAGAGAATGCTATTAATTATTTATTTCTGTCTGTCTGTCTACCTATAGTGAAAACTGCGTATTTGCCAAAAATAGTGAGAGGTTGAATCAAGGTTTTGGTTTTTTTTTAATTGGCAAAAAAATATTTAACCAAACAATGCTTTGAATTTTCCTTATTTTGTGTGCTATCTTTTTTCCTATTATATGAATACATGGATTTATGTTAATCTCTGATCAGCAAGGCCTTTGTTCTGTGCTTGTTCCAGATGTTATAATAGCAGAGTTCTGTGATGACATGCTGCATTAATGCTTGATTATTTTTATAAAATACTTATGAGATAACTATAGTTGTTTATGTCACTGCTTTAAGGTTGATTTTATTACTTTTTATTCCCTGTATAATAGCACACTAACACAAGATCAAGTCTGCTTAGAATTCAGAAGGCTCGGTAACTCTCAGCAAGAATTGCAATCAATATGATATCAACAATTGACTGTTCTAAATAAATAGTTTGGAGATTACATACACTTTCCTTTTTCCATTCCATGCTCTCTGTTTCCTACTACATACGTAATTTCTATTCCCTTTGTTTCAAAGAGAAGCAGTGTTCAGTAATTTAGCAAAACCCCTTTAAGACAGTGGGCTTTTAACTGTACTTGGAAGTAGAGTTTGACAAGACCGTATTTTAGTTGCTAATGAATTCAGTTACTCTGTGTGGTTGCAGGCCTGGAGCCCCTGTGACCATGCAAGCCTTTTCTGAGGAGGACAGGAAGCTGTGGATGGAAGCCTTGGATGGAAAAGAAGCTGTAAGTGGCATTTTTTTTAAATGTTCATTTGTACTGTAATGGAGAAATCTCTCCTCCCCTTCCGACCACATTCATACTTTAATAAACTGGATTTATGTAGTTTACAAAAGGATAAATTCAGTGAAGAAAGAATAAAAGTGAAATAAAAGGAGAAATGAGTTAAGTTGCTAAAGCTGAGTGTCAATGTACACAAATGCTGATATGAAGTGTATTTTTCTTTGTAACAATGCTATTATTATGAGTGATTTCACATCACAGTAGTGATATTGGTATTGCAGAAAATATCTAATATAAGCATGTTCACTGATGTACTGTATTCTAGTGGCAAGACTTGCAGTAGTTAGTTGTGGTATTTAAAAAAAAAAAAAACTAGATTAAAAAAATGAAGTCTGCATCCTTGAGAATTAGATTGCTCAAATTTGCTTAATATCTTGTTCACACCAAGAGTGTGAGGAGCAGAACTGAAACACAGTAACAGATTTTTCTTACAGTTGTAAATGTTAGATTGATCTTGTAGGGCCAAAAATAATGAAGCTTTCCAGTCAATGATACAGATGTATCTGTGTCACATTAGTTGGCTGCTGGAGATTTTAACAATACATTTTATTGATGTTGTTGGAGAGATCTTTTTTAAGGTATCTACAGAGGTATCTACTGCCATCACATATTGTCTGTAAGCTGTCCAGTAAACAGAACTTCTGGAAATGCTGAAGTGGGATGTAACTCCCAGGAATCAGCAAGTGACTTCATTGATCTGTGAGAAATTAATCTGCAGAGAAACATAGGAGTCTGGAGCACTCAAATCACAACTCATTTTACCAACTACAACTAGACTTGAATCACTAAGGAACTGTGGTCCTTTTCAACCCAGGCCATTCTATGGCTCTATGAGAATTTTTGAAAAACTTAGTTCCTTAAAAACTCCGGGTCTCTAATTTCTGAGGCATTAGGGGGCTTTTGTCCTACAGTTTGGTGATATTTCTTAGCTATAAACAGCTATATCTGTGCCTACTGGGCATTAAGATTGGGATTGTTTTGTTTCTGGTTTAATAAAATTCTCTGATCTGTCTTTCTACTCTTCCTTTGTTAGCTCTTCATCAATTTGAATAAAGCAAATGTAAAACAAGAGGGAAGTAAGTATCTGAATTATTACTTAGTGATTTTTATTATCAACTGGTTACTGAGAAGTGTGTGCAAAGGCAAAATTCATCTGTTGTTCTAACTTAATTAAATACTCTATTTTTAATCTCAAATTCTGAATATTCTTTTTAGATTTTGTAGCTAATAAGCTTTCACAGTAACACAATTTAGTACATATGTAGGAATTGGAGGATTGGACATAAGCAAGACAGTCTGTGCCAATTTAAGTTCACGGTCTGAGTGACTCAAAAATGAGTTAATTTGTGAGTGTATCACATTTTCTTTGTCCGGATTGCATATACACATCTGTTTGAATGCATAAATATGACTTTAAAAAGAATTGGAGCTGAGAATAAAGGTTGGCTTAAAAAGTACCGAATGCACGTATTTAAACTGTAAACCATGTAATATGGAAGTAGAAGAGAGAGCTTTCTTTAATGTTAGCTTTCTTCAGTTAGCAAAGTATATAAGTGAAAACAACTATCCTTCTTGCATTATCAGAGTATTTATGCTTCTGTTTAATTATTATTGTTGGATAAATCTGGGTCCTGGTGTTTATTAATAGAAGTTTTTCCCCAGATTTTTATTACAGCAGTGCAAGACCAGGTCCCCAGAAGCAAGAAGGCCAGATGTTTGCAGGAAGGGCTGTTTTGCAATATAAGCTTTTAAATGAAGTTTTTATGTGAACAAAAAGGGTAAGATAGGAACAACAAAGTAATGCTGGATCTCAGCTGTTCTGTTAATGCAGCTGCTTCTATGTCAGATCCAGAACTGCTGTGAAATGATATACATGTGTCTTGTATCTTTAGTGTGGGAATTCTTTTGGCTTTGGATAGGCCTCAGTAAAAAACGTGCTGTTGATTATGTTTTTCATCCTAAGTGCTTCCTTGTCCCATTTGGTTAACTCTATCAGATGTTGTCAGCATTGCAGTAAGTATTGTTAAATTCCATTTTGCATCTGCCAACAGATGTACCTAATTAGGGATCTCTTTCTTCAAAGGCTGCTATTTGTATAGATTCAGTGTAGCCACTACCACCAGGACATGCTTTAACTTGGGCTAGCTGGGAATGTGAGAGAAAAGGGGTATTTCTCTAGAAAAAGAAATGTTGTATTTCTGTTTGAGAATATTTACAGTTTTGCCTGAGAAGTACTAGTCATTAAGTTCTGTCTTATTTTTCAGCAAAAGACATATTTATAATGGCATTTTAAAACTTTTCAAACTCTTTTTCTTGTAGGTGCACAGTTGGATAAGATAGGGTTCACAGTCATCAAGAAGTGCATCAGTGCTGTTGAAACACGAGGTAATGATAAACCCAACCAATTGTTTCTGTTTATGGAAGTAGCAGAGCAGTTGGTCTGCTTTTAGACTGTGTGATATAGTTTCCTTGCAAATTTCTGTGAAAGACTACATGGTAGAGATTACAGTGACCAGTGCAGGAACTCTCTTCTGTGCAGTTCTAGACTTTTAAGTATGGTTCTCCTTCAAAAAATAAGCTTTCAAGAAGTGGTGTGAAGGGATACTATCAGTAACATTCCATTAACAAAGGAAGCCAATACTGGTGTACAACAACTAAGAAAATACCCTAAATCTTGAAAGGAATTTGTGTACCTTTCCTTCCTTTGTTGCTGGAATAGACAAATTAATTTTTGTATTCTGTTTGTTGACTTCGAATGAAGCTTATCTATTCAAACACTGAAGAAAGAAGGATAAAAGCTAAGGAGGCAAGTGAAGAACAAAAGTATTAAAGTGCTATTCCTGCAGTTAGAATCTTACATCAGAGGCAAGGATGTCGTTAGGCTTACTGTTATGTACACTTCAAAATTGGAGACAAAGAAAAAAGACCCACGTGCAGGCAGTATTCAAGAAGTGTTGTGGAGAATATTTAAGGAAAATGAAGTCAGTATTCAATAAGTATTTCAGTTCCCAGGGTTCCTAGAATGGATTTAACTGAGCTACTGCTATCTTTCAAGGATTCAACAGTCCACATATCTTTGGTTGAATGAGGCTGATTCATCCGTAGAATTTCAAGGAGTATCAAAGATTTTCAGTTTATAGATTCTAAACATAACATCAACTACATTTAAAAGCAAACAAAAAAAACAAAGCTCAGCAAACAAAATATTGACTTCGTATGTAGACTGCTCTGAAAGTAATGCCTCCTATTTATCTCCATGGAAAGTACAACAAATGCAAGAGCATAATAACACTAGTTGATAGAGCAAATTCTCAGATACAAAACACTATTTCTTAACATAGTCACCACCAGTAGCTATGCATTTTTGCCATTGATTAACAGGAGCTTGCATGCCATACTTGTAAAAATCTGCCCCAGTGGAGGTGAGCCATTGTCTCTGTCGCCACGGCTGAACTGCACTACATGCCACCTCACTGTGCTCACATCTGCTGTTTGGTCCCCATGAATATTCAGCAAGAGTCAATGAACGTCAGTGGGTGCCATTTCTTTCCTCATAGAGAAATTCATTTCCACACCTTAGTTTCATACACCCTTCCATGTCAGATGTCATTCTGTCAGACTGCCCTACTGCTGCCACCTGCTGCACGGCAGCAAAATTTAACAATATTGGTGGGAAAGTTCAACCTGTATTGCCACGCCACCAGCTTCTGCTTCTGATGTCGTGGGCCAACATAGTAAAATAGGAAGTATTACTTTCAGAGCAGCCCTTGTATGTGAGACCAACTAAAGCATTCTCAGAGGATCAGTTTATGTTTTCTTCAGGACTTTTTCTGGATATCTGCAGAGCTAAAAGAAGGTCAGGGGAACACTCAGTCATTTACCTCCAAAGAGTTCAACTGAAGAGTGGTACAGTGGTAAAGAAAAACTGTCTTTCAGATCTTGTACCTCTGTTTGTTTTTAAAACAATTTTTACTTGACTATTTTACTTTAATGATAGCATATCAAAGGCAAGTTATGTTCGACAGGAGAAAGCAGGACAGATGCCTTTTCAGAGATTGTACTTGTGTGCCATGTTTTTATCTCTTTTAATCATAATGGGTGTGAGGTTGGTGTGGGTGGAAAGAGAGGACAGTCTAGTGTGGGAGGAAACTGAGAATAGTCTTGTCATGTCATAGCAGAAAGTCTGGTATTCAGAGAGAGAAGAGCATAACAGTGATGTTGAACATAAACTTGTCAATGGCTGGTTAATTTTTCTCAGTTACATTCACTTTTATAAAGCCAAGAACAAAATTATTTCCACTGAATGAAGAGAAAAATCAAAGATAGTGTCTTGATTAAAATATATATTTGCTTTTGACTGAGAGTTCTTTTGCATTGCTGGATAATAACAGTGGCTGTGCTTTACCTAATAGCAGATGCTGAGCTATCAAGGCAATGTTATGCTGAGCTTGTCTGTCACATACGGAGCACAGTTCTGGATGGATGTGACTGCATGTTTTGTGTCTGATTTTGAGATTATGTTTTGATTGTTCCATTTTGTTTAGAACAATGGTACAGCAGTAAAATTTTAAAGAAGCACAGAAGAGCTATTTGCTTCAGTATTAAAGACTGTGCATGTTTTTGTGCACAAGTAGTTGGTTGTGCATTTTGTGAGCATCTGGTAGGTAAGTGTGAGAGTAGTATCTTTTGCCTTGATTTTAGCCTAACAGGAGCTGCCAATCTGAACAGTGGAGACAGATGGCAGCATTGAGCTATCTTTCTTTTCTCTTCATGAGAAAGAAAGAAGGGGGTGAAGAGGAAGTAGAAAGCCTTTTGCAGGTAAATAGAGAAATCTGATATTACCTTGAGTTGAGAGTGTCACTTGTATGACTGTTTCTGCACTGTGGAATCTGATTATAAACAGTTAAATCTGCACCTCTGTTAATAGTCTATGTCAGGCACAAGTAGAATGGCAGCCATCCAGTAAACATGCCTGCAGACATATTTTCCTTAGAACAGTATAAATACTTTTTTACTTAAAATATCTTAATTTTCTTAGCATGTTTCACGAATCATGCACCTAGACTGAATTCTGGTAACACAGAACCAAGCATCTTTATATTGTGTAAATATGAGGAAAACATACTGCAGGGTTTTACTGATCAGAGCTGCTAATAGTGACAAGTTGAGCCAGTGGACAGAGCATCAGCATTTTAGTCAGTGGTAAGCTGTTCCTTGAAATGAATCACCTTGTCAATTGTATTCCGTGAATGCCAAGCATTATCAGTCTTTGGCATGCTGAAAATCTGAAACGTACAGATTAAATTAGAAGTAGTACTGTTTCAATAGTACTTTCTTTTTTGTTAGTATTTTAAATAAGATATCATTTAAGACTATGTTGAAATATTAATTTATCTTTGCACTTATTCATGTCAGTTAGCAATTAGCCGTGCTTTTTCAGGTTGATGAACTTGAAACTGATTGGTTATCTGATAATTATCATCAGTTATCTGATAATTATCACCACAAATTCATGCTTATTGCTGGAGGATTGTCTAAGTTCCAGTGTGTTATAATTTCAGAGACTTATGCATATCATGTCTGTTTTAATATCAAACAGTAGTTTCTGTGGTTTGATCTTAATTATTTTTAAGCCATTAAATGTATATTGTGGATGTTTGTGGTCAGCAGAGTTTGGTTCTTGTGATTTTTCATGTTAGTAACATAGGAAACGATGAAACAACTTCTGAACTAAGTTAAAGCAGAGGCGTATTTGACTATGACAATATTCCAGCTTTTCAATTTCTTGCATATGATGCAAAAGGCTTGTTTCATGGAAAGTAATAGTGGGCATCATTAAAAAAAAAAATGTGAAGCATTTTTTCAAAGAATTAAAAGGCTTACTCTTACTTTTGTACCAGAACTTTCCTGGACATACTTGCTGCTCTCAGAACAGCTACCTAGAGCATCTTTGTTTGAAATGGATCAGTCTGTGTTTATTTTCCCTTTGTGTTGGCAGCCTGCTAAATTTGTATAGCATCCCATCACTGAGTTATTCTGAAGATCGCTGGGAAACTTACTTGTCTGAATTGATAACTTCATATTCTGAGAAGAGTAGTATTATGGCCACAACTGTTTTTTTGTGGTTCTTTTTTGCACACAGTTATACTATGAGCATACTCTAGAGCTATGGTTTTGATAACCACAGATGAAATGCTGAAGATCTGACTTACTGTGTTAATTTGAACCAGCTCTGAGATCTAGCTGAAGGTTCAGCATTATTACAGCAGTGCTGGCATCCAGGAGAAATTAAAAGGCTGATTTGCCCAGGTGGAACAGCCGAGAGAAGTAGCAGCTACTGTCACAGCACATCAGGTTCCCTCTGTCATCTGGGACAGAGATTTGTGCAGTACTAACAGTGAGGAGTCCATCAAGATCACAGAGATCTGACATGGTTGGGGAGGTTGAAGGATGTGCGAGGAAGAGGAGGGAGAGGGAGAAGAGGGAAAAAAATATATCAAGACTAGACAGCAGAAGGACATAGAAAATGTGAACTCCTTGACACCATACTTCTGCTTTGTATTGTAGTTGTGTCTGATAATAGTGATTTTTACTTACTTCATCTAATACTTATTCAGGAAGAAATTTTTTCCTCATATGTCTGGTTTTAAATTTCCCTTTTCTGGGTTGAAGCAGTTTGGTGTTTAAACTGGGAATTCTCTGCAACTCTTCCTTTGTTGAAATATATTTTGAATAAGAATGGCATGTAATCTGTTATTTGAAAAGATTTCTTTGCAGTAGAAGTACAGATATTTTGTGTCATTTCTACTTTTGTAGGCCAATCTGAATATAGAAGTACAGTATGGTGGTAATTGTAGATTGCTGTTATTTGGCCTCATAAACATCTTGTCAGCTTCAGAACAGTTATGTTTTACCTTCCAAAATACGTGCTCTGAAAATATACAACAGATAGGAAGACGTGGTATTGTGCCATTTTCATTCTCTTCCTCTTCTAACCCTCTCATGTGTCTTTAATTTTAATTAAAACTGAGCATGATGAAGAAAAGGAAAAGTAGATGAAGAAATATGATAGAAAAGTGAATGTATTTGAGAGGAAAGAAAAAAATGAAAGGGAGGTGGTCCACTGTTTACATGGAATGATGGCAAGGGACTGAAAACATAGTGCTGTTTATGGCTATTATATTCTTCCCCAGCAAAACCAGACGTACTCATCTCAGCATCCTTAGGTGGTGCTTCTGAACTTGACTCATACTTGAACCCCAGGGGATTGAAATGAGATCTCAAATCTTAAATGAGAAGCTTTTATAAATTTGAAAAGCCTTGGTTTTGGAGACTGGTAATAGGCTCAAGTTTATTTTATCCCAACTTTTTGTCATGCAGGTGTTTCAGGAAAAAAAGCAAAACTATCCTTATTAAAGAAATCTTAATTTATCATTTGTTGGGCTGGTTCTTGCATTATTAGAATGTGGACATTAATGTATCCAAAGTGTCATTTATAAATCTGAAAATAGCCATTGATTTTTCAAGGAAAGATTAGCTCTTGTTTGCTTCTATTCCTGGTATCTGAAGTAGAATCTTATCTAAAAAATAATGCGAGTGCACCTCAAAAACACAGAAGAGTGAAAGGATTCTGGCAATGATTTATAAAGTTTTTCTCACTACTGCATTGATAGTGTGTAGTTTTTCTTACTTTTTAGGATTTGTTACCTGGGAAAAAAAAAAAATGCTAAATTTGACTGTTATTTCTGCTTGATCTGCTGTTTTCTTTTTTTTTTTTTTACATAATAGGTATAAATGACCAAGGATTGTACAGAGTTGTGGGGGTGAGTTCAAAGGTCCAGAGACTTCTGAGTTTGTTGATGGGTATGCCTCTATTTTATGATCATTTATTTAATATTTTTTTTCATATTTGTTTTACGGTCTGTGTTTAAAATTGAAAGCATCTTCCTGTAACTGTTCTTTACACGGGCCAACTCTAGTTTGCTTTACTCCATGAAAATTTTTCTTATAACACCGTCACCCCTGGTTGAGCACAGAAGGCAAGTTTAGTTGGTAGGCAAACACTAAAAGAACTACTAAGGAACATGTAGGAATAAATCATGGGCTTTTTGCAAGGCTAATGCAAGTCAGGATGTGCTTCTTTACTGTGCAGGTGACTGAGCACTGGCACAGGTTTCCCAGAGAGCGTGGAGTCTCCTCCTTGGAGATCTTCAGAAGCCACCTGAATATGGGCCTGGGCAGCCTGCTCCTTTCCAACCCCTCTATTCTATGATTCCATAAAATGGATTCAAGACAGCCTGGGTTTAGTGTTCTGATCAGATAATTCAAAATACCAAGTTTAAGAACATCTGAAGCTTACTACTTCATCGTTCAATGTTTTCAACCCTCTCCCTTGTCTAAGATGTGTGTATGGTTGCTCACGTGTGTCTTTATTTGATCCTCGTGCAAAATAAGGCATTTAGGTTAAGTCCGCTGATGAGAAGCTCTTTGGTTGAAGAGAAGGAATACAGTATATGTATTAATAATAATTATATCTATGCCAAGGTGGAAGGCAGATGGAGAAAAGATTTACTTTAATAAAGTTTAGTAGCATAACTCTTATTTGTGGCTAAAATCGGTATAATCAATGAATATCAAGATGTTATAATTATGAAATAAGCAAGAGAGTTTGACTAAGCAAGTTATTATAACAAAAAGAGAATAAACAGAACACTTACCCACATCCTGGGCTTGCTACAAAACTCCTGAGGAGGAATCTCCAGAAGAGACCCATCCCCACTGGTAGACAGCTCTTAAATGGATCTAGGAGAGGTGCAGCCAGGCTCCACCCCTTCCAACAGCACAGGTGAATTGCCTTCACCTGTGCTCCTGTGGCTGACTCATTGCTCACCTCAGGTGATCAATCAATGGTTCAGGCTGTGATTCAGCAATTCCCATACAACATCTTAGACTGTATTATATCTATCTTGCTATGTTTAGCTTTTAACGTTTTTGATTCATAAAGTTATTCTCAAAACTTTTTTCCTTCTGGAAATTTTGATGCATCGTTAGTCTCAGTGACTGTAGTTCTTTTGCTACTCTGCTATCCCTAAGGGGGGAAAGAAATAGTGTTGGCACCTGCATGAAATCCCTCATCTGCCTGGTATCTCTCACCAGAGTAGTAGCCATGACTGCAAGATGTGCAGTGTTTCCCAATTCCTTGTCCTGAGCACTGACAGAACATGCAGTCAGACAAGACCACTGGGATTAGTTCATTTTTATAGAGCTTCCAAACCTGTCACTTGACAGCAAAGGTCTGATTCTCAGGAATTCATTGGTATGCAAAGAAGCTTGTTTGCAGTTTGCACCAGGCTCTTCTCCAGAACCATGCATGCTCCATCTGTGCTGATAACACAGTGTTCTTTGGCACTGCAAACTGGAGGAAGCCAGAAAGTGAATTCATTTCATTACCCCAGACATTATGTGAATGACAAAGCGCTTTTATATTATATGCTGCTGTCAGTTCAGTGCCACCTGTAAGACTTTTTCTTTTCCTTTTTTTTTTTTTCTCCCTCAAACAGGCTGTCTCTTCAGAAATGATAAGACATCAGGCTTGAGGGCCTGTATATCATATCAATCTGTCATAATGACCTTGCTAAATATTAATTTCTCGCATCTTACTTTAATCAATATTAACAGCACCCAAAAGTTCTTCATTTGTGCACATAAACCTGCCCAAATCTTTAGAGTATTCAGCATAACATTGTTTTACAAAAAATACAAACTGATTAGTAACAATGACTGATATATAACAGATTCTCGTGGTTGTTTATCTGTGTTCGAGTGAAGCTCAATAAACAGTAATCAGTTTTGTCCATTGACCATAGGAAAAAAGACTAGCTGTCATTCAAATATCAATAAGATGCATTTAATATCATGACATGTTTTTCATTTTTGCACTTACTGGCTTTCTTTGGGCGTGCAGGTCTGGCAGACAATTTTTCCTCTCTGCCATTAGTCGTATCCAAATTAAATAGACTTAGGTTGCCAGTGGTTCAGTAGCAGCTGGAAGAGTTTAGTGGGGATTCCAGCATCTGTTTTTAGTTATTTTTTAAATTAGAAACATTTTTTTCTCATTCCCAAGTTTCCTATAGTTATTTGAAGTGGGAAGAATACAACGGTATCGAGACAAGACAAAATACTGAACAGAAAAAAAGTTAGGGTGCAAGCAGGTGCTCTTTTTCTGATGATTTGTTGAAAGCGATCCTATCTGTGCTCTTTATCTGTCTGTCCTCAGAGAAGAATAAAGAGAGTTTCTTTTTGATATACAGTAGTACAGAGAATTTAAAATGAGTGATTAATCTTTAATCCTTTGTCTCCGGGTATACTCTTAGACACCCTTTTATATGAAAGCTCTGTTCAGAATCATAAAAGCCTCATATTAACTTTTTGTATTTTAAAATATTTGATAATATTTCAAAGTATTTTAAGATACCTGTCACTGACCATGAGTTTCACAGTCTGAAAGACCTGAAGTACAAAAAAGTCTTCCTAATGGTAACCAAGGGCATTAATAGCGTGTGGGTTCTGTCTCTTTCTCTAAGTATTTTCTATAAAATTTGGTAAAGTACACTGAAATTCAAGTGAGTATAAAGTCAACCAGCATGTTTAGAGATCTGTTCTTCTAATTCTATGAATACACAGATTTTCGTTTTCAATGTATAATTTAGTGAAACGATGTTCTGTGTAAAATGAGGCTCAGTGAGGTTCAGCAATTAAAAATACAATTCTGCTTTAAAATAACAACAACAAAAAAAAAAAAAAAAAAAAAAGCCCCCACAAAGACTTGATTTTGCAGTTAACTTATCCTTGAAGTTGCATGAATAGCATTGTACTATGTTATTCTACAAAGGTTGCTATAAAAGTAGTGCCTCCTATTTCATTATGTTGATTCACAATATCAGAGGCAGATGTTGGTGATACAGAAGTAAAGGCTGAACCTTCCTGCCAATATTCCATTGCATTTTGTTGCTGTGTGATAGAGGGGCAGAGAGGCAGGCTGACAAAATGATGTCTGACATGGAAGTGTGTGTGAAGCTGTCTTAGTTTCAGCTGAGATGGAATTGTTTTTAGTGTGTCACTGAATTCCTCCATGAAGAAAAAAATATTTCAGCAGTAATGACGCTGGCATGAAAGACAAGCCATGTTCTGGATGGCCATGCACAGCTGTCGCACCGTGAAATGAAGAGCATCTTGATCAGCTGATTAGCAAATTAAGACCATGGAACTGTATACAGAGCTGAATATTGGCTTCAATGCATTGGAAACAATTGTGGAAACGTTGGAATATCGTAAAGTTTGCTCTAGGCGGGTCTCACGAATGCTCACACAAGAACAGAAAGAGCACCACCTGCAAGATTGTCAGGACCTATTGAACCAGTATGAGGCTGAAGATGGCAGTTTCCTGGGTTGTATCATTACCGGTTACAAGACACGGTGTCACTGCTACAGTCCATGAAGTATTAACACATGAATTCCCCATCGAAGAAACAGTTCGCACTGCAGCCCTCAGCAAAGAAAGTGATGTGCACTGACTTTTCGGATAGGAAAGGAGTGATCCTTCTGGCTTTCCTGGAATGCAACTCTGACTGCTACATTGCAATGCTGACTAAACTGAAGGCTCAAACTTCTACACCCTTTAGCAATTTGAAGATTGTGGAGCACATTGCCAACCTTGGCTGGAACTGTCCTACCATATCCATTGTATAGTCCAGATTTGGCACCTTCTGTCTTCCATGCTGATGAAAGGTGGATTGCATGGGCAACAATTTCCTAGCAACACTACCATCGTAACAGCTGTGAAACAGAGGGTCACCTCCACTGGTGAAGATTTTTATAAGCACAACATGCTGGCTTTTGTTCATCGCTGGTGAAAATGCTTAGCTAATGGTGGCGACTATGTTGAAAATCAGTGTTTTGTACTGGAGGATTTGCTTAACTAGTGCTATTGTGCTCTTTGTTTCTGTTATAGTTTCCATGGAAACAAACAGCAGGCATTACTTTCAGAGCATTTCTTGCCACAGTAATCTTGTGTAAATTTGAATGACAAAGACATTTGATAAATAAAGCGCTCAGTACATTTCCAGGTAAAAGATACTATTCTGATGCCTTCTTGGAAACAGGGATACAGAGTAACTACAAAATTACAGAACGATTGAGTAGCTCAGTTTTTGAAAAGCACTGGGGGACATCTGTTTCATCTGTGATCTATGCAATGGATCTGACGATGTTAATTACACACGAAATGTCTACATGTGTTTTGTACAGACTGCTAAGGTAGATCAGTTTTCATACAGACCCTTGCTCATAGTGAAGCGAGTAAGAATTTGAAGTTTCTATTGATAAGTTCAGTTTTGATTTCTGATACTGCCTTGTGTGGAGAATGCTGGACATTGCACTTTGTGGAGGAAAACCTTATAGTTCCTCTGCTCTCTCAAAACAATTACACTGAATTCCTTATTATTTTATGTATGCATATATACCTGCAGCAGGCATACCACAAACAAAGGTAGAGAGTCTACTTCTAACCTTAGTATAGTGAACTGTCATTATAAACTCAAGCTCCCTTACTGTCAGGGAGATGTGCATGAAATTTTGAGTTGGTCTGTCAAAATCAGTTCCAGAAATATGCTTAGTTATTTTTATAGGTGTGCAGTTCCCTTTTAACGCATAGTGGCTGCTATGCAAACAAATAGCATGAAAACCAATGGAATAAGTTTTGAAATCTTGATTGAAGTTCCAGATTGTACAGTGGTCTTGGATGTTTAGGGGGGAAACGGAACAGGAGCAGTCAGATTATATATTGTTGTGTATGTATATATTTACATAGGTATATACATATATGGGATAGTGGGTAGGGAGCTTTGTAGGGCAACTGTCAAACTAAAAGTATCAAAACGAAGTCTTTAATGGGTTCTGACGAGTTTCTGCAGTGAAACTAAGATTTGTTAGGAGTTGGTAGCATAGCCAAATTAGATTTTACTGCCCAAGAGATAACAAAGTATTTCAGCAATACCTTATATTTTTTTAGTAAGCTTGTTTTGGAAGTGAAGCACTTGGTTTTTGGTGTTTTTTTTTTTTCAGCCTCAGTTTCATCATCACCAAGTTTTATGTAATTGAAAATTTCCTTTGACTGGAAAGAAGAGCTGATGATTATGAAACAGTTATTTAAAAGCACTGGATAGGATATTACATAGTGGTTTATTTATAAAATCCCCATAGATTTTTCTAGTTTCTGATGTTATGGCAGTTTTTATTTAAGAAGTTTGGTAGAAAGGTTTTCTTCTCCAAAAGAGAATTAAAAATCAGGAGAAGCTAGCATGTGAAAAAAAAAAAAAATAAATGTTTTCCTAAGACAGTTGTGAGGATTTTAGGTGGTGGCTGGCTGACTAATAACAGTATTGGTTGGAAATGTAATCTGACTTGTATTTTATATGGGATTTAAATAATTGATATAATGAGGGAGAATATTCAGTTACAGAAATAATTGGTTGGCACAGCTTTTAGAATGGAATTATTTAGTCCAGTAAAAGGACTGCCCCTTTAATCAAGACTCCTAATGTGATTTTTTGTTTTTAATGTGTCTGCCATTTGTCTGGCAGGCCAAGTAACAAATGAATTTTGAGTTGTATGAATGGTTCAACATGTAATCTATGTCATTCTTGTTGTAGTTTAGTGTAGCAACTGACAGGAACATGTAATAATAATAATACTTGAGGACTTGAAATTACAAAATATATTGGGCTAATTTGGCTACATACCTGTGGTCTGGACTGTCAAATAACTATTACTTCCTGTTTTGAGGCTTATGTTTTTTGTTGTTTATAATGGCAAAACATTGCAAAACACATAACAATGCCTCAAAAAATCTTCAGCTGATCGATTCCAGTTCTGGACTTCCCAGCAAAAGAAAGACAAGGGAAAGGCCACTTGAGAACCACAGAGGTGATTAGGAGCCCAGAGCATCTCCTGCATGAGGAAAAAGCTTAGAGAACTGGGAATGTTGACCCAAGAGAAGAGAAGACTGAGAGGAGATGATATCAATGCTAATAAATGTCTGAAGGGTGGGAGGGAAGTGAATGGGGTCAGGATCTTTTCAATGGTGACCAGCAGCAGAGCAAGGAGCAATGGGCACAAACTGGAGCTTAGGAAGGTGCATACAAACACGAGGAAAAACTTTACTGTGCAGGTTACAGAGCACTGGAATAGGTTGCCCAGAGAGGTCTGGGAGTTTCCTTCCCAGGAGATGTTCAAAACCCACGTGGAAGCTTTCCTGTGTAACCTGCTCTAGAGGACCTGCTTTATTAGGGGGGTTGTGATAGACAACCTCCAGAGGTCCCTTCCAGCCCCTAAGTTTCTGTGATTCTGTGATTATTCAGACATACGTCAGTTCAGTTTGATCAGTCTTGTTACAAGACTCTACCAACTAGACTTATAAAAGATGGGAGAAATGGACAAATTGACATTGGTTAAGACTGTAAATAAGGCAACATTCAAGCCATCTTGTAGAGGAAACTTACTGCCTTTTACTTAGGAACATCTCTTAAAGATTTTCATGTAGTAAAGACGATCGTATTGCAGTTGGTTGGCTATTCTCATCAGTCCAAAATAACTGTTTCAAATGCTTTACATATTTTTGCTTCTAAGGAATTCTCAATCTATTCGTTTTTTAATTAACGAAAAGATAAATTGTCCTTAGCTTATCTTTTTGTAAACTGCTTATGTACATCTTTGTTTTATTAGATGTGTGAAAATAGCAATTGCTATATAGATCTTTTCACACAAAAAGGATTTTTAATCCTTCATTAAATAACAGAACAGCAGTAAAGTGCTTTTTAAAACAGAATACATAAATAAAATTAGTAAGTAAGTTTGGACATTGTCATGTTGTATTAATTATAGCAAAAAAAAACCCAACAACTACTTGAACAAATACAGAATCGAGTTTAAAGTTCTTTTAGGACATATTGATTCAGCATTACTTTTTTCACATCTTTCTTCAATTTCTAAATATTTTCTAGACGCAAAAACCTGCAATGAAGTTGACCTGGAAAACTCTGTAGACTGGGAAGTGAAGACAATTACTAGTGCTATGAAGCAATATCTGCGGTGAGCCTCTCTCTCATTTGCTTTTTTTCATACCAATTTTTTTTATTTTAATTCTCATATGCTGTGCGTTAAGAAAAGCAAGTAACGTAGCATATGTTCTTTTTTTCTTTAATGAACAGAGGTGCATTTTCTGCAAATACCATGTTCGCTGGTTTTTTTTGGGGTGAGCAGAATAATTAGCAAAACCAATATTTATGTTAATGTGAAATGTTATGTTGGATGGAACTTCAGTGGTGGTTCACAGATCTGAATTGTTAGTAAACTTGCTGAAAGCTGAGATTATTGCAAATGTTTTCTGCCTTTTTGCATTTGAATGTAGTAGAATTAAAAAGGGGAAGGGCTAAGAAATTTTGAGTTTGCCTCTTTTTTTTTTTTCCACCCCAACCTTGCTCCCAGTATTCTAGATGAAATGTTAACAGTGTTCTGAATATTAAAACTAAGAATTTTAGTTGTTCTCTGTTCAAATGGCTTGGCTGACTCTTGATCAAGATACTTTACTATTTTATTTTTTTTTTAAATGTTTTTTGATTTTAATATGGAAACCACTATCAAAGAACGCTGTAGAAATATTATGAAGATAAGGGTTCA
The DNA here is from genome assembly GCF_987193195.1 of Phasianus colchicus. NCBI lineage: Eukaryota > Metazoa > Chordata > Aves > Galliformes > Phasianidae > Phasianus > Phasianus colchicus. The sequence goes on along the minus strand of NC_143439.1, from coordinate 8,822,435 downwards.
GGAAATGTATGAAAGAATCAGAAAAAAGCATGCATTGGATGAAGTATTTCCTGCCTACAGTATTTCCTGCTGGAGCGTTTATTCCAATATTTCATAAGTGCCATTGAAGTGAATTTAATGAATCAAGGTTTTAACTCATGTTTGAACTCTGAATTACATTATTCAATACATTTTACATTGATGACTAAAGTTTTCCATTTTAGTTTTTCCTTTGCAAAAGCTTTAGTATTATTTGTCGTTGGTCAGCAAACTTAACTGTTTTAATTTACTTCAAAGAAAGCAGTAACTTGTGATTCTTTGTATTTTAAAAATCCTAACAAAAATTGAATCGTAGAATCACAAATTCGGGAAGAACAACAAGGTCATGTAGTCCAACCATCATCCCACCACCATTACTACTACTACAAGCTACTAAACCATATCTCATAGCCCCTCATCCAGACACCTCTTGAACACTGCCAGGGATGGCAACTTCTCCACCATATTACCTAATATGTACATCAGTGAAATGGTCTCAATGTTGTACTTAGGAGGTGTGCTTACAATAAATGGGAGGCTTTACTTCAGCTCATGGAATATGAATGCATATATTTAGTCTTATGTTCTTCATCCCTTCCCGATTTTCGTGTTTTCCTTGTGTAGGGAATCGTTGAAAACATGAGCCACCATAACAATGTCTCTTCCAGTGTAATGACTGTACCACTGAATATTTAAAAAGATTTCCTGCTTAGAATAAACACAGGTAGGATAGAATGTAAATACATTTATTATGCTATTCTTGTTTTACAGAAGCCTTCCAGAGCCACTGATGACATATGAGTTGCATGGAGAATTCATCATTCCTGCCAGTAAGTATTAACAGTAGTCCAAATAAAAATCTTTTCTTATTGTACTGTTGTAGCCTTAGGAGCATGTGCAAATGCAGTTTCAGAAATAAATTCCTCAACCTAATAAAAATACGGGAATAAGAAATAACAGAATTTTTAATAAAATAGAAGCTTTAATGTGTGTTGAGATCTACTATGTGTCGCATATGATGCATGTAGTGGAAGACAAATTTCTGACAGACATAGCATGGTGTGTTTTTCACTTTTATTTAAAAATTTTTCAGTTACTATTCTAATTACCTTAATTATATAATGATGAACATCTACTTGGACTGACATTTTTTTCTTCCATTTTATCGTGTCTTTTCTTCAACTAAGCATTAACTCAGGTTCATTTAAATCCTTAATGCACAGCTGCCTGACCCTTGCTTTCAGTGCCTTGTTAGGTCTGTATCCAGGCTGCCTTGAGTGTTCCTCATCTATTAGTGAAAGAAGGAATGAACAGGACATTACACTATCAGCAGTTCAAACACGGTCTTGGAAAAGACAGAGCTGCTCTTGTAATTCGTCTGTGTGATATCTAATATACATGGACTTTTTTGGAAGAGGACTGACAGAAACAGTATAAGATTTTTGGCAAAGTATCAAACATATCAAGATGATTTTCTTTCCAGCCCATAGCACTTCTGGCAAACCATAAAAAGCAAAATTAAGATAAACTTTGAGACAATTGTTTTATCTTCTTCAGTTTGCTTTAATGACTTTTAAAGACTGCAGAATGTGTTTGTTTGTAGTCCTTAATTCATAATGAGAATTAGCCCATGCAGTTAATTGCCAAAACATATCTCAGAAGCCAAGTGCTTAAACAAAATTCAAGATTGTATTACCTAAATGGTAAGTCTGCCCAGTAGGATTGGAAAGGATTAAGTAAGTAATTTCTTGATCTATGAAGTTTTGCCAGCAGTTTCTCACTGTATTTTCCCTTCTCTATTTTGTAGTCACCTTCATTGAAGAAATCATACAAAGTTACGTGTTCTCAACAGTAGAATGTTCTTAAGTACTTAACAGTTTTCTTCAGAGGCTGAGTATATGTAGTGGGGAGGTTAATCTAATCAATATTGCAGATTTGTGTTAAGTGTAGTTAAAAATAGGTATTCGGTGTTGTTTCCTATGTTGGCCATAAAGAAAACAACTGCAAAGAATCAACAGGAATAGAAAGGAATATCCTTTTCTCTGAAACTATTATATATATATTAAAAAAGTCAAAATAAAAAGGTTCTTCCAGTTTTCCTTCCTTTATATACATCACGATAGATTGTAATTATATAAGATTTGACTCTATCTTGTGATTTAGTTGCTTAGCTATCCCTTAATTAGGGCTTCACATGTATATAGAGTATAATTGTTTTAAAGAAGGCTTAAGTTTTTATGGCTGTCTGAACTTTGATTAGGTGACCAAGAACTGAACACTTTGTGTTTTGGTAACCTTTTATCTTGAAATCTATGCAGCAGCGTCCACTGCAAAAGAATACAAAAGCATCCCTAAAATGCATAGCAATGTGCAAAGAATAATGGCAAAAAATCTTCAGCAATATGCATTGAAGAAATATGTTGGCTATTTCGTATAGGTAATACACTTAGCAAGTAACATTGCCTTAGATTAAAATGGGACCTGATGAGCAATCAAAACTTCTTGCATTCTCAATAGGTGCTAAGTTTTTCTTTTTATATATTTTTCACTAAGTATATTGCATGCAAGACAAATACTTCCACCTTCTCACAAGCCACTGTTTAGGTGTAATTTTATGATTTAATACGACCTTGACAAGTGGATATGTGGTTTGTTTCCTCTTGCTACAAACTCTTATTTTCTGCGTACTAGTGAAACCCAGAGAAGCAAAAATAATTTAATTAAACAGAACAAAAACCTGAAAGGCCAACAAAATAGTACCAACAAAATGAATTCTTGTGATGAGGGCAATCAGTTAACAATGCTAAAATGTAAAGTAGAGTGTGTAAGTTCAAACTAAGCATGTGCAGTGTTTTTCTATGCAGGACTGGAAGAAGCTTTGTTTTTCTGTTTGTTTTGAGCTGCTTATTTGTTTCTATGTCCTGTAGAAAGCGGGAGTCCTGAATCTCGAGTTAATGCTGTTCACTTCTTGGTCCATAAACTTCCAGAAAAGAACAAAGAGATGCTGGACATTTTGGTGAAACATTTAGCTAAGTAAGTGTTATGACCTGCTTTCCTGCCTTGTCAGTACCCTTGTCCTTATCTTTCTTTAACTGCAAAGAGCCTAGTTAGTGTGGCTGGAGTTGAACCCCGTCTCAGTGCTGTCGTACACAATACCAAGAACCAAACGTGCAAAAGCAGACAAGACGTTTGACTCACACTATGTATATTTTGGAGGGTAAGGCAGAAATCTAATCCGTTAATGAAGCCATATAAGTATTTACTTTAGCAGTCCTGCCAGCAGTTGAGGGTTTGATTGAAGTGAGAAGGCGAACATTATACTTTCTCTTTGCAAATTCTGGCAAAGGGAATAGTGGAGATCTGTTAGCAAATTTAAGTTGGTTTCACACTTGCCCTGGTCCAAGGCTAAGTGCATTTTATATATTTAGGTTCAGAAAGAGGCTGCTTTTGTTTTTAAATTGCCAGTAGAAGAATGGCTTTTCTGTTTTCCAGTATTCAGTGCGACTTTATTTGAAGAAATTTTGCAGAAAACAAACTTCTAAAAAACGGATTAAGGAAATGTAATGTTTTCATTTGTAAAGTAGACTGCAGTTTCCAACAGTAATGGAAATTTTTCATAATCTATTTCCTGTTTTTTCCTTCAATTCTTTTCTGAAAGTGTTTCAAAGCATGCCAAGAGGAATCTAATGACTGTAGCTAATCTGGGGGTGGTATTTGGACCAACCTTAATGAGGCCTCAGGAAGAAACCGTAGCAGCTATCATGGACCTGAAGTTTCAGAATATTGTCGTTGAAATCCTTATAGAAAACCATGAGAAGGTAAGTTTTGATCCATCTCCGTATTTCTGAACAGTGTTTGAAATGATCTGTTTGGCTTAATGTTTAGCACAGAGTTAAAAATCATGTTACAAATTAACTCTGAAGAATATCCCCTGAATACTGCAAGCTTTTGGTGATTTATACTCAATAAATATTCTGGTTCATAGGTGAACTGACCCTTCTGAAAGTGTATTTCCTGACAGTAGCTGTGCTTCTGTGTGTGTATTATGCAAACTGTTTTTCATTATCATATTTGTGTATGTTTTGTTTGTGTGCAGAAGCGATAGAAGACTGGAAAAGTAAGTAGCTCTTACTTCAAGTACTTTGACCAAGGTTTCACTGAATTAATTGTTCTGTGTCTTAATTTTTCCCCGAGTTCACACACTAAAAGACAACTTTACTGTACTATAAGTTTTTAGAGTAAAGAGTGTTATGAGGGAGCCAGGTATTAATATTTCTTTTATTTTCAGCTGAATGTGTGTCATTTTAAGCCTTTGTGTTTGAGGTAACACTGAAAATAAAAATTGTTGCTGCTGTGGTAGCTGCCAGTTACTAAGATGACTTAACTATATAAGATATGGTCCAGAATATCTGTATGCAATCTCAGCCCTAGAATTTAGAATAAATAAAGAAATCTTTTACTAGTGCCTTCTTGTTTGGGTGATCCTTTAGGAGTCCTTCTATGATTTAACTGATTTCTGGTACTGGATATTTAAAATTCGAGATCCTCTGAGCTGAAGAAAATAAATTAGAATCAAGTGCTACAGAAAAATTCTAGCACCTTCTATTCTTTCTGTCTTAAGCACTCTGAGTAGTGAAATCATTATTTCTTTTAAAGGTTAGTGGTGTTGAAATTGGCTGTCTAAGTCAAGTCTTATCTACTTTAAATAACGCCTGCCATAAGTTTTTCTTACAATACAGTTGTACTGCCTCTCCGCATGGTACAGGCTAGGCAAAACTTCTTTTGGCATAGCTTTATCTACATGGTGTATTTTGTTGGCTTAGTTGCCTTAGGGTGTGATGCTGCCCACGCATACACCTTGAGCAGATACAGTTCTTTTCTACTGGGAAATGATTCAGCAGCAGATGTGGCTTAAGTCCTAAGAGAGAGAAATTCAAAGAGGTGTAAGCCCTTTTTAACCTTATAAATGAAGTTAAGTGATGCAATAAGCTTATGATTTTGTAGTTACTGCAGTGACCACACAAATCAAGAAAAAGTGGAGGGAGACTGAATAGATCAAAGGTGTTCTAATAGCATGTGGAAGCTGGTTTAATTCTACCTATTAAAAATCATTAGATCACCACAGATTAGCACCAGTTTGTTGGTATGCCTACCCAGTCACGTGCCCTTCAGAAACAGAGATCAATTTCTGTATAGTCAATGAATAGAAAGATGCTATAATTATGAAATAAACAAGAGAGTTTGGCAAAGCAGATTATAATAACAAAAAGAGAATAGAAAGCTTACCCATGTCCTGCAAAACACCAGAGGAGGGATCTCCAGAAGAGATCCTTTCCTAGTGGTAGTCAGCTCTTAAATGGGTCTAGGAGATGTGGAGCCAGGCTCCACCCCTTCCAGCAGCTCAGGTGAATTGCCTTCACCTGTGCTCCTGTGGCTGACTCATTGCTCACCTAAGGCGATCAATCAGAGGTTCACGTTGTGATTCAGCAGTTCCCATAGAATTTCACATTTGAAATATTAGTTGTGCTGGCCTTTCTGGCTCTTCTGAAAATGTGGACAAGCAAAGAACTGAGAATACATCAACATGATATTGCATCATATTCCATAACTCATTGTCTTCGTGTCTTCTTTAGAACTGGAAGGCTATAACTTTTTTGAGGAGGTTTCTGTTCACTGTTATTTCTAACAGCGAACTTGCCATCAGTGGTCTACCTACAGCAACTTCTCTCCCACATTAGATCTGCTTCCATGAGGGAAGGAGGCCTATGTGACCTCTGTGTATTTATACTTTGTGTCTTTATACTTTATAGCAAAGGCAGAAGAGTGCTATATTTTAGAACATAATGAGAAATGTATAGTCAAATTGAATAGATTGCCTTTAAAAGTGAATCTTCATCTCTTAGGATGGACCAAGGAAATACTGTTATCAGCAAACAGGCTTTTTGACAATGTTTTTGACAATTTTAACTTAATTTAAAATTCTATGCATTTCAGTCTTTCTAAGCATTTTGCATTATAGTTTTATTTGTTTGGTTTAATATCTCTGGTGAAGTCTGGGGAAAATCACCAGGTGTAATTCAGACACTTTAAAACATTTCATCAGCCTGATGATCACTACTCTGATAATTTTCTCAGAATTGTTTGTGGTGGAAAAGCCCTTTAAAGATAATGTAATCCAGCTCCCCTGCAATGGACGGGGATGCCTACAGCTACATCAGGTTGTTCAGAGCCCCGTCAAGCTCCTGAACTTGACAGTCTCCAGCTATGAGGCAACCACCACATCCCTGGGCAACCTGCTCCAGTGCCCCCCCACCCTCGGTGTGAATACTTTCTTCTTATATCCAATCTAAATCTCCCCTCTTTTATTTTGAAACAATTTCCCCTTGTCCTGTCACACAACAGACCCTGCTAAAGTGCCTGTCCCCTTCTTTCTTATAACCCCTGTTAGAAAGTAAAAGGCAGCTCTCAGGTCTCCCCAGAAACTTCTTTATGCTGAACAGCCCCAGCTCTCTCAGCCTGTCCTTTTAGGAGAGGTGTTCCATCCCTTGGATCATTTTTGTGGCTCTCTTCTGGATGCACTCCAACAGATCCATGTCTCTACTGTGCCAAGGATTCTCCTATACTGAGGACTGTATCATATATATGCAGTATTCCATTCAGGAGAAGTCTTGCCAGTGTAGAATAGATCACCTCCCTCCATATGCTGACCATGCTTCTTTTGATGCAGTCTAAGATTTGGTTGGCTTTCTGGGCTTTGAGGGCATTTTTAGGAGCATCTACTAATATAAGCCAAGTCTAGAACTATAGAAATGTGATGGAGTCAAGATGGAGGCACACCGGCAGAAACTTAAAGCAACACCTCAAGCTTCATGTCTGTGTAATATATGCCTCAGGCAGACTGCAGACAGCATCTCTTTTCCCATGTAGGAAATGAAATGGTTAATAAAATTCCAGAATGTAGAAGCAATAGTCATTGTTATTTACCATTTAAATACAGTAACTTGGTATGCCAAGTGATAAAAATGGTTGTGATTTCTCAAACATTTAGTCAACTCATTTGGTCTTGCTGTGTGTACAGCTTTACTGAAGGAACTCTACAGTTCTTTTCTGGTAGGAGACATGCTATTGGCTTTGAAATCCTGTGCAGTCATTGCACTGTCATCACTCTTTGAGTCCTAATTAGAGAATTTCAATGCAGTTTATATATGGGAACCTGGATATGGAGATTTGCCCTGAGATAAGAATATCTTGCTTAGTGCATAAGCTGTTTTTAGTGTTTTTTTTTTTTTTTTTTTTTTTTTTTTTAAGCTCTTTTCCTGCTAGTTAGAAACCAACAAGTGCAGTTTTCACTCTGTTTAAAGTCTGCATACATACATCCAAACCTTGCCTATGAACCAATTATAGTAGATTGAGGACAGGATGTTTTGCAAAGTCAAAGAGTGCTGAGATTTGAATACTGGACACTAGGTTGTGCAGCAGGTGTATCACTTGAGGGGCACTAGAATTGCACAGTCATTAAGACTACAAGGAGAACAGAATAGAATTATGGAAATAATTGTTTAGGTTTTGTTCTCGTCAGTTGTGGATAAATCTCTTCTTGGCAGAGTATTTCTCAGTCTCCAGGCAGAAGATGAGCTTCAGAAAGACGTTTCTTCTGCGAAAGAAAAAGCAAAATATAGTTCCAAGCTGATATTTTATCCAGGATGCTCAGAATCACTAGTTGTGGAAAAGAGGCTGGTACCGAGGAGAATAAGACTTACAAATTGTCTTGCTTGCATCTGCCATATAGCTCTAGGGGGAGGTCTGCCAGATATGCCAGACAAAATAGAAAGATGTTCAGCTTTGATATTGAATGGACTGTTGTTTTGCTTGGAATTGTGATGTTTTTTGCTGACTGGCTGTACACATTCTTAATTGCCTTTGCTTTGCAGGTATTTAATGATAGTGTAATTTCATATTTGGCTGTCTTGTCCTCTTCTCCTTAGCTATATTTGTCCGGCCTTTTTTGATGTCTGTGACCCATGTCCTTCCCTTAGCTAAAAAAGCTTCAAGAAATTCATGTTTGTGTCTCATCATCATGTTCATTTTACTTTGAAGCTAAACTTTTCCTTGATTTTCACTTTCTGAGTTAATGAACTCAGGCTTACTGCAGCTGTGTTTGTACGGTGCCTGGAACAATCTTTGCTTGGTCTTTAGGTAATCCTGCGATGAATCGTGATAGTCAATTTGAACTGAAACATTTTTTGCCTTCTTTTCCTCTCTTCTCCTAAATTAATTTCATGGATATTAATTAGTTTTTTTCTCTCCATGGGTTTCACAGACTGGAAATCTTGGTCTTCTCAGGTCTTCCAGTCTTGCTTTCTGATTTGCACTGAGGAAGAATAGCAGTACTCTTCACAACTGCCTGAATAGCACGCACGTGTTCTTGCTGTTCATTGTAATATTTTGGGATCTCATTGGAATGAATGCCAGTTAGTATTCAGAGGAGTTAGTTATTTGCCATTGAGAAATGCCTCAGTGGTAATATGAGCCATTTTGGTTTCTCAATTCCCTGAATATTATTTTAAGGGAAAAAAAAGAAAAAGGCTAAGAAATGAAAGAAGATGAGGGAGGAGGTTGAAATAAAAAATCTCAGTGGGACTGGAATATGTAAACCGGTGTATGGGGGAGGAAAGAATAGTGAGTACAAATACCAAGATTGAAAAAACAGATGAAAATTACAGTGAAAGTAAATTAGAAAAAAGAAAAGAGGGGAGCTTGACAGAAGTCTGTTAAGTGAGATTGGAAAACCAGTCTTCTGAAAGGGAATAGGCGCAGCAAAGCATAACGTGCTTTTTTTTATTATTATTATTATTATTTTTTGTTTTTAATTCTAACAACTTACAAGTAAGTTAGCTGAAAGATGTTAGTTTTGAAAAACTCTATACTTCCAGCACAAATACTGTTTACTGTATTCATCTCCATAGAAATGGCAGAAGTTTTACATACGTTGGACAAAATATGTCTTTATTTTAGTGTTGTGTTTTGCTTAAAACAGTTGTATGGAGAAATTCTTTCTATGAAACAAGGTGGGGTTTTTTTTGTTTTTTTTTTTTAGTTTAAGTAAGCCCATTTATAATTTTCTTTTTAAACTAAGTGGAAGAAATGCTACTGAGCTCTTAAGCCAACATCAACTTCATTTAGTAATATTTGGAAAATTTTTAGTTTTAAACACAGTACATAATACTTTCAGTGTTCATCAGGTGGGAGAAATAAAAGCAAGTGAAGTCAGATGTTCATTTGAGAGCAGGAAGCAGCACTCAGTTGTGTCCGTGTATCTCTGCAGTGCAACCATTGCATGTTTAAAGTGGTTCTGCAACAAGTAAATGTTTAAGAGCCTTCAGGCATAATGTGAGATTAAAAAAATGCTTTTTAATAAGAGCAAAGACCAGAAAAAAAACGTACAGTATAGGAAAGATATAAATCCTTATAGTGGCAACAGGTTAATTATCTGACAGATAATGATGGGGTTGGTTGTGGTATGGTTGGAACTGTGTCATTTCTGGATAGCTTGACATTGCAGTGACATTGTAGCAGAGTGTCAAATGCAAGTTTTTATTGTTGATATGTAATCATTAGTATTACCGTGTATAAAATTTGGAGAAAACTAAATTTTACCATAAATGTTTATTTGCATTTGTATTTATTTATTACGAAGAAGAGATCATGTTTTGTGTTTGGCTGTGGTTGTTGCTTTTGCTAACTCTTAACTTAGGTTTCTAAGTGCCACATTTAACTCCTCAAGACATCTCATGCTCTTGCAAGGGCAAATATATGCAAATATTCGCATTTACATTATTTTTCATTTAGTAACTAAGTAAGAGTATGTCATGTTTTAGAAAGCTAGATCACTGGATTGAGTTTTTGTCTTTTCCTTTAGAGGCTTTTGTTTGTTTGCTGATTTGCTTGTTGTTCTTTCTGGTATTCCCTGTAGCTAAATGAGATACACAAAGCTAGTGTGTGTAGCTGTGATAGACAAGGATAACCTTATTTAAAATACTCTCCTTGATGTAAGTAACAGTAGGTGAGTATAGAAGAGCAGGTGCATATGCTGTTTCTGCCATTGCGATGGACAAATGAGTAGGTATATCAAGCTTGGAGTATTGTTAACTCTGTCATTTCCTTCAGTCCTTCAATGAATAAAATAACAGCAGTGAATGGGCTGCTATCAGGAGTATTCTTCTCATGAATTGTTAAAAGGTGGAGAGATGTGATATAGTGGATGCTGCAGTTGTTGTATCAGTAACACTACTTTTAGAAAGGCTGAGTCATCAAATTCATAATTTACAAGCAACCAAAGGACACATGTTTCTAACCTTGGTACGTTTCTTTTCTTTCATCCTTTCACATCTGTCCTTCAGGCTGCAATGTCATGTTTTGTAGGCTATATTTAGTTTCTTCACTAAAGGTCCAACTTGAACTACAGGGTTCAAGGCAGTCAGGCCAAATGAGTGGTTGTTGGAATCTACATGTCTACACATCTGATTTACCCAAAACTTCCATCAGTTCTTCTGTCACTCTAATAGTTTGCAATTTGTCTGGAGCACTAGATCGATTGGATCCTAGTTCCTATCTGCAGACAGCAGATACTCCATTTTTAGTACGAGGTTGAGACTCATGGTGCCCACAGATCCCTAAAATAAGTGTTTCCTCTGGTTATAGGTAACCGAGCTGCTATACAGATTGTCTCAGCAAATATCTTTGCAGTGAAGAAAAATGAGCTTCATTTTATATATACTGAACAATGATTCCATGTAAACATCAATAATTTCTAGTGCATATACTTTCATATTTATTTACTTGTGTTTGAGAACCAGAAGAAACAGATCAAGTTGACTAATACAAAAAACGAAACAGATTGATCTAACACTCTTTATACATTTAAATACAAAAAAGAAACTTTATTTAAACATATATGTATTTCCAATAACGTTTCAATTTAGAAATTTTATTAAACTGCTAGAATTGATGCAATCAGTTTAGATATAATCCTGTGTTTCCAGAAGTCTATTAGGAATAAAATTAATTTCTAGTAGCTCCAATTACCTTCTGTAATCTCTTCAAATTAAAAAAAAAAAAAAAAAAAAAAAAGGAACCTGTAGAACTGTACATTTTACTGAATATGGATTTTACTGTTCAAAATATGAACTTGAATTGGGTTCACACTACACTGAAAAGAAGCTAAGTCTAGAAAAGAGCATGGTGATAATAAGTTTATCTTGCCCTATCCTGTAGCTGCTAATTCATTAAATAGTCAGATCAGCATATATCATGTAGGCAGTTATCATGGAGAAATGTAAGGAGTTCAACAGCCACAATATGTATGGGAGCAGAGCAGTATATGTTGCCGAGGTGGCATCTTTATATTGTTCAGTAAGCATCAGTTAACGTGTCTTTGTCTGTTTCTTTTATTTACCAGTTGCAAATCAAGTGCTGAATGGAAATTACCAGATAAAAACTTGTACTGGTGTTCTTCTTGTCTGGAAAAATACTTTCCTCTAAAAATATGATTGTTGTAGAGGAGCTGAATTGTAGTAGAGGAGCTGAATGTCAAAGTATTCAAAATAGACTTTGCTTTTTCTAGTCTCCTTTTGTATTAGAGCAACTTCTGGAATTCTGATTGTTTCCCATGTATTCAGAGAAAATAGATGCATGTTCTGTATAGCAGGTGTTCTGAGAGTGAACGGGGGATTTGTCTTGCAGGAAAATTATGGCACAACTTTAAGCTGTTAATGATTTTTATAAGTTTACCCTCATTAGCTCTATTACTAAGCTTCCATTTTTTTTTTCTCCCCTCTTTTTCATCTCACTCTGTCTTTGCTGTTTGCCTCCCACTGATTTTTAGAGGAAATTTTAATTACCCCAGCGATACAAAGCAGACAGAGATGACCTGATGTCTGGGTCTTTTCCTAAAGTGATTCCTGGCAAATGTACTGAAATTCATTAATTAGTTCTGCTTGAGACCAGAAAGAACAGATCAGTATTCTCTCATAGCAGCAAAATCTAATCTACATTTCTATGTAAAACTATACACATAGTCAGAAACTTGTGGAATAGGCCTAGTTAGATATTCCTAACCATGGGTTTTTTTGAATTTCTAAAATCAGCTCTAGCAAGAGCTCAGGATCTAGAGGCCAACACTGTTGTTGCAGATTAAGAGGAATCTGGCACAATTCCTTGGGCTGCTGCCACATGGATCTGCTGGTGGAATACAGTGTGATAGTATGTTGAATTTGGCTCATTACTGTCAAGAAATGCTTCCACAGACTTTGTGGGACACAGGTTTAGGAACTGGAATGGTTGTGTGTAGGGATGGTCTTGGGCTCACTGCTGTAGAGAGGGCTGTTATTAGCGGGACATATCCAAGACAGTTTGTGGTTTGTGTAGCCCTGTGAAGTATTCATTTTGTACTATTGCATAGAGCAAAATAGGTCAAACATGCCACTGTTTTAAGTAGCTCAAGAGTCTCTCTCTTTTTTTTTTTTTTTGTAACTTCTACACTGTGGGCTTGAAGACTGATCTACCACTTACCTCAGTGTGCATCTTTAAATTCTGCTTTTCATATAAGATCAAACCTAAACAACCATTTAAAATAATGAGCTAATTAGGATAGGAGTGATTAACAGTCAGATTTGTTGTTGGATAAAATTTTTGTTTTGTTCCTGTGCGCTTTGAATGCTACATGGTGGTGTTCTCCCGTATGTAAATTGTTTTACTTAACTTCCAGGTTTGCACTCAAGTAGTTGAAGAGAAAGATGCTAATGCTTTTAACAACTAAATTGCAGATAAATCATATTCTATAAATCCAGTGCTGTTTGACCCCCGTCACAAAAACTATGTAACACTGTATGTGACTGTAAAGTCCTCAACCTTTGAGTCTGGTTTAGTACATTTTTATTGCTTCTTGAATGAGGTAATGCAAAGACCAGATTTTATTCTTGTCTTTGTGTGAGCTATGGTAACTTCTGCAACCCAAATAACTGATAATGGTAGGTGTCATTTTTTTATTTTTATTTTTTCACTTGGAAGGAGGCTTTATCTGAAGTGGCAAACATATCTTCCATTAAATAATTTGTTCCAGGCCTGTTCCTCCAATGGGAGGAATTCTGCCCTATTGGCTATGTGCAGTTTCCTTACAATGCATCCGATAGCTATGGTTTGCAGTGCAAAAAGGTATTCTGAAACTTAATCAGATGCGTTCACATACTGTTGTGCAAGTGTGCTGAAATGTTAGTAGCATTTTTGGTATATATGTTGATAAAACATTGATTGTATGTGATTTTGAATTTTGTCTTCTGCGCATAGACAGCATTCTTCTAGTAACTATCTCTCACAGTAGGCGTCTTTTATTAGCTGTGAAACATTTATACTGAAATATTATTTAAGAAATTAATAAGACTAGGAGCAAATTAGAATTAAAACAAACAAAACCCTAACTTTTCTCCCCACAACTGAACTAAAGCATGCTTCCATCTCCCTATTATCAGTGAGACATTGCAACGCTTCTTTCTGAACAGTAGAAAATATCCATTAAGGCACTTGTCTATTTAAGTGAATTTAAAGCAAGGAAGAGAAGCTGAATGCTGTATGTGCATATTTTATGGCAAGGTGGACCTTTTACTTTCTTTTCAGATGCTTACCTTTGCAAAACTGTTTTACAGTCTGTAGCTTTGGGTCTGCAGCAGAAAGAAATGTCGGCTGCTGAACATGCAGCTCCAGTTATGGATGAGCTGTATTGGATTTTATTTTCCTACTGAAAAGGCAAATAGGAAATAACAGTAGGTATGAGTTCAAATAATGAGCAACTTGAAAGGGCAATAATGATCCCCAAACTTTAATGCAAAATGTTAGCATATTTCCTATTTCTTTTATATAAAAAAACACACAAGCAAACAGACAATCAAAAAAAACATGCTAATGATCTTTCTAGTGGTGATGGTAGGGGTTTTTGCTTGCTTGTAGAAGAATCCTAAAGGGCAGCTCATGATACTTGGAGATTTCAGTAAGCTTTGCTGGTAGTCAAGAGGCTGCATTACCTATTTTATATCTAAATGCCACTTTCAGGAGCCCCTTTCTTCTCCATGGAGACAGGTAGTGAAGATGAGCAGAAGCAAAGAAGTGCTGGAGCTAACAGCATTGCGTCAGAGGAATGCGTGAGGAAGAGGATGGATGTTTTTTGTGTATGCTTGCCCTGGTCTCACTGAGTGCAAGAGTGCAGGTGGCCTTGTGTTGTCCTGGAGCTCTCTGGAGGTAATCCTTGCTCCCTGGAAAACAGCACCTCACTGAATTTAGCCCCGAGGTGAAACTTTCCTAGCGGTCTTTCATGCCAAGAAGTTGAGAGAGGACTAAGGGCTGATGCCCACTTGGGTGTCTGTATATGGAAGGGAACTCAGCCTGCCCAGTTCTGGATAGTGCTGAGTTACAATGAACATTGCTGCTGGGAGCACTGATGCACAGCTCTGCTGTTGACAAGCCCAAAATATTAATAGTAGAGGTGATATACTGATAGTGCTCTTTCACATCACCCAAGTTTTAGCTATGACCATTTCAGGAAGGATCTGGGAATTGTAAGCCTTTCTCAGAAGAAGAAGAACAGTCTTCTGAGAAGCTCCTGGCAGTAAAGGAGAAGACTCAGTGTCATTAAATTTTATGTTAGTAGAGGAGGGGTAAGTATTCTGAGGAGCTCCTGATACCTGGCACGAGCACTGTTGCCAAGTTAGTAGCTAGCATGTGCCAAATGGCGTACTGCTGTTTGAAATGGGACTTCGCTGCTGGCTTGTTATTTCTCCTGTTTGTTTTGTAAGGCTTTTTTCCCCACAAAACACAGCAAACCGCTAACTATTTTGTCACATCACAGAGCTACTTACTGTTAGGAATCTGCTTGGATTCATTTTCTGCCTCCAACTCAATGCCATATTGCCTTACTCATTAAGTAAGGATCAGCTTTACAGCTGTCTTGATTGTGTTTTGCTTTTTTGACTCTTGCTATTAATTTTATTTGAAGCAAATACTTGTGAGTTGCTTAAGAAATTAACTGCAAACTATGTACATCATCTAAATGCATATAAGAAAGCTCATCTCTTATGAAGCACTCGTAGGGAATGCTTGTTCTTCTCACCATCATTAGTTTCAGTAGAGATATATAGTTAAGGCAGTACAAATAAACACGGCTGGGAAATGTGACATAGTAAACAATGTGCTGCAACCTCTTGGCAGCAGGCTATTTACCAGAGGGTCCGGACTCAACATTTAGTCCATGAAAAAGATGGCATTTAAAGTTTTTGGTGCTTCTGAATTTTTCAGAGGCAAATATTTATTCCTGAAACGGCTCAGATTAGTCTCATGTTTCCACATAAGGGGGCAGTGTGGTACCACTAGCCAAGTGCCATGTAGGTACATGCTAGATTTCATTATTATAAATTGAATCATGGCTTAAAAATGGCTTTAACACTCTAAACGCAATTAGAGCTTCGTCACTGTCTGAGAGCCACGCTGTCTGTGCAGGGGAGAACCAGGTTGGGCTGGTATCCTTTCTTCTTCATAAATATTTTATGGGTTTATAGGTACGTTGTTGTGTTATTTTGGTTCTCTCTCATATTCAGTGTTCATAGGCATGTGAAGAAGTGGGAGCCAGTTTTCTTAGAACTGGTTTGGGGTTCAAATTTTATCATTTTGTCTTCCCCTCCAGAACATTCCCCTGTTGGGAAGAAAGGTAGTATTTCCATGGAGCTTCCTGCTTGCTGCTGCTTAGTTTTGGTGATCTCATCCTTCTTCCACACTTTTCAGAATGGTGTTTCTGATGATTTTGTACATCATCGTTTTGCCAGTGTGCGAGTAATCATTAAGTATTTATAAGGCAGTGTGTATGTGTGTTCCTGGCTCATTTCCTTCCTACACGTGTAATATTTGGAATTAACAAATCTAGCCTATAGAATTTCTTATAATTTTGATATGATGTCTTGACTGCCTTACCACAAGATGATTATGCCATTTTTCTTATGAGTAGAATAGCCTGGCCAGCTTTTAGCTTCATACTGGATCTGAGATGTGCTGTAATAATACAAAAATGTGTTATCTGCCATATCTGTATGGATTTCTGCTTCATAAAAAGCTGTTTCTTTGAAGATTCATTACAAGTCTACTCTTCATAGTATTTCCTGTATGGATACCTGACTTCTTAAAATTGCAGGGTAAAAGAACACCACGTATTGTTATGTTGCATCTTGTTATATATTGTGTTGTGTTGGTGTAAGGTGTCCTACAGACACAGGGTTTTTTTGTTCAGCTGTTTGTGCTTTTCTTTATCAGCTGGTTGCCATTTGATAAAAAAATATTGACCTAATTTTATGAGAATCTGCCACGATCAGTTGTAAAAGGCTGCTGTAATATTGTACATTGACATACTGATAATTTTCTAGAAGTAAATCAACATCATTAGACTGTGCCTTGTACGTGTCAGTTAAAATACTATCAGTTTGAGCAGATTTGTGTTGCTGGTTAACCCAGAGAGAAGTGGCATGGTATTTTCTATGAAGTGGTGACATGCTAACAGTCATGACTCAAAGGACAAAATGGTGATCAGAACTGCAATCCTTTTTGTATGCGTCTTTGTGCCTATCACCATTTAATACAAATGTGACTCAATGTATAATAGTTGACTGAAAAAAATCTCACATGGTATGTTACTATGGTATCTCTCATTAAAAATCCCTCCCCTCAGAATTTTCCCTTTGCTCTCTTCAAGAATATGATATATATTTAATCTGCCAGATAACATAGTGATATCATAAGTTTTGAAAATTAAAATGGGTATTCTGGCAACATTATAGGCCCTAGCTGAAACTTGAAAACTTTTTGGAGGCTGGTTCATCTCCCTCTTTCCCCTTCCCTCCCATCCTAGCTGGCAAGCACATTCACACACATTACCTTTGGATTAATTGGTTTGTAGCTTGGTTAAAGCGTAGGCAGTGCTCTTGCATGTTTCCATTTTATATCTATTTATTTATTTATTTTAAAAATGCTCATTAACGATCCGTGGCATACTCTCAGACTTGATGGAATGGATTTTTTGCTTCTGCCTGTTTTGAATGAAATCCAAAACAAAGGTTGTTTGATAATGGCTTACGATTGCATTAGACAGGTTGCTTTTCATGATAAATAATTAACACCCTTTGTGTTCTTGATTGCAGATTTTCAAAACCCTGCCTGATGTCACTCTTCCTGAGTCAATCTCTATGTCAGTATCTCCTCCAAATGCCCCACCAAGGCAATCCAGAAGACAAGGGCAACGTATTAAGAGGCCTCTGGCTGTGTACAATCTTTGTCTTGAGCTGGATGATGGTAAGATGTTAATAATACTTTCTGTCTTTGCAGCAGATTGATGTTAGCTTGCATTCTGACTTCATTAGATTTTTCATTTCCTGTTTCATTTGTATACTTGCGTGCATGCACATACATGCTTGTTTAATTGCTTTGGAACGTGTAAAGAAGCAAGTAGCGTACAGAAAAAGGAAAGTATAGACAAGTGTCTTGCGACATATGTTTAAAAGTAGGATGAACTGTCTTAAATATACTTTTTGATTCTGAAGAAGAGGCAAGTCCTGTTTCTTTAGGGGAAATCTCTTCGGCCTCTCTACTGAAGATTACACAGCCGTAAGATAAATGGAGAGAGAACTAAAATTAAAGCAAATCTTTTACGAGAACAGCTAATGCACTGTACTGTAAATTCAACTAGATTAAAGTCTCAAGTCACCACTGCACTAGAGAATTCTGCTAGTTCACTTGAATCTGGAATACTGTGGTGTTTCTAGCATTAAATACTCGTAAACTTACCTGACTTTTGAAAAGCCAAGGAAAAAAAACAGTCTTGTTTCTGCATGCAGTTTGTGATAGCAGCATACAGAGAGGTGGAGAGTATACAACTCAATTCTGACTGTTGGCCAGAAAAGTAATCATTTTCCTGAAATTTTATTGCTTGGGGATACGTACAGTACCAAGAAGGCAAGTCAGTACTCATTTTGTGTTACAGATTGTCTCCACCCTATTCCCTTTCCCTCTACTGATGTTGTTAGTCAATTATCTTTTCACACGGAGAATCATGAGATCAGGGCATGAAGGCCATGTCGTACAGTAGTATGAGATTCACCAGTGAACTGTCTTTAAATCAGGGATCAACAGTAATTAATTTGTGAAGGAGCAAGGGCACATACCTACAGCAGCTGTAAATGCAAGTTTTAGAAATAAAGTCAGGACTACTTATAGTCTCAAAACCAGATTTATAAAAAAAATTATTTTTGCAAGAAATTCAGCATGCCTGCCATCAGATTAAATTCACTAGAAATATGTAATTCCTGTGTGTTTCCTTACATCAAATATGAAACTAAATGTATTGACTAAAAAGTATTTAGAGTACATCTGCTGAGAAAGCTTAAGCTGTGTTAGTTTGAGTAGTATGCTACCAAAGCTAAGAAAGCTCTTCAGCTATATCTGCAACAGTGACTTTATTCTTACTGAAAAGAAAGCAAAACAAAACCAAAATTGAATACACTTACAGTTGTTAACATCTAAGTTTGAATGTGAATCACTGAGCATCACAAGAAGTACTACAATGCTTCTCTAATTCAGTACCTCAAAATGTGCACTGAGGACCTGACTTGACCGTCACACGGTAGACAGAAACTATTTGATGGTTTATTTTTATTGTAAGATCCACAAATGCAGTATTACTATTGAAAACTATGTGCTAAGCATTCAGTTTCTCCTAAATACAGTCACTTTTTTTTTTTTTCCTAATTCAGGCATTTGAACAAAGAGAAGAGCTGGGATTTTTAAAAGACTGCAAGTGTTGCAGAGAAATTCGGTGCTAGTCTGGGAACTGTGGTGAACTGCAGAATAATCTAATAAGCCATTACTCATGATAGAACTATGATGAAGGCTGAATTGCTGCAGCTGAAATCACAGTACCAGGACACGCAGCACTGAGTTTCAGGGGGATCTGAAATTTTTTCTGCTTTAGAATTCTAAAAAATATTCTCTGCGATGTCTTCAGCTACTACCAAAGGTAGCAGTGTTGTCAATACGTTGTAGCTAGAAACTGGCTATAGACAGGTCAGACTACCTGCTAATGCAGATGCGTGTACTAACCAGGTAGCCAGGAAGGTAGTTGGAAGTTGGTACTACTTGTATTTGACAGGTATGCAGTACTCATTGCAGTGCAGTACCTTGAGCCCAACTGCATCATTGTGTTACCTGAGAAACTGCCCCAATGGATTGGTTACATGGTATGTAAATCAGCTAGGCTGATTAATATGTTGTTGCTCAGTGCCTCCAAATATGTGTCATGGCCTTCAGTTACTTTGTTCTTAGGATCTTAGGATAGGGGGGAAAGGAATAAAAGTAAGCCTGGGCTTTGTTCCATATTTACCTCGTTTCTTGGCTAACAAATACATGTTTTATAACTGCTCTTTGGAAGATTTTATCCTGTGTGTGTTTTTAACAGGAAATTAAACATTAAACCCCTTCCCTCTTTATTCACAATGGCATGAGTTAAGCACCAGGCATAAGCCACTGTTTTGTATTTCCTGGATATGACAAAATTATCATAATTTTGTTTTAAACCAAATAGCGAATACATATTTGTCTGTAAATGTATTTGTAAAGAAATATACCTCTAAAATTATTGTAATTATATACAAACATTTTCTGTGCCTTGAAACTAGAAGTATGTTAGAGACAAAATCTCTGTGCTGGAAAACTTCTTGAGTGTGTTTCTCTTAGGATTGTTATGCAAACCAGGAAATTGTTAGGAAAGCGGAAACAAGTCTTTAACTATCAGCTGCTCCAGAGAGTTAACAAGCTTCAGAATCCACTGCTTGAATTGGAAATGCAGGGTTCAGGCCAACTTTTCTTTATAAAAGCACATTTTCAGCCAGGAAGCTTCTTGACTGCACGAAAACTGTATGCAGCAACCACCCAGAAAGCACTATAAGTGACATAAACATTGATAGATATATTAGTGGAGGAACACACACTAAGTTTGATAAAAATCATTATTTTGTCTTCTTGTAATTAGCTGTGCTGGCATCTGACAGGCATTGATTTTCCTTGTACTTGGCAATTAGATGCTATATTTGCAAACAATTTGAGTATTTTATACACCACCTTAAGGATCTTCATTTCCGCAGTCAAATTTAATTCAGAGATTGTACTGTCCACTTTTCTTTTGACCTCTGTTCTCAGTGATAAGCCAGTTATTAAATTCTCATTCTGATGTTTTTCAGCATCTTGGTGTCCAAAGTAGAACTGCACTTAACAGGGAACTCTGAGCTACTTTCATACATCACCTACTCCCAGAGTTCTTGTTTCAGCAAAATACAGATTTGTCTGAGATTTACACTGGGATAATTTCCAGAGTTGCTAGCCTTCTAAGATGAAGATGCTTTGGTTTGGGTGTTTTTTCTTTTTTTTTTCCCCCTACTTTTAATATCTGAATGAATTTTAAAGTGAATTAAGTAGCAATGCAGAAACTCCCTTGAGTTACAGTCCCAGCTGTGTACAAGTATGAACAACTTTGCATTCTCTCTTTCTCTCTATGAGGAGAAAGACTGTTAGCTAAAACAGGAAGATGTTTATGCTGTTCTTCTAAAAATGTCATTGGGTCTGTATTTTCCATTTGGACAGTCAGTACTCATCAGAAGAGAGCTCTCTACTTATATTTCTTCTGAAGGGCAATGCAAAGGCACAGTTTTGTCCCCTTGTGGTTTTATTTTGATTTTATATGATTTTATCTTGCAGCATTGTAGTATTAAACTACTTTGCAGGGTTGGACGAGTAATACAGCAAGAGATGTTCTCTGTAAATGAGAAAGTGTAATTCAGTCCATCTAGAAGACCAGACAGTTAGTGTGGGTTGCATAATCCACACTTGCAGTCAAAAAAATTGGTTTTGTGAGGCAATTCATCCAATTACAATCCACCTTGTTTTCCAAACAAAGTATACAAGTCCATCCATACTATACAAGTCTTAAGCCACAGTGCCTACTGATTCCTTATTCTCTTTGCATACTCTATATCAGAATTTGTCATAGGCAGATAGCATGTGTGTGTCATACGGTGGGGCTTGTTTGTTTTGTTTTTAAGGTGTTTGTCTCCCACTCTCCGCTCAGGAACTTGGAGACATATTGTTTGGAATAGCTTTCTGCTGCTGCTGGAAGCTAAAAATTTTATTTATTTTACTTTAGAAAACAGGTTCCCATGTAGAATTCTCAAATAAATAAAAATGAGTGTTGACGTTTAACCCTGTAAAACGTGATGCTAATTAGTATTACTTTCTGAAAGATCTAGAGAAGCTGAAGTATGACTGCTATGTTAAGTGTCAAGCAGGAATACCTCTTCTTGAGGGAACTGGAGTGATATGGTGTCTTAAATTGAGTGATAAATTAGTTTGCATGAAGTACTATGGCATTTTATTGAACTATTTAATTGAAATAAAACATGATGCGTAATTGTTATATAGCTCCCATGCATTATTTTTTCCTCCCTCCTCTTCCATGCCTTCCTGCCCCAAACAAACAAGTAAAAAAATGTAGACTTTATTTGGAATTACTGAGCATAAAACCGGGATGTTAGAGGAAGCCTTGAATTTATAATAATGAGATTGGTCTTCAGGGCTGGAACAGCCCAGAGCTGCAAGGTTGCAGGTGTGAAACCTGGCCTTGAACTCTTTCTATTTCTGAATCTGCTGCTTGGAAGTGTTTCTGTAACCTGGCACATAGTAGGGGAAATGGAAAGAAAAGCAGCTACATAGGCATATAAAAAAGCCGTAAGGGCTTGCAACACTTGCTTACAAAGCTATTGTTAACAGCTGAGCAGAACACACAGTTATGCTGTTCCAAAATAGGTGCACCAATATCAGTTGCAAGGGGAAGATCAGGATGATTGCTGTTTGCCATGTAGAACTTAAGATAGTTCATATTTCACCTTGCTGCAAGAATAGTTTTTGCAATTCAACGGGATCTATCACAGCTTTTCCTACCTGATGGCTCTGAATAGGATGAGAGATGAAAAAGATTTTTACTTTGCATAGCATTTGCCAGTGAAGATGAAGCTTTTTCCTAGCTAATAACAGGTACGTATAGGGTTCCAGTTCCCTATTGGATAACCAGCTTCCTCCCAAGAAGCTTTGGGTCCGTAGAAAGTACCTATTTTCTTGGAAGTACAGAATCATTTTGGCCCATTCTTTTTATATAGGATCAGAAGTGTAGTGAAGGAAAATATAAATAGACTAGAAATAAAAACTGAGCTTAAAGGAAGAGTGGGGAGTTCAGGAGAGAGGCTTGAGACCAGGCATTAATGCAAATATGTCATATCCTGTAATAATCATTTATCTCTTTAATTCTCCAACTTCTGCACAGTCATGCAGGGGTACATAAGAGGGCCAATTTGACATACTAAAAGCCACTGATGCCAGACATGAAAGTCACTGATGTGTCTTTGCTGCAAGCCAGCTGTGCCCTATTCAACCTCTGTTGACTGAAACTAAATACTCTCACTCAGCACATAAGAATGAAGGTAGAATAAAGAATTGATGCTTTTCAGCTCTTCAGTCAGTTTCCTATGAATGAGTGTGCATTTTCTGAACAAGGTGCTCCCTTACATGGTTTTACTCTTGCTTCCCTTCACTGCTGACAAGTATAGGAGAAGATATTAGAGAGGAGAAACTTTTTGAAAGGCTGACATGTGACTTAGAGAATATTCCTCCTCTTTCTAATTTGCTCACAGTCTGTGCCTGTCTTTTCCATTCTGTGAAAAAAAACAACAATTGCATTCTTGTTCTGTTAGCTTTTGGAAGTATTTACCCTATTTTGTCTTCACTTTTCCTTTTCTTTTTTGTTTTCTTCTTTTGCAAGTTGTACTTGATACTTAACAGGGCGTAGTGAATTATGTTGCTGTTACCTCCTGCCTTTCTAACTGTGCTTACAATTTGTTGAACTAACAGGGAGATTGAAGGATTTCTTATGGAGGATATAACGGAAAAGCACTAGTAACAGGGACAGCAAGAATTGCTGTCTCATCTAAGAGACTTGATCGAAACCAAGGAAAACAGTCTCAGAGACCATGGTAGCTGGAATCTACAAGCTTCATGACTGGCAAGTTTGATGATCTCCCAGAA